>NC_034192.2:61774196-62129196 GCF_002021735.2 Oncorhynchus kisutch
CTCCTTCGGTGTCTTAGAAGGGGCCTGGCTGAGGTCATTACCAGAGGTCAGGGAGCGTGACACACTTAAACAGAAATTCATTCTCTACTTCTAGCCAACTAATTAAACATAAGAACAGAATCTTTCTTGGCAACGCTTGAGTAAAGAAAAGTAGCATTGCAGTTGTAATTAGGTGTGCTTTATTCCTACTTCGTTAAGTGGTATATGTATAGAGTGGTAGGTGTAAGAGTTCTCAGCTGGCTGTGTTTTGGTTCAGCCTTGCAGACTTACTGTATTACTCAATGTATTTAACATTGAGTCCATGGGGACACTGCTGACATTGCCGTGATAATGAAATCAAGAGACAGAGATCTTATCTTTCTTAATATCCTGTTATATAAATCTTCCCCTTTATTGATTGTGTAAATGACTTGTAAAATGCAAAAGCCGGAGGTATTTGAAAGTAACAAGCAAAGTGATTTTTAATGACACAGAATTGATTCGCTAAAACACCACATAGACCCTGCTAGATCATTTTATCTGTAACTCAAGACCTTTATCAAGGTAATACATTCAACCAGACACAACTCATCTAAAGTTGGAATCCAGGCTTCCACACTAATTCCCATTTCCATGGTAATGTCGCATTTATTTTCAGTTAAAACAAGATAAGACAATGACTTTAGTCATGGGATGTGAAATCAGTTTATCGTGTGGATTTCTATATGCATAGTTGCAGGGCCCTGGTTAGTGGATAGAGAGAAAGTAGCAGAGGGAAAACATTGTTTCAAACAACGCCAAACAAAGACCACCTAATATTACTTTCAAATATACCCACAATTCAACTGAGCTGTGACAACAATGAGACAACAATCACTTACATTGTTATGATGTGCATGTGTGTACATAGCACATACAATTGGTGTAGTATTTTAAACACTTGTTGTAAATATTGCCGTGTTGTGCATATCACTTTAGGTAAGATCCCTAAGCCTTGGTAAATGACTTTTGGCATCCAGTAGTGTGTTAGTCTGATTTTATCTTGCAAGGCTTTTGAAGTGTGCCGCAGTATCTGCTGTACTTTGCTGTGACAATTCTGCTGAAATCCATCAAGTTGCAATAATAAGTAGTTTATTTCCTGTTTCCTGTTTAAACATGGTCTAATATCAGTATAACACATTTTATTGAAAAGCTAATCTTGTTGCCTATTTTGAAAATTGCTGTCGATAGATACTGTAAGAGAAAATCTATTGTGGCACAGCACTTTGTAGAGATTTTATAGAGAAAGCACCGTAAATAGCTTATATGAAAAGAAAGTGCTATAGTGTAACTCTAATAGTGTCATAACTAATGGGACTGATTTTTTATTTAACTAGGAAAGTCATTGAAAATTCTTATTTTCACAGCGGGTTAACTGCCTTGTTCAGCGACAGAACGACAGGTCGGCTTGGGGATTCAATCTTGTAACCTTGCGGTTACTAGTCCAACGCTCTAACCGCTAGGCTACCTGGCTAATAGTAGGCTAATATGATTAGCCACCGTGTGCATGACTAGAAAAGTCAAGTATACCACTTTGTTTTCTAACTGGAGACATGGTATATAAGTAATAGCACATTGGCCGTTCAAGGTAAATACATTTTTAGATTTGAATGTTATCATAATATATCTGTCAGAGTTGTCTGTTTATCTCAACTTAGATTTCTGTATATATTTGAGGCAGAATAGTAGCACATTTATGTTACAGGTAAACATCTGTCTCTCCATTCATTGATTGCATATCAATAATGAAAGCAAGGTTTTCTATGATAGAAGGAAAAACTCCATATCACAGCATTTAAACCTGACACAGGTGAAATGTAATCCTGCTACTGTATGTTAAAAAATGGTGTTAATAATTCCTAGAATAAGAGATGTCAGAGCTTATTGTTGTCTCGTTCCTGCTACTACTGACTGCTACTACTGTTTTCAGGAAGAGTTGTTTATGATCATTAACACTTCAGTATGTTTTTGGCTATGGGCTTCTAGCTAGCTGGCAAAGCTCCCCATTCTGTCGTTGGCACACTCTCTCACATCTTGTGTTTTAAATTGTAGGAGGCAGAGAATGGAGCTGTGTGTGGGGCTTGTTTGTTAACGACACAACAGCCTCATGAGTGCTCGTTGGCAGCCTGCCTAGCCCCTGGAACTGTGGTGGTACAGAGAGAAAGCTGGAAGTGAACCCAATCTTATTTTAAATGTGTGTATTTACTCATTTACCCAGCAGTCATTAGAATTACGCCGATTGCTCTGTGATCTATTCCTCTTAATTGGTTCTAAATGGCTCTGTGTTTTTCATTTGCTCACAATAGATGACATGAGTCCTTTTCTCAAATGGTTTTCCAAACGATAGAAGTATGCATTGAATGGCGATTGAAATAACGCATTCAAGTTCAATTTGATGATGTTTCCAATTGTCTACCACCCCCAACTGAGGTGTTAATTCTGCTTTGATTAGACTCGTGTTGGCTGTTTCATAATCCTCTGTAGGTCCTAGACCAGGGGTGTCAAAACTCATTTTGCCCCGGGGGCTGCATTCAGTCTTTAACAAGGCCTGGAGGGCCACACAGAAAATTGGTTATATTTCCTTGCCATTAAAATGTGTCCTGTATCCATCGTTTTGGGAATTTTATATGCTTCCTGACTGTCTATCTTTCATTTCGGTGATCATTAGTCAAGAGACTGTATGAATGTTGGCCCATTATCATTTCTACACAGTTATTATTATTATTATTATTTTAAAAGAAGCCACCCACGGGCCCCTCGTGGTCAGGATTTGGCCCGCGGGCCGTAGGTTTGACACCCCTGTCCTAAACCAATAGAGATGTGGATTTTTTTTTTTTTAAACTCAAAACATTTCAGAATGTTGAGGACACGTTCCAGGCAACCTACATTGTATATACTTTGATGATCAGATTGTATAATCATCATGTTTATTTGTGCTCCTGGAACATATGGAATGTAACCTGACTGTCGATGGAAGTCAATCATAGGGCATATTGGTTTTTAGCAGTGTGGCCCTTGACAACATTTATGAGTACTCACCTACAATTAAATTCCATCCATTAAGGGAATAGTCTTAAATGCAGCATATTTGATTGGGGAACTTCATCAATTAATATTTACAATCCTTTAAGGTGGCTGATTTTCACGTATAAGCAAAACCAAACAAGGCTGGCTATTTTCTGCTCTGATTGCATCTTACCCAGTAGGCAAAACTGGTTGATGTAAATGATGTCATTTGAACCAGTTTTGTCCACTGGGTTGCTGGGAAACCATGTCAGACTGCTGGTCTCTCTCTCTTACAAGAAATGTCTTCATTTCTACCTCAAATTGACATAAAACTGAGATAGGAACTGAGATATTCTGAGAAATATCTCTTTGGCTTCACAGGCACTCAACTAGACATAAAAGTTGCAACGATTTCCATGGGGTGTTGCTGGAGACTTTCCGACTGTATAGTGTTCTCTTTCCTCAATATTTTACATCAGGATGAATACTGTCAGATGAGCACCATATCACTATTTGTGATGAAGCTCAGGACTCAGTCAGTATGACTTTATGTTATTCTCTAGCGGCTAGCCTTAATAAAAGCTCTTAAGGTAGTCTGAGACAACTGATCACCTCACTTATAAACATTTCATCTGGTGAGAGGATATTACTTTAATGTGATGCTGTGGATTGATGTAGTAAAGCCATACTCATTTCCGCAATGCATTTTCAGAGTCGTTTCAAGGATTTTTTGACAAGGAAGGCCAGAAAATATACAAATTAAGTCCACTTAAAAAAAATGGAACCCTCTTGTTTCTTTCAGCTTTTCAAAAGGGTCACAGTGTCATCACATTGGGCAGTGGATAGAGTCTGTTACTTATAAAGGGTCCGTAACAGAATGGTCTTTATGTGCAGAGTGATTTTGTATTCAGCTTTTAATATTGAGACTATTCAGCGGCTAAATTACTTCAGTGGGAATAATTTAAATCTGGCTACTTTAAAGTGTATTCATTCCCTTGATTAAATGTTCAAGCCTGCAAGGTTTATTTATTTAACCAGGTTAGTCTCTTTGAGATGAAAAACCTATATTTCAATAGAGACCTGGACCAAGACAGCAGCATCAACATAACGTTGTGAAAACAAACAGGAACATGACATCAACCTTACTCAAATGACAGCAATACAGCAGAACGTCAGCCACTAACATGTACACAACACAACATCAGAATGTAATACGTTGAACATCACAGCTAATTATGCTCTCTCTGATCTCACTCACAAACCAAACAACTTAAGGAACACAGTTCCTCCACCAATTGTTTAATTTAACTAGGCAAGTCAGTTAAGAACAAATTCTTGTTTACAATGACAGCCTAGGAACAGCGGGTTAACTGCCTCGTTCAGGGGCAGAACCAACATACTTTTTACAGTTACTGGCCCAACGCTCTAAAACACTAGGCTTCCTGCCACCCTATGAATGGCATGCTCTCTTAGAATATTTGAATATTAGTAGAAGGCTTAAGGTTAACAGTGGGTGGTGAAACAGTTGTAGGTTGTCAAAGGTGTCTTATTTTCTTAAGCCCATAACCATGTGTGTGAGGTGTATACTTTTGTTTCAAAGTAGATTTGTTTAAGACTACCAAGAAACACTCTGTGTGACCCTGATTTAGCGCACTGCAATAAAAGGTTTTAATTACCTGATTGCTAGCTTAGAAACAATATGACTTAAAATAGACAGCGTGAACATTAAAGACGTTTACTGTTTTGTACTCCTACACTTCCACTGTGGAGAGGAGAGTTTCAGGCCGTTGCTATGATACTACTGCATGTCCCTGTACTCTTCATTGGGGTCTTCTCTCTCTCTCCCTCTCTCATTCTCTCTCTCTCTCTCTCATTCTCTCTCTCTCTCTCTCTCATTCTCTCTCTCTCTCATTCTCTCTCTCTCTCTCTCTCATTCTCTCTCTCTCTCTCATTCTCTCTCATTCTCTCTCTCTCTCTCTCTCTCTCTCTCTCTCTCTCTCTCTCTCTCTCTCTCTCTCTCATTCTCTCTCTCTCTCTCTCTCTCTCTCTCTCTCTCTCTCTCTCTCTCTCTCTCTCTCTCTCTCTCTCTCATTCTCTCTCTCTCTCTCTCTCTCTCTCTCTCTCTCTCTCTCTCTCTCATTCTCTCTCTCTCTCTCATTCTCTCTCTCTCTCTCTCTCATTCAATTTTTTTTCAATTCAATTCAAGGGCTTTATTGGCATGGGAAACATGTGTTAACATTGCCAAAGCAAGTGAGGTAGACAACATACAAAGTGAATATATAAAGTGCAAAACAACAAAAATGAACAGTAAACATTACACATACAGAAGTTTCAAAACAGTAAAGACATTACAAATGTCATATTATATATATATATACAGTGTTCTAACAATGTACAAATGGCTAAAGGACACAATATAAAATAAATAAGCATAAATATGGGTTGTATTTACAATGGTGTTTGTTCTTCACTGGTTGCCCTTTTCTCGTGGCAACAGGTCACAAATCTTGCTGCTGTGATGGCACACTGTGGAATTTCACCCAGTAGATATGGGAGTTTTTCAAAATTGGATTTGTTTTCGAATTCTTTGTGGATCTGTGTAATCTGAGGGAAATATGTCTCTCTAATATGGTCATACATTGGGCAGGAGGTTAGGAAGTGCAGCTCAGTTTCCACCTCATTTTGTGGGCAGTGAGCACATAGCCTGTCTTCTCTTGAGAGCCAAGTCTGCCTACGGCGGCCTTTCTCAATAGCAAGGCTATGCTCACTGAGTCTGTACATAGTCAAGGCTTTCCTTAATTTTGGGTCAGTCACAGTGGTCAGGTATTCTGCCGCTGTGTACTCTCTGTGTAGGGCCAAATAGCATTCTAGTTTGCTCTGTTTTTTTGTTAATTCTTTCCAATGTGTTAAGTAGTTATCTTTTTGTTTTCTCATGATTTGGTTGGGTCTAATTGTGCTGCTGTCCTGGGGCTCTGTAGTGGGTGTTTGTGTTTGTGAACAGAGCCCCAGGACCAGCTTGCTTAGGGGACTCTTCTCCAGGTTCATCTCTCTGTAGGTGATGGCTTTGTTATGGAAGGTTTGGAGGTTATGGAGGTCTCTCTCTCTCTCTCTCTCATTCTCTCATTCTCTCTCTCTCTCTCTCATTCTCTCTCTCTCTCTCTCATTCTCTCTCTCTCTCTCTCTCATTCTCTCTCATATATTACACACACACAATGATGTGATTATTGTGGATAGTCAGAATAATATAATAGTTTGATGACTATTTCCTATATCCTGTTTACACGGACACATCTGAAATCTGATGGCTAATCTGATAAATGCAGAAAATCACCAATCAAAATAAACATTCTACCATCATGGTGTTTTTGGGAAGCATATTTGATTCTGAGTTCGGGACACATAAAATTTGTATTTGAAAACCTTTTCTAAGATGAACACAGTCAGTTGTTCCGAACTCACTTCACAGGCGCTAAAGACGTAGAGGCTCTCGGATGGTGCTAGCACATGCTCTCATCTGAGTTGAAGGTGTTTACATATCCTAATAATTCCAAAGATTGCTCCGAAAACCACGTATTTTAAATCAGCATGTGCTTACTTACATGACTATTAGATCATCTGCCCACTGCCATAATCAGTTTAATATTGAATTATTACCTTTCATGTAAACATACTCTCTGTGACTAATGATCTTCTACTAATGGGTTGTTTCAACTGCATGGTTTTTTATTTGTTATTTTTATTTAACCTTTATTTAACTCATTCTTATTTACAATGACGGCCTACACCGTCCGAACCCGGGCCTCCCAATCAGGGCCGGTTGTGATACAGCCTTGATTCGAGCCAGGGTGTCTGTAGTGACGCTCCTAGCACTGGGATGCAGTGCCACAGACCGCTGGCCCACTAGTTTAAAGCAGTTTGGAAGAATCTCCAGACCTTCTTAATAAAATGAAAGTAATTTTTTCCTATGTGTTCTAAAAAAGAAATCTGCTTATTTCTTAACGTTGACCCACACATGAGATCGGCAATGGTTCAAACATGAAAGAATGTTTGAAATGCACTTGAAAATAACTCCACGTCGCACGTCGTAAATCATTTATAATGGATTAGTAAATTGTTTATTCATAATTTATTAATCATTACTCCCACATTAGTAAATGTTAATAACCAAGTTATTCACACATTTATAACCAACTTTTAGAGTATATAATCATGTTACATACGATCATTCAGATGTTTAGTATAGATCCATATAAACCACTCACTAATCATAAGTTAAGTATGTTTGTGTGGACTCGTCTAAAGTGTGGGATATTTAATAGATAAAGTATCAATTTTATACTTTCTGAATACTGAACACATGTTTTGAGCTACCAGTGTAATTTCCCACCAAAAGAAGGCCCTGGTATGGGGTAGTCTTTCCAGCATTACCTGATGCTCCTTAAGGTCTCAAAATATCCCCTAAAACATATGTATGGTTCAACAATAAGCACACAATACAGATTTTGTTGAAGGAAATATATATATATTTTTCTTCTTCCTAAACGGTCACGCTGTTGTAATAGTGTGATGTGTAACTTCAGACACACTTTGAGTAAAATAACGTTTTTAGTCCAAAAATGCAAACATTGGCAAACTAAAAGAGTGGATTGCAGTCACTCCTTAGAACAGTCTAATTAATTAAAATCTTTTACATTTTGGACAGTGGTATGATTCAATTCTGACTCCATGTGTTGGAAATTGGGAGTTTCGGTTTGTGAAGTCTCAAACCAAAGTCTGTGGTTAAAATAGTGAAGCATTGTAGGCTAGTAAAGGTTATACTCTACCCATCAAAGGTTTGGGGTCACTTAGAAATATCCTTGTTTTTTAAAGAAAAGCAAATTTTTGGTCCATTAAAATGATATGAAATGGATCAAAAATACAGTGTAGACATTGATAATGTTCTAAATGAATATTCTAGCTGGAAACGGATGATTTTTAATGGAATGATGAGCATACAGAGGCCCATTATCAGCAACCATCACTCCTGTGTTCCAATGACACGTTGTGTTAGCTAATCCAAGTTTATCATTTTAAAAGGCTAATTGATCAAGGCTGCATCATATTGGGAGTCCTATAGGGCGGCACACAGTTGGCCCAGCGTAGTCCGGGTTTGGCTGGTGTAGGCAGTCACTGTGGGCGGCAGGGTAGCCTAGTGGTTAGAGTGCTGGACTAGTAACCGGAAGGTTGCAAGTTCAAACCCCCGAGCTGACAAGATACAAATCTGTCGTTCTGCTCCTGAACAGATTTGTATCTTGTCAGCTCGGGGGTTTGAACTTGCAACCTTCCGGTTACTAGTCCAGCACTCTAACCACTAGGCTACCCTGCCGCCCACAGTGACTGCCTACACCAGCCAAACCCGGACCCACTGTTCCTAGGCCATCATTGAAAAAATAAGAATTTGTTTGTAACTGACTTTCCTAGTTAAATAAGAATTTGTTCTTAACTGACTTGCCCTAGATAAGTAAAGGTTACATAAAAATAGACAACCATTTTGCAATTATGTTAGCACAGCTGAAAACTGTTGTCCTGATTAAAGAAGCAATAAAACTGGCATCAGCATTTGTGGGTTCAATTACAGGCTCAAAATGGCCAGAAATAAATAATTTTCTTCTAAACTCATGTCTATTCATGTTCTGAGAAATGAAGGCTATTCCAAGAGAAAAATTGCAAAGAAACTGAAGATCTCGTACAACGCTGTGTACTACTCCCTTCACAGAACAGCGTAAATTGGGTCTAACCAGAATAGAAAGAGGAGTGGGAGGCCCCGGTGCACAACTGAGCAAGTGGACAAGTACATTAGTGTCTAGTTTTAGAAACAGAAGCCTCACAAGTCCTCAACTGGCAGCTTCATTAAGAGTACCCGCAAAACACCAGTCTCAACGTCAACAGTGAAGAGACGACTCTGGGATGCTGGCCTTCTAGGCAGAGTTGCAAAGAAAAAGCCATATCTCAGACTGGCCAATAAAAAGTAAAGATTAAGATGGGCAAAAGAACACAGACACTGGACAGAGGAACTCTGCTTATTATTGAACCATTGACATGTTCTAGAAGCCATTTTGAGACCTGAATGAGCTACTGGAAGGTACTGCAGGAACATCTGCCATTGGCATGTCCTAGAAGCCATTTTGAGACCTGAATGAGCTGCTGGAAGGTACTGCAGGAATGTCTGCCAATGGCATGTTCTAGGGGCCATTTTGAGACCTGAATGAGCTGCTGGAAGATCTGCCATTGGCATGGCCATATTTTTTGTGAGAAATTACACTGGTAGCTCAAACCATGTCTAAAGTATAAATAGCCTAAACTTTAGATGAGGTCACACTAAAAGACTTAACTAATGATTAGTAAATCGTTTATAAGGAACTATATTAAACATCTTATGAATGGAGTAATATTACGTCAGTTATGAATACAATTCTCTATAAATGCTATATTTATTGGAATTATTAATAGTACTACCGTTGTTTGGGATGATAACGTTGATTAATACCTGGAATCTTATTATTAAAGGAATGCTTCGGGATTTTGGCAATGAAGCACTTTTTCTACTTCCCCGGAGTCAGTTTTGCGAGCAAATGCTAGCTAGTGTTAGTGCAATGAATGGAGGTCTATGGTATCTACTATCATGCTACCAGTTACCATAGACTTCCCAGTCATTTTGCAACTTCCTTCAAACTGCACGCATAAACAACATAATAATGGTATCCACGAGTTCATCTGACTTTGGGGAAGTAGATAATGCTGGGGAAGTAGATAATGCTGGGGAAGTAGATCATCCTGGGGAAGTAGATCATCCTGGGGAAGTAGATCATCCTGGGGAAGTAGGTCATCCTGG
The DNA here is from genome assembly GCF_002021735.2 of Oncorhynchus kisutch. Classification (NCBI taxonomy): domain Eukaryota; kingdom Metazoa; phylum Chordata; class Actinopteri; order Salmoniformes; family Salmonidae; genus Oncorhynchus; species Oncorhynchus kisutch. Next base: position 61,784,092 of record NC_034192.2, read on the forward strand.
GGAAGTAGGTCATCCTGGGGAAGTAGATCATCCTGGGGAAGTACATCATCCTGGGGAAGTACATCATCCTGGGGAAGTAGACTCCCTGGGGAAGTAGATCATCCCGGGAAGTAGATCATCCCAGGGAAGTAGATCATCCTGGGAAAGTAGATCATCCTGGGGAAGAAGATCATCCTGGGGAAGAAGATCATCCTGGGGAAGTAGATCATCCCGGGGAAGTAGATCATCCCGGGGAAGTAGATCATCCCGGGGAAGAAGATCATCCTGGGGAAGTAGATCATCCCAGGGAAGTAGATCATCCCAGGGAAGTAGATCATCCCGGGGAAGAAGATCATCCTGGGGAAGTAGATCATCCCAGGGAAGTAGATCATCCCAGGGAAGTAGATCATCCTGGGGAAGTAGATCATCCTGGGGAAGTAGATCATCCTGGGGAAGTAGATCATCCTGGGGAAGTAGATCATCCTGGGGAAGTAGATCATCCTGATGTATCCCTTTAATACCTGATGAGATAATCTTTACCCGGAACCTTATTATTGCCATGAACTGTTGTTTCCCTGGAAGAACAAACATGCTTTAACCTAACAAGGAGCTCCCCCCCCCTGCCCCCTTCCCACTCTCACACACTAATCAGACCTACAACAATTGGGACAGGTTTCCCTGGAAGATACTGACAGCACCATTAAGTATTTATTAACAAAAATGATGTTTACAGGATAATATATTCTAGGCTAACCTAATTCATTCTCTGCATGCTAATTGCAATATTTATTTATTGTTCCTGTGTGTATGTTGCCATTATTTATTTTGAATATTGAACATACATATTGTTTTTGAATATGGCTAGAAATTCATATATGGTATCTCTATTGCTAACAGGGATCATCTTGGTAATGTTCAATTTTAGAAATATTTTCAGTTACTAGTGCTGGAAAAGCAGCACAATGTTGTAGCTACAAGCTTGAGCAGTAGTCTTCGATAAAAACATTCACGTCCTCTTCACATGGCGGTATCAAATATATCAAATATTTTCATTGCGGTATCACACATAGATTTAAGGATTTCTTCCCCCTTCCCACTTCCACAGATAGAGATGTTAAAGATTGATCTTAAACAGAGAGCCAGAGTGTCACATCGCTCACCAATGTAACCTTTTCTTTGGTCTCTGAGCAGCGTGATTCTCTCTCGCATGGTGCAAGCTCTATTACTCCTCTCTGTTGGACCACAATACAGTACCTGAGGGGCCAAGAGGTTTCTCTGGCCCCGTTGACTGTCAGTGATGCAGTTTAGCTTTTTTTGTTTCTCCAAGGCCTGAGGAGGAAATATATAATTGAGAAATCAGCAGGGGCCCTTCCTCCTCCTCAAAGTCGTTGGCTTACACACTGTGTTCCCACACCAATCATCATCTTAACGGCTTAGTCCTATTTGTACTGGAAGATTGTATGAATGGTGGCGCCTGCTTCTTATCCTGGCAGGGGCTGTGAAGGAAAGTGGAAAACTTTTGGTCTGGTATGGACACAGTATTGATCTATCTGCAGTATGATCCTCTCACACACAGTATTGATCTATTGGTAGTATGGTCCTCTCATACACAGTATTGTCCTCTCACACACAGTATTGTCCCATCACACACAGTTTTGTCCCATCACACACAGTATTGATCTATTGGTAGTATGGTCCTCTCATACACAGTATTGTCCCATCACACACAGTATTGTCCCATCACACACAGTATTGTCCCATCACACACAGTATTGTCCCATCACACACAGTATTGTCCTCTCACACACAGTATTGTCCCATCACACACAGTATTGTCCTTTCACACACAGTATTGTCCCATCACACACAGTATTGTCCTCTCACACACAGTATTGTCCCATCACACACAGTATTGTCCTCTCACACACAGTATTGTCCCATCACACACAGTATTGTCCTCTCACACACAGTATTGTCCCATCTCACACAGTATTGATCTATCTGCAGTATTATCCTCTCACACACAGTATTGTCCCATCACACACAGTATTGTCCCATCACACACAGTATGATCCTCTCACACACAGTATTGATCTATCTGCAGTATTGTCCTCTCTCACACAGTATTATCCCATCACACACAGTATTGTCCCATCACACACAGTATTGTCCCATCACACACAGTATTGTCCCATCACACACAGTAGTGTCCCATCACACACAGTATTGATCTATCTGCAGTATTGTCCTCTCTCACACAGTATTGTCCCATCACACACAGTATTGTCCCATCACACACAGTATTGATCTATCTGCAGTATTGTCCTCTCTCACACAGTATTGTCCCATCACACACAGTATTGTCCCATCACACACAGTATTGTCCCATCACACACAGTATTGTCCCATCACACACAGTATTGATCGATCTGCAGTATTGTCCTCTCACACACAGCATTGATCTGTTCGCAGTACTTTTCCCAACACAGCCCTGATGATTAAAATAATTTGCACTGTGTTTAACTGCATAACCTGGAAAGAACAGACAGGTATCAACATGCATTGAGAAGGGTGATATAGTAAATATCAAATACATATATTCTGTCAAAGTTTTGCTGCTTCCAAATGTTGATGTTGAGTATTGACATTAATAGGGTATTGAGGCAATTTAATACACATATATATATATATATATTTGCATATTGTGCACAATTTTATGTTAGTACGATGAATGCTTATTTTTTTTACATTATGTCATTTAATTTTATTCCGCCCCGGTGGATTATCAGAAGGTAAAAACTTTCTGCTCAGGATTATTTATGCTGACATTGTGAATAATAAGGAAGAGGAGGAGAAAGCCACAGTAACATACTTTAATTCAGATAACTAATTACTACTGAACAAAGAAATCCATTTTTTATGACAACAGGTATGAATAATGATCAGAGAGACAGTTAGCGATGATGGTGTTGACTACAATATCACCTACAGCTATGAGCCTTGAGCTAACATGCTGACACAAGATGATTAGAAGGAAGCATTTGCACATTTCCCTTCCCAGGATATCAAGAAAGTGGTCAAGTCATTTAAAGCTGTTGATTTATTGTCAAGCTAAAGGTTCAGAGGCGTTGGTAAGGCACGTATGTTCTGAGGTTTATTCATATTTGCTTACTCTGGACCATACCACCTCTCCTATCCTGTAGAAATGAAACCCTGGCTATGGCTGTAAGGCCAGGTGAAAAGGCATCATAATACAATAGGAATTCTCGACTGGAACCTAACAGAGATTCAAATGTTTTCATAGCATTCCACATTCTTTAATTAAATCAATACAATTGGCAGAGCAGAACGGTTTAGAAAGAGAAGCAGTTGGTTATATAATGTAATAGATTGGAAATGCACTAGACTAGCCCTTTCAAGGCTGTGTGTTTTGAAATTGTTGTGAGATAGCAGTTGAAAGCCCTTCAAATTATAATATGCTACTCAGATGGAGGCAAGGCTCATTCATCATTGGGTCTGCGATTAGTAAAATGTAATAAATCATCTGTTTCTTGATTTTTTTAAATAATGTATTTATTCAACTAGGCAAGTCAGTTAAGAACACGTTCTTATTTACAATGACAGCCTACCCCGGCCAAAACCAGACGACGCTGGGCCAATTGTGTGCCCGTCCTATGGGACTCTCAATCACGGCTGAATGTGACGCAGCCTGGATTCAAACCAGGTACTGTAGTGACGCCTCTTGTACTGAGATGCTGTGCTTTAGACCACAGTGCCACTCGGGATCCCATTCTTAACGAGTGAACATTCAACAGGGTCTGATATCCCGTACAATAGGTACGGAGCCAATATCACACTGTGACATACAATACTGGCTGTTATCAGCTTTGACTCCTGGCATAGGTTCTGGACAAGATTATTTAACTGTCGTCTGGAACCATACAAAATCCCCTCAGAGCTGAAAAACACTATCACATTGCTATTGGGTGAATCTTCCCTTTACGAGACATGGTTCAGCTAAGAATTATGACATGCAAAAAATATATATCTATATGATTGTATTATTTACTTTAATGTTCACCTTGGACGTTTTCCTTTGTGAGGTTATAAGAATAATTTCAAAGCAGTAAATAATCTGTGCTGGGACATATCATATTCTCTGACGGTCGGTGAATCATTTATTATAATCTGGCAATGCGGCGGTTGTTTATCATATATTAATGTGTTACATCAGGGAGCAGTTTCTCTCCGTCTGTAGCAGGCAACATGTAGTATCTGCCAGGATTCATGGAGCTGCAGTCACATGATGTTAATCTGACTGCTGCGGGGCTCAATCACAGGGGACTGTGATCATTCTCTCCCACAGAGAATGTCGCCACACCAAGTATTCCCAATTACGAATGCTAAAGAACAAATGGTTTAACTTTTTTTTTGAGAATAGGGAGAATTCATGAAAAAGTCTTCATTTTAATGTTTTGGGTTTTAAAATACTGATTTAAAATGAACTGTGCAACTTCAAAAAGCTACCATGAGCACAAATAAAACTGTTTTGCCACATTCACTCTTATAGACTAATTGTTTCATAACAGGTTTTATGCAAATGGTAATGAAAGTTTGATTCACACACACACATTGTTTACTGTTCTTTTTATTCTTCTTCGTTAGTTTTAATTAGTTTTAATTGAACTCAGTCGTGATGACAAGGAACCTGGTGTCCCAGTTCGTGTGCATATGAATAACATGAGACCCGTAGCGGTGGAGCTCTGTGAATAACTATGATATTACATTGTTTATTGTGATTTTGAGTTCAGTTGAGGTGACGGTACTTCGTCTTCTCATTTCTAGGCATTTGTTCACTGTGTGGGCCGGAGTGATAATATGTTACCGTGAGGTAGAGGTGGAGCGCTCTGTGTAGATGTTACCATTTGTCTGTAAGTCATCAGAAGGAGAGATTGGCTTCAGGCTCATTAGACAGAACAGCTGGTTGGGTAATGAACAGTGAACAGCATGTCACTAGGTTCACTCAACTTCCCACCAGATGTACAGTATTATTGAGAATGTGACTATGATTGAAAAGGAAAAAAAATAGATGAATGGTGAATCGTCATTAGCTAGTGATGGTAAAATCCCTTTGAAAGTAGGCCAGTACTTGGAGCCTATACAAAATAAATGTTAATAAGTGCCTTTCCCTTACATTTTGTTTACATATTCTACACTATTGCTTGATTAAATATATATATATTAGAAGTTCATACAGAGTATCAAACAAAATGTTGAAACCTCCGTATCCATCCATTTCACCCAAGCTATGTCAACCAATCATGGACGGGAAGAGTTAGAACTATAATTCCAACTAAGTGCCATTTGGAAAGATGATGATGAAAAAAAAAAATGTATTTCCTAAACTCTTCAGCTTTTTACAATTACTGGTCTTCAACACACTAGAAATCCCAGCTGTCACTCGGGGTACTGGGTTGGTTCTGGCCGTAATCCCTCATACCAACTCCTACAGTCTCACTTTATGATTAGCCAATTGTATCATTATGTTGTCCATCCATCCATTTTAAACATCCCTGTCACTAACTCCCAAGTGGGTCGACGTTTATTTGGAAGGAGCCAATAGCAACAGCTGAGGTAAATACTACAAAAAACCTTGACAGCAGCAAGATGATATCTAGTACATTGTGAATTCATCAATGCAACCAGTATTGTTTAATGTAAGTACACGCATTAACAACTTGCACTCATAATTGACTTGCAGTCTTTTCAACTTTGATGAAACATCCTATTGACAGTTGCAAACCCTTGGTAAAGGACTTGCAACACCTATAATTTCCTACTGAACCTTACATCTAATATTACAACTGATATGATGTCCCGTATACTGTACCTTACATCTATTATTACAACTGATATGATGTCGCGTATACTGTACCTTACATCTAATATTACAACTGATATGATGTCCCGTATACTGTACCTTACATTTGATATTACAACTGAGATGATGTCCCGTATACTGTACCTTACATCTAATATTACAACTGATATGATGTCCCGTATACTGTACCTTACATCTAATATTACAACTGATATGATGTCCCGTATACTGTACCTTACATCTAATATTACAACTAATATCATGTCCCGTATACTGTACCTTACATCTAATATTACAACTGATATGATGTCCCGTATACTGTACCTTACATCTAATATTACAACTGATATGATGTCCCGTATACTGTACCTTACATCTAATATTACAACTGATATGATGTCCCGTATACTGTACCTTACATCTAATATTACAACTGATATGATGTCCCGTATACTGTACCTTACATCTAATATTACAACTGATATGATGTCCCGTATACTGTACCTTACATCTAATATTACAACTGATATGATGTCCCGTATACTGTACCTTACATCTAATATTACATGTAATAATCTGTCCGTTGGACTGTACTGTACATACCTCTGCACTATAGTGACTTCTGAAGGCTCTATTTGTAGATGTGATTGGGATCAAAATTATTAAAATGTCTGAAAGTTAACATCCATCCATTGTGACACATTGTGTCTGCTGTTTTACAATGATTACATCATTAATTACATGACTTACATACAGTATACACTGAGTGTACTAAACATTAGTAAGTCCTTCCTGATATTGAGTTTTTCTTTTTCAGGAATAGCGTCTGTGTATGGCCGGCCCTGGCAGGTACAAATACCTACACTAACCTTTCTGAGCGGCCGCATCCCTCGGGTCCGCCATTGAAATTATAATTAACTTGTGAGGAAATGTGGGCATTTTTCTATTAGAAGAGACATCTTGTCAATTTCAATCCTGGCGAAGATAGTCACAGCACTTCCTGTTGGGAAAAAGGTCAATAGCTGAGTGTAATGAGTGATTGACTCAAGGCAGAACAGCTCACACTGTGTTCTGATCAAGTACCAAAATGGGATTTATTTCCATATCATTTTCCCTCTCATTTATAATTTGGTATAGAAAATCAGGCCCTGATTGAAGTGCCCGCCGTTAGGGCCAATCCTGGAGGAGAAAAGTAATTGAGCTTAAGTAGAAGGGTGACACGAACATAGATGTGCGTTTTCCTGAGCCAGCTAGGGACTAGGGACAGACATGGAATTACACCGCCAAGACGGAGCAGAACTCTCACTTAGTCCTTCAGTATGGTGCCCATTTTAGGAAAGCTGAAGTGTGGTGCCCATTTTAGGGAAGATACGGTTTTGAAATAGTAGTATTTTTTATATTTTTTTACCTGAAACTAAAACTCATCAATGAACAATACAAGGTAAAGTAGTCAGTCACACCCACAAATCCTTCATGTTTTCCAACGTAAAGTCATGCTGTGGATGTTAACCATGTTTTTCTAGAATATTTAGTATTGGTACGACATGATATATGATATTCCGATAGTTGAACAAGTAAAGTAATTCAGAAGAAAGTAAAGAGATGAATAATGTAAAAGGCTGGTGAGATTGTTATAGGGACTCAGTAGTGTTAGCCTGGTAGTCTGGAGGATTGAATATTTATAGAAGTTGTATGACTAACGACTGGGACAGTAGAATACACACACACACACACACACACACACACACACACACACACACACACACACACACACACACACACACACACACACACAAAGTTTGATGATAGCCTGTGGGCTTGTGATATTTTTTGTTTACATTTTTGCATGACACACGCACACACACACGCACGCATACACACACACACACACACACACACACACACACACACACACACACACACACACACACACACACACACACACACACATGAATGGAGCACATTCAAAATAATCCTGTCGAAGACAGCAACCCTGATTCATTTACACTATTTAGTAGCCAATGTCCAAAATAGTTGGATGTTGCCTTGATAGAATGTTGCCTTGATATCATCCAAAGGGTCCCAGAGATAACATGAAGTATAATTTTGTCAGATAAAATCCATCATGTCTACAACATGTATGTGTGATAGGGATATACACTGTTATTTTTTAAAAACAATCTAGTTATTTCAGCTAATTATTTTTGTACTTCAAGGTAAATCTCAGCTCTGTTAAAAGTACACTCGTAAAAAAAATGTGTAATTATGATTTATTAAGGAGTAACATTAAACAGAGTAACATGCCCCCACCAAAATAAGTCAATGAAATCAATGATGAGAGAAACAGTCAGATGAACTAATAATTGACATGTTGACATGGTGGCGTAGCAGGCCATCCTCCAAGAGATTGTGAGATCAAATCCCAGTTGAGGACATGTTAACTATTATTTGCTGTATAAATTAACAGGCATAATGTATATCAAATATGCAAGTTGAAAAAATATATATGTTATACGCAATGTTTATGTTTATATAACCAATTCCATAGCCTTTTTGTTGTTGTTAGGATGACCAAATATTAATTTATAGTTGAAGGAACATATGAGGCAAGTTGAGCAAACAAATAATTTAAAATTTACAGGATTTTTGACTGTCTTTCCAAGTTGGAGCTAAATTTGGGCCAACTCATTTTTTTTGGTTGTTTTTCAGGTTAAACTTGGTCAGAAAAGTTGAGTAAGCAAAAAAAAAACGGCTGTGGAACCAGTTACAAAATAATAATTACACTCAACAAAAAATATAAACGCAACCTGCAACAATTTCAAAGATTTCACTGAGTTACAGTTCATACAAGGAAGAAATAAATAAATTAATTAATCTATGGATTTCACATGACTGGGAATACAGATATGCACCTGTTGATACCTTAAAAATAGGTAGGGTAACCAGTCAAGTACCTGGTGTGACCACCATTTGACTCATGTCTCTCCTTCGCATTGAGTTGATCAGGCTGTTGATTGTGGCCTGTGGAATGTTGTCCTACACTTCTTCAATGGCTGTACGAAGTTGCTGGATATTGACGGGAACTGGAACACAGTGTCGTACACATCGATCCAGAGCATCCCAAACAAACGTTGATAGAGAATACCAAACATACTCAACGGCTGACATGTCTGGTGAGTATGCAGGTCATGGAAGAACCGGGACATTTTCAGCTTCTAGGAATTGTGTACAGATCATTGAGACGGGGCAGTGCATTATCATGTTGAAACATGAGTTGATGGCAGCGAATGAATGGCACAACAATGGGCCTCTGGATCTGATCACAGTATCTCTGTACACTGAAATTTCAATTGACAAAATGCAATTGTGTTCATTGTCCGTATTTATGCCTGCCCCATACCATAACCCCACCACCACCATGGGGCACTCTGTTCATAATGTTGATATCAGCAAACTGCTCGCCCACAAGACACCATGTCAGCCATGTGCCCGGTACAGTTGAAACCTGTTGCATGCTCCCTCAAAACTTAAGACATCTATGGCAATGTGTTGTGTGATAAAACTGCACTTTTTAGAGTAGCCTTTTATTGTCCCCAGCACAAGGTGCACCTGTGTAACAATCATGCAGTTTAATCAGTTTCTTGATATGCAGGGCCTTGTAAAATGGATGGATTTATTATCTTGACAAAGGATAAATATTTATTAATGGGGATTTAAACAAATTTGTGCACAACATTTGAGAGAAATACACTTTTTTGTGCGTATGGAACATTTCTGGTATCTTTTATTTCACCACATGAGGCATGAGACATCACTTTACATGTTGTGTTTTATTTTTTGTTCAGTATAGTAGAAATGAAGATGGCACATTTCCAAGGCATTACATTAAAATGCAGTAGTGTCCATCTTGAATATATTCTATAATTAACTAACATAAGTGATGAGATCCAGAGTCAGTTTTTTTTCTTCATTGGAGACTAACCTACTTCATATTTAAGATCTATTCAATGTTCATGATCAAGCGCTAGCAGGACTAGGAGTCCAGTTCAGCTCGTACCCAGTTTTTCCAGATACTGCATACACTAACTACAGGTTGTGTGGGGCGGAGTCTGTAAACTAGAACAGGCGGTTGAACTGTTACTTAGGCCACAGGCCTCCTGAAATCAGAGGAATTTAAATGGAAGAAACAACGAAAAAAGACAAGTGAACAACTATAAAACAACTATAATTCCAAACAACTATAATTCCCATTCTATAGTTCTATAATTCCCAACTATAATTCCCATTCTATAGTTCTATAATTCCCAACTATAATTCCCATTCTATAATTCTATAATTCCCATTCTATAATTCCCATTCTATAATTCCCAACTATAATTCCCATTCCCTCCTCATATAATTCCCATTCCCTCTGTCTCAGATCGTGATAGGACACATTGTCTTAATAAGGTATAACATTACCAAACATCTAACAATTAGACTCTCCATTATGGCAGGTCTTGCAACTGACAATTATAATTGACCTTTGCAGTGGATTCGGAAAAAGTTCAGACCGCTTGACTTTTTCCACATTTTGTTACATTAAAGTGTAATATTCTAAAAATGTATTAAATAAAAAGAATTCCTCCTTTGATCGAGGACAACTGAATCAATTACAGAATAAGGCTGAAACGTAAACAAAAATGTGGAAAATGTCAAGTGTTCTGAATAATTTCCGAATGCTCTGTACATCATAGTAGCAACACTGATCTAGCAGAACAGGTTATTCTGTATCAACGCTCACATAGTGCACTACTTCTGTCCAGAGCCCCTTTTAGCCATTGTCAAAAGTAGTGCACTATATAGGGAATAGGTTGTCATTTGGGACAAATGCATAATTTCTGTTGCTAAGCAATATCCGTCAGAGTCCACTGCCATTATATTAATTCCATGTTATTATGATGATGTCTGGTTATATATGGGACGTCATGACGAGAATGGCTTGTGTGTTTTATTCACGCACTAACGACACTTTACCTGACTGAATGGCAGGGTAAATATAAACACAGCCTGTCGTAAAGTTTAAAGCTTAGTTCTCAACCTTGACTCTGACACAGACTCCTTGTGACTTTGAGGATGTCCTAACATGGACACCGTATCCTGTGGTCTCTCTTGAACCTGAGGTGAAAAGGGGCATACCTGAACATCACTTGGTGATGTTCAACAGCACTGACCCCCCCCCCCCAGTTGGATTTATACTACAGCATAACAAAATAAAACAGAAACCTTGATAACAATAAATCCAAATGAAAGATTGACAAGGAATATAATAGAAGCCCTCCACATGTCTTAGTGTACTATTCTAGTGGCAACTTGACTTTTTACCAAGAGATGTTGTTCCATCTCCAGATCCTATTTTAATGCCAGTAAGTTATCTTTACTTCTCAGGAAATGCCAAATCTAATCCCTGACACCTGAGATCTCACCTGAAACTTGGAGCTGTACAATACTGCCACACAAACGCATGATGTCTAAACTACACAGTGGAGAGCTGTACAATACTGCCACACAACCGCATGTTGTCTAAACTACACAGTGGAGAGCTGTTTAATACTGCCACACAAACGCATGATGTCCAAACTACACAGTGGAGAGCTGTTTAATACTGCCACACAAACGCATGATGTCTAAACTACACAGTGGAGAGCTGTACAATACTGCCACACAAATGCATGATGTCTAAACTACACAGTGGAGAGCTGTACAATACTGCCACACAAATGCATGATGTCTAAACTACACAGTGGAGAGCTGTACAATACTGCCACACAAATGCATGATGTCTAAACTACACAGTGGAGAGCTGTACAATACTGCCACACAAATGCATGATGTCTAAACTACACAGTGGAGAGCTGTACAATACTGCCACACAAACGCATGTTAGATTTATCAGTCAGCCTTAAAAATATCAAAATATATAGAGATGTTTTTCTGGGGGAGGGGGGGTTGAGACAATTGAATGGGTATTGTAATCCTTTATGAGTATAATCATGATCATTATTATTATTATTATTTTGACAATGAGGTAGTTAAAAGAAGAAGAAAAAATCAACATCAAAAAAGGTAGATTTTATTTATTGATGTGCTGGTTTTTAAGATAGTCTTAAAATAGGATACTCCATGGTGTTTAATGTGTGTCTAAAAGTATCTGTAATAGCTAAAATGACCTTAAAATCAATACATTAATGAGCACTAAGAGCCTTGGAAGGCAAGATACATCTTCCTGTCTCCACAGGAACATGCAAATACACTTTGGGTCCCGTGAAGCTCAAAAACCGGTGTTTCTCGACGTGTGAGGTGATTTCTCATGGACTTTGCATGCCATATCAGACACAGGGCTGTAATGTAATGAAACAAATGAATGACTCTGCCTGCGCCACAAATTGCACTGTATTCCATATATAGTGCACTACTTTTGACCAGGGCCCACAAGGTACACCCATGGGGCTCTGGTCAAAAATAGTGCACTATAATCGTAACAAGGGGGTCAATTTGGACACAGGCCCTAATGAGTACAGCCTGGCTACAGCAGAGTAGAGGGAGGATGCAGAGGTACACTTTTGACTTTCCTCCAGGAAGCTTTCTCCTCTGCAGAGCCATCAACAGACTCATATCAGTAAAGGGTCATTAGAGCTGGAATCCAACTGTAGAAAGGGGGTTTTTGCAACATTAAATTTAACACTGCCAATCCAGTAAATAATACTCTAGTTACAGCCATGATCGCCTTACAAAGGAAAAAACACACACTTGAGAACATAATGGCATTTTCCTCAAACTGGCTTTGGAGAATCGAGGTGCTAAATGAAGGGCTTTGTAAATGAAAGTGGTTAAATGGTTAAAGATGGTTAAAGATGGTTAAAGATGGTTAAATTACATGCTCAGATTTTTAGCATGTGACACCGTCCATCCTTTATGAGATTTGATCGAGACTTGGTGAAAATAATCCGAAAATAACCTGAAAATGTTACATTTGAAAAGTAACAATTGTAAAGTTACATTCAATAGAGTAGTAATACCACCATTTTGGGATCATAATCTGCAGTAACTCAATAATTTGTTAACTAAACCACACTTTGTAACATACATAACGATAAGGGCCGAAAAATGACTGAACATATTGACAGTTTAATATCAATGAATTACTCAAGGAGATTTGTGTGATTTGACAAAACTTGTAAGTTGCCATTCAATTATTGCTTTGAGAAGATCTTATGGGAAATGAGAGAATCAATAGATGAATTAATGAATCTCCGATGCAACTCCAAAAATATGTCATACGTTTAAAATGAGACCAAGGTCAATGGGATAATTAATGAGTTTCCAATTTCTGCAATCAACATATTGTCATTTTACTGTTTATTTCCTTCTTATTTTGACACTCATCTGAATCAATACTCTAAAGACATGCTTCTCTGTCACAATAGGTTAATGAAATATTTACAGAAAGAAAAAAACACCAATAAAAAATATCACCAACAATGAGTCAGTTCTGAACCAAGTGAAAAATGTACAATATGTTTTCTGGGAAGGAGCATTTTCTGTCTATAAGCTGAACTAGCTGAAGTGGAGTTAACTAGGATATGGGGACCACACAGGTCCAGCAGAGTTCAATATAGAAAGCTGGACCAGATGTTGATGATTATGGATTTAGCAGGGATGGTGTGGAATGCATAATTACGTGTACCTGAACAGTGTACACATTTTTGAATTTAAACCCTAGAATTGAGCATTTGCATAGTTGTAACTATTTTCTATTGAACATCCTTCCCAGTCATGATGACTAACAGCTGGCCACGCCTACGCACACACACACACACACACACACACACGCGCGCACACACGCAAGCAAGCAAGCACGCTCGCACACACGCACACACACCCACTGTTGGTTAAGTCCCAAATAGCTCTCTATTCCCCATATAGTGCACTACATTTGCCATGGCCCTAACCCCATGCACCCTAACCCCATGCACTCTAACCCTATGGCCCCTAACCTTATAGGCCTTGGTCAAAAGTAGTGCTCCATCAATGAAATGGGGTGCCATTTGGGATACTCCCATAGAGTGATACGGTCAGTCTTTGTTGAGGGTAAATGCAGGGTACAGTTCCGGTCCATTCTCACGAGTCATTGGAACTGGACTGTCGTGCTCCTGAAACAAGAACATGATGATGAGAATGAGAGACACATTACCTGAATATGGGGAATACATAGATAGATGTGTTAGATGGACTAGATTAAAGGACTAGATTTTAAACCTTCATTTAACTAGGCAAGTCATTTTAGAAAAGATTCCTGTTTACAATGACGGCCTACCAAAAGGCAAACGGCCTCCTTCGTCGACGGGGTCTGGGATTACATTTTTTATTATTAAATACAATATAAATATAGGACAAAACACACATCACAACAAGAGAGACACAACACTACATAAAGAGATGATAACATGATAACGTTAAAGTTTATACATGATAACACAGCATGGTAGCAACACAACATGACAACAACATGGTAACAAACACAACATGGTAGCAGCACAAAAACATGGTACAAACATTATTGGGCAAAGTCAACAGCACAAAGGTTAAGAAGGTAGAGACAATAATGGCAGCCCACTCATTCCTATCTAACCTCCTCAATGGAACATCAGCCCAAAACCATTACATTCAGTGAAAATTACCATGTGACATAGTTTGTCTTTTTTTTTAACGTTTAACCTTGATTTAACTAGGCAAGTCAGTTAATTCCAAATTCTTAACTACAATGACGGCCTAGGAACAGTGGGTTAACTGCCTTGTTCAGGGGCAGAACGACAGATTTCTACCTTGTCAGCTCAGGGATTCGGTTACTGGCCCAACGCTCTAACCACTAGGCTACCCTGCACACCTAATGAAGTGCTTTCGACACTCACAACTGGAACACGTGTAAGCCTCCCTTATTCAGTGAAAGCCAGTGGATGTTCAAGTCAGATTTTTTTATTGTACCAGAAGAGGGGGGGGGGTCTTAGAAGAGGGGGGGGGGGGAGTCTTAGAAGAGGGGGGGGTCTTAGAAGAGGGGGGGGGGTCTTAGAAGAGGGGGGGGTCTTAGAAGAGGGGGGGGGCTTAGAAGAGGGGGGGGGGCTTAGAAGAGGGGGGGGGGTCTTAGAAGAGGGGGGGTCTTAGAAGAGGGGGGGGGTCTTAGAAGAGGGGGGGGTCTTAGAAGAGGGGGGGGGGTCTTGGAAGAGGGGGGGGGTCTTAGAAGAGGTGCAATAGGGTTCTTCACTTTTTTTCACTACAGGGAACTTCTCAATGTTAAATGTGTTGGCATGTGAACAAAATGTCCGAAACAATTGCCGGACTTTTGAAGTTTTCGTCTTTTATGCCATTTTGAAGCTGGGTGGTGTTAAAGACATTAATTATAAAATACTATCAGTTCCACCACCTTGACTCATATTCATTTTTCCCCTGGTTGCTTTTTATGTCCCTCTCTACCTCTCGAACATTAAGGTTGCATACCAATCATTACATTTGTAATATCCCTTTGAGATGAACATGTAGGCTGTGTCTACTGTTGAACCCTAGACACAGGTCATAAGATGTAGTCATCAGATGATCTAGAGGTGGATAGATATAGATTATTGTATATGTTGATATTTGTAGAGTATATGTTGTTGTTGTTTTTCCCCCATTTACCTTATCCTTAAAATTGTAAAATACACTTTGCAATGATAACACCAGTAGAGCAAATACCACACGTACCATAGATAGGTCACATTCATTTTCAAAACAACATATATATATTCAAGTTGATACAGCAAAGTTTATACATTAATGGGAGGAGCATGAGAATTAAATAGATAAAATATACAATTTTCCACAGCTGAGCAACTCATTAAGTAACAAAACAGGTCATTGATTTAACAGCTTTGTCCAGAGATTTTATGGGACATAAGTGACTCTCATAAGATTTCACTATGGATCATTAAATGAGAGCTGTGGATGATCCCCCCCCCCCAAAAAAGCATTTTACTTTCAATAACGTCATCAGGCTTAAGGCCTTTTGCTCTACTCTCCAAAGAGTTGGGTTTACTCACCTGGACATACAGGTACGTACTGCATATATGGAACTAAAACAGAATGAAGTAGGACAAAGCAAAGTTCTGCTAGTATTAAGACGGTTGTTTTGCATGTCTAAATATATATTTTTTGTTTTACCTTTATTTAACCAGGCAAGTCAGTTAAGAACAAATTCTTATTTTCAATGACGGCCTAGGAACAGTGGGTTAACTGCCTAGTTCAGGGGCAGAACGACAGATTTGTACCTTGTCAGCTCGGGGATTTGAACTTGCAACCTTCCAGTTACTAGCCCAACGCTCTAACCACTAGGCTACGCTGCCGCCTCTACACTCTAACCACTAGGCTACGCTGCCGCCTCTACACTCTAACCACTAGGCTACCCTGCCGCCTCTACACTCTAACCACTAGGCTACGCTGCCGCCTCTACACTCTAACCACTAGGCTAAAAAATAAAGAAATAACAATCATTAAAAACTTTAGTATACCAACGTACCGTTTAACTCTTCGTCAAGTTAGGTTTCTGAACATCATACTTTTTGCTTGAAAGGATTGATGAGCCTCGTGTTCTTGATGAGCCTCGTGTTCTTGATGAGCCTCGTGTTCTTGATGAGCCTTTCAACATTCATTTAAATAATACATGCTTTTAAACACTTTGCATATGTTAATGGATGACCTTCTGAAGAGAGACAGTCTAAGTGGTATGGAAGTGTTGCTGGGATCTTAAAGAGACAGAAAATATTCAGACCCTTTGACTTTTTCCACATGTTGTTACGTTACAGCCTTATTCTGAAATTGATTCAATTGTTTTTCTCATCAATCTACACACAACACCCCATAATGCCAAAGAAAAAACTGTTTTTTTAGAAATGGCATATGTATTAAAAATGTAAAAACAGAAATATGACATTTAAATAAGTATTCAGACCCTTTACTCAGTACTCTGTTGAAGCACCTTTGGCAGCGATTACAGCCTCGAGTCTTCTTGGGTATGACGCTACAAGGTTGGCACACCTGTATTTGGGGAGTTTCTCCCATTCTTCTCTGCAGATCCTCTCAAGCTCTGTCAGGTTGGATGGGGAAGTCTCTGCACAGTCATTTTCAGGTCTCTCCAGAGATGTTAGATCGGATTCATGTCCGGGCTCTGGCTGGGCCAATTCAAGGACTTTCAGAGACTTGTCCTGAAGCAACTACTGCATTGACTTGGCTGTGTGCTTAGGGTTGTTGTCCTGTTGGAAGGTAACACTTCGCCCCAGTCAGAGCTCTGGAGCAGGTTTTCATCCAGGATCTCTCTGTACTTTGCGCCATTCATCTTTCCCTTGATTCTAACTAGTCACCCAGTCCCTGCCACTGAAAAACACCACCAAAGCATGATGCTGCCACCACCGTGCTTCACCTTAGGGATGGTGCCAGGTTTCCTCCAGACATGACGCTTTGAATTCAGTCCAAAGAGTTCAATCTTGGTTTGATCAGACCAGATAATCTTGTTTCTCATGGTCTGAGTTCTTTAGGTGCCCATGTCATGTGCATTTTACTGAGTAGAGGCTTCGGTCTGGCCACTCCACCATAAAGGCCTGATTGGTGGAGTGCTGCAGAGATGGTTGTCCTTCTGGAAGGTTCTCCCATCTCCACAGAGGAACTCTGGAGCTCTATCCAAGTGACAATTGGGTTCTTCATCCAAGGCCTGACCAAGGCCCTTCTCCATCAATTGCTCAGTTTGGCCAGGCGGACAACTCTGCAAAAATTTAAGAATGATGCAGGCCACTGTGTTCTTGGGGACCTTCAATGCTGCAGAACATGTTTAGTATCCTTCCCCAGATCTGTGCCTCAACACAATCATGTCTCAGAGCTACACGGACCATTTTATTTGACTTAAGTTTAACCAGGCAAGTCGGTTAAAGAACAAATTCTTATTTACAGTGACGGCCTACCCCGGCCAAACCCTCCCCTAACCTGGAAAACTCTGGACAACTCAATTGTGCACCGCCCTATGGGGCTCCCAATCACGACCGGTTATGATACAGCCCGGGATCGAACATGGGTCTGAGGTGATGGCTCTAGCACTGCGGTGCAGTGCCTTACACCTCTGTGCCACTCGATCCCCCACAATTCCTTAGCACTCGTGGCTTGTTTTTTGCTCTGACATGCACTGTCAACTGTGGGACCTAATATAGACAGGTGTGTGCCTTTCCAAATCGTGTCCAATCAATTGAATTTACCACAGGTGGACTCCAAACGTTTCTAAAAAACTATGGGGTATTGTGTGCAGGTTAATGAGGATTTTTTAAAAATGTAATACATTTTAGAATAAGGCTGTAACGTAACCAAATGTGGAAAAAGTCAAGGGGTCTGAATACTTGCACTGTAAGTGGTATAGAAGTGTTGCTGGATTTCAAATAGACAGACTGAGTGGTAAAGAAGTGTTGCTGGATCTTAAAGAGACAGACTAAGTGTTCCAGAAGTGTTGCTGGATCTTAAAGAGACAGACTAAGTGTTGCTGGATCTTAAAGAGACAGACTAAGTGTTGCTGGATGTTAAAGAGACAGACTAAGTGTTGCTGGATGTTAAAGAGACAGACTAAGTGTTGCTGGATGTTAAAGAGACAGACTAAGTGTTGCTGGATGTTAAAGAGACAGACTAAGTGTTGCTGGATGTTAAAGAGACAGACTAAGTGTTGCTGGATGTTAAAGAGACAGACTAAGTGTTGCTGGATCTTAAAGAGACAGACTAAGTGTTGCTGGATCTTAAAGAGACAGACTAAGTGTTGCTGGATCTTAAAGAGACAGACTAAGTGTTGCTGGATGTTAAAGAGACAGACTAAAGGGCCGTCCACACCAAGAACTAGAAATATAACAATAAAAAAACAACATCTAATTTAAGAGAACATGGGCATTCACACTACAACCATAACTACAAAATGAGTGGAGAACGATAACGAGAGGTATAATTACAATCACTTTCAGAGCAAAGTTTTGCATGTACCCTCATATGATAAAACTTTGCATTCTAAAAAAAATGCATTCTATTGAAGCGTTCTTGGTTCTAGATGCTCGAGGATGCTCGGAGAGAAGAGAAGGCAGAGGATCGGGTAAGCTTGCCTGAATAACTGGCCATGTGTAAGCATATTATCGGCCACAATTAATGATAGGACGACTTGGGAGAGTGATGATCAGTGACAAACAGCGCATGAGAAGGCCATATTCTCCGATGCTAGGCCTATCTGTTAATGCTGACACATCCTGACAAAATACACACTGTGACTGGCTTGCTAAAAATGCCTTTCTGGACCTGGCAAACTGTTGAGAAAATAACCATTAATCAATCCATCTGCAAGCGTATTATTATTTGGGAATTAAACATGCATTCAAAACGCAGTTTTTTTTGGCGGTTATTGAAATGTAAGATTCACTGCAATTTACAGCCTAGACTAGTGTTCGTATCTCACAAAAATAATAATACACTTTTTTTTTTTAAATAGTCATTATTGCATTGTGTTGTTATAGCCTAGGTATGATCATTGTCTTGTCCAATAAAAAAAAGTATTAGTAGAATCAGGCCTAATATTTAGCTAATGACTGATGGGTTGCATATGTTTCTAACTACACATCTGTAGTCTGTCTTCACAGTTCTCTTTGTGGAATAAATCTACAGCTATTCCTCTTAGCTCTTGGAGTCCCGGGAAAAGCTAGACTACAATAGATTGTTGTAATCCTACACTTAATGCAAGCATTTGATCTACTACTACTACTACTACTAGCTAATCGAGGAACGACTCCAGCTTGCTCTTGCTTGCTGAATGTAAAATATGAGAGTTTGAAAGGAGAGAGAGAGAGAGAGAGAGAGAATGTGTGATGGTGTGATCAAAATACACCATACGAGTAGCCTGCTAATGTACCTTTCTGGACCTTGTAAAGTGTGGAGAATAAACCCACAACTGATCAAATCGTTGCATAATCAGAACCTAAGTTGTAGGCCGTTATTTCGTCAGGAAGCATTCAAAACCAGGACATTTGAGTGGTTATCCAAATGAGCCTACATCCCTGCAGTTTACAACCCTAGACAATGATTGTGTCCTCACTTGATCACAATAATATGTTTCCTCATTGTACTGTGTTGTTGTAGCCCAGGTGGAATCATGTTCCTGTCTTAAAACGTAGACCTAATCAATTGTGGAGCTTTGCGTGTTAGTGACTGCGGAGAGCAGCCTGGAGGAATGCACAGATATGCCATTTCATAATCCGTTAACTTTTTTTTTTTTTCTTACACTTTGACAGGTGAATATTTATAGCCTTACTATTTGGCAAATGAATGGCCTAATATCTAGCTGGTATTTAGCTTCTTGCTTTGGCTACACATCTCTAGCCTCTCTCTTCCAACTGTTCCCGTGCTCAAATCCAGGGTACCAAAACCGCACCGCTATTCCTCTTCACGTGAAATCCAAGGACAAGCTATAAACTATGTATTTGTAGATTTTTTAAGCTAGCCCTAATAGCCATTTTAAGCTAGCTCTAATAGCCATTTTAAGCTAGCCCTAATAGCCATTTTAAGCTAGCCCTAATAGCCATTCAAAGCTAGCCCTAAGCTAGCCCTAATAGCCATTTTAAGCTAGCCCTAATAGCCATTTTAAGCTAGCCCTAATAGCCATTTTAAGCTAGCCCTAATAGCCATTTTAAGCTAGCCCTAATAGCCATTTTAACCTAGCCCTAATAGCCATTTTAGGTTAGCCCTAATAGCCATTTTAAGCTAGCTCTAATAGCCATTTTAAGCTAGCCCTAATAGCCATTTTAACCTAGCCCTAACAGCCATTCTAAGCTAGCCGTAATAGCCATTTTAACCTAGCCCTAATAGCCATTTTAAGCTAGCTCTAATAGCCATTTTAACCTAGCCCTAATAGCCAATTTAAGCTAGCCGTAATAGCCATTTTAACCTAGCCCTAATAACCATTTTAAGCTAGCCCTAATAACCATTTTAAGCTAGCCCTAATAGCCATTTTAAGCTAGCCCTCATAGCCATTTCAACATAGCCCCAATAGCCATTTTAACCTAGCTCTAATAGCCATTTTAACCTAGCCCTAATAGGCATTTTAAGCTAGCCCTAATAGCCATCTTAAGCTAGCCCTAATAGCCATTTCGTGGAGAGTCTTGTTGTTTCTAATTGCTAAATGTAAAATGGGATGGAACTTAAAGAGACAGACTGTGGTACAGAAGTGTTGCTGGATCTTAAAGAGACAGACTCTGTGGTACAGCAGTGTTGCTGGATCTTCATAAAGAGACAGACTCTCTGGTACAGAAGTGTTGCTGGATCTTAAAGAGACAGACTCTGTGGTACAGAAGTGTTGCTGGATCTTAAAGAGACAGACTCTGTGGTACAGAAGTGTTGCTGGATCTTAAAGAGACAGACTCTGTGGTACAGAGGTGTTGCTGGATCTTAAAGAGACAGACTAAGTGGTACAGAAGTGTTGCTGGGTCTTAAAGAGAGAGACTCTGTGGCACAGAAGTGTTGCTGGATCTTAACGTGTGGATCTAGACATGTACATAAATCCATCTGTCCAAATAACTCATTGTAGTTTATTGCACTGATAAAATTACACATGAAACCATTGACAGGATAGTACCTCCACTACTACTCTTACTATAGATCAGCAGCATATTCTCCTACACAGACAGACTTCACTCACTGCAGCATATTCACTCACTACTATTCACTAACTACAGCATATTCACCTACACAGACAGACTTCACTCACTACAGCATATTCACCTACACAGACAGACTACACTCACTACAGCATATTCACTTACACAGACAGACTACACTCACTGTAGCATATTCACCTACACACAGAGAGACTACACTCACTGCAGCATATTCACCGACACAGAGAGACTACACTCACTGCAGCATATTCACCGACACAGAGAGACTGCACTCACTGCAGCATATTCACCTACACAGAGACTTCACTCACTACAGCATATTCACCTACACAGAGAGACTTCACTCACTACAGCATATTCACCGACACAGAGAGACTACACTCACTGCAGCATATTCACCTACACAGAGAGACTTCACTCACTACAGCATATTCACCGACAGAGAGACTACACTCACTGAAGCATATTAACCAACAGGCATTCTTCACTCACTCCAGCTTCTTAATGGAGAATGAATGCATGTCCATTTAGAATCCTCTCATCCCTGCAATTATAACAAAGATGCTTTTGTTGGTTTGCCATGCAGAGACAAATCTGAATTTTCCTCAAATGTAGTTGTAAATGGGGTCTGAGATGCAGCTATTTCCAAAGTTTTAACCCTCTCGAGTTGGGTTGGCAGGGCTGTACAATCAGTATGCAGCAAGCAGCTAGCTAACTCTGATGGCTATGGGATGGCATCGGCCTTGCCACGGTGCAAAAACATTAAGGAAAGACGTTTCCCTCCCCCCAAGCT
Source organism: Oncorhynchus kisutch (assembly GCF_002021735.2). Lineage (NCBI taxonomy): Eukaryota > Metazoa > Chordata > Actinopteri > Salmoniformes > Salmonidae > Oncorhynchus > Oncorhynchus kisutch. The sequence goes on from NC_034192.2 coordinate 61,806,494, forward strand.
ATATAGAAGGCTATGTATAAAACCCTGAACCTGGTTGTCATTTCCATATTCTATTCAACCTCTGTTAAAGGTCTAAAGCAGCTTTTTTTCCCCCATCTCAATATTAAATCATTTCTAGGTAACAATTAACGATTTTGTTCAATTAAAATGGTAAAGAAATTAAATTAAATAAAAAGCTGTTTCTCAAGCAATAGTTTTTCTATGGCTGCCTTGGAGTGGTCTGAGTGGGGAGGGGGGAAAACAAAAACAAACAAAAAATATGATTGGCAGAGAGGTTTGGAACTGTCTTTCTTTAAAACTAATTTACCACATGGTGATGTCACCATGGAAGGCCAAAACTCCACCCCACCAGACAAGTGCATCATCATCATTTTCACAGTATTATTTTCAAATCATAGTGTGGAAATATATACTGCATATATATATACAGTAAATATATATACAGTAAATATATATACAGTAAATATATATACAGTAAATATATATATACAGTAAAACACAGGAAAATCCAATATATTTAACTGCGCTGGGGTCTTTAAGAGATCTGTTCACTCTCATTATGAAACCCACTCAAACGTTTACAGTAAACACATCCCTCAATTATTTAACCAACCAAATAAGCTCTGTGAACATTAAACCTTAGCCAAACAGTTTCTTGCTGTAGCGATCCCCTTTTTTTTATTATCACATCACAGAATGGAGATAGGTGGTCATTTTGTTTGATTTGTATAATATCTCAATCATCAACCAACAACAAACAGGGAATGCTGATTGAATAGGGACAATAACATCATATGGGAATTTGTATTTGGATTATTATATAGGCTGTTTCTCATCTAATGTGGCAGATTTGCCAACAGTTTTACCTTCATCCAGTTTAGGAAAGATTAGTCTTCCATCTGTGATGCAGTTTGTTCAAGGCTTTGGTAAAGACTAATTTCACCAGCATTTTCTGAGCATGTGTGACTGACATCAGCACGGGCTGTTTCCTGGTTGATTATCATCTCAACAGTCATAGCCAGTGGAACAAGGTGCCAGACATTTAAACCTGTGTGAAATATCTCTTTCTATGTTATTTTTTATTTTAATTTTTTTTCCAGTGTTTCCCCTAAAAGGGTAGAGATGTCAACACATTGCCTCACTGCGACCACCTAGTCTCAGGGGCCCTGTTAATTAGGTCACCACATGGGGGCATGATGACGCAACACTGATTCAGAAAACGTAGTCAAAGTACACAACTTCTTGTTTTCCCTCTGAGCAGTTGTGGACAAATTAGTAAATATGGCCATATAACAACTGCTAAGGGGATAGACCACTACAGTTGACTGGTAGATAGACCATTACAGGGCTACAGTGGACTGGTAGATAGACCACTACAGTGGACTGGTAGTTAGACCACTACAGTGGACTGGTAGATAGACCACTACAGTGGACTGGTAGATAGACCACTACAGTGGACTGGTAGATAGACCACTACAGTGGACTGGTAGATAGACCACTACAGTGGACTGGTAGATAGACCACTACAGTGGACTGGTAGATAGACCACTGCAGGGCTACAGTGGACTGGTAGATAGACCACTACAGTGGACTGGTAGATAGACCACTACAGTGGACTGGTAGATAGACCACTACAGTGGACTGGTAGATAGACCACTACAGTGGACTGGTAGATTGATCACTACAGTGGACTGGTAGATAGACCACTACAGTGGACTGGTAGATAGATCACTACAGTGGACTGGTAGATAGATCACTACAGTGGACTGGTAGATAGACCACTACAGTGGACTGGTAGATAGACCACTACAGGGGACTGGTAGATAGACCACTACAGGGGACTGGTAGATAGACCACTACAGGGCTACAGTGGACTGGTAGATGGACCACTACAGTGGACTGGTAGATAGACCACTACAGTGGACTGGTAGGTAGATCACTACAGTAGACTGGTAGATAGACCACTACAGTGGACTGGTAGATAGACCACTACAGGGCTACAGTGGACTGCTAGATAGACCACTACAGTGGACTGGTAGATAGACCACTACAGTGGACTGGTAGATAGACCACTACAGTGGACTGGTAGATAGATCACTACAGTAGACTGGTAGATAGACCACTACAGTGGACTGGTAGATAGACCACTACAGTGGACTGGTAGATAGATCACTACAGTAGACTGGTAGATAGACCACTATAGTAGACTGGTAGTTAGACCACTACAGTAGACTGGTAGTTAGACCACTACAGTGGACTGGTAGTTAGACCACTACAGTGGACTGGTAGATAGACCACTACAGGGCTAAGGTGGACTGGTAGATAGACCACTACAGTGGACTGGTAGTTAGACCACTACAGTGGACTGGTAGTTAGACCATTACAGTGGACTGGTAGATAGACCACTACAGTGGACTGGTAGATTGATCACTACAGTGGACTGGTAGATAGATCACTACAGTGGACTGGTAGATAGATCACTACAGTGGACTGGTAGATAGATCACTACAGTGGACTGGTAGATTGATCACTACAGTGGACTGGTAGATAGATCACTACAGTGGACTGGTAGATAGATCACTACAGTGGACTGGTAGATAAATCACTACAGTGGACTGGTAGATAGACCACTACAGTGGACTGGTAGATAGACCACTACAGTGGACTGGTAGATAGACCACTACAGGGGACTGGTAGATAGACCACTACAGGGCTACAGTGGACCGGTAGATAGACCACTACAGTGGACTGGTAGATAGACCACTACAGTGGACTGGTAGGTAGATCACTACAGTAGACTGGTAGATAGACCACTACAGTGGACTGGTAGATAGACCACTACAGGGCTACAGTGGACTGGTAGATAGACCACTACAGTGGACTGGTAGATAGACCACTACAGTGGACTGGTAGGTAGATCACTACAGTAGACTGGTAGATAGACTACTACAGTGGACTGGTAGATAGACCACTACAGTGGACTGGTAGATAGATCACTACAGTAGACTGGTAGATAGACCACTACAGTAGACTGGTAGATAGACCACTACAGTAGACTGGTAGATAGACCACTACAGTGGACTGGTAGTTAGACCACTACAGTGGACTGGTAGATAGACCACTACAGGGCTAAGGTGGACTGGTAGATAGACCACTACAGTGGACTGGTAGTTAGACCACTACAGTGGACTGGTAGATAGACCACTACAGTGGACTGGTAGATAGACCACTACAGTGGACTGGTAGATAGACCACTACAGTGGACTGGTAGATAGACCACTACAGTGGACTGGTAGATAGACCACTACAGTGGACTGGTAGATAGACCACTGCAGGGCTACAGTGGACTGGTAGATAGACCACTACAGTGGACTGGTAGATAGACCACTACAGGGCTACAGTGGACTGGTAGATAGAGTACCATAGGTCTACAGTGGACTGGTCGGTAGTGGGTAGACCACTACACTGTAATGAAACGTTTATGTGGGTAACCTGGCTGTGATAATGGGTAGAACCTTGCTGCCAGTCGGGGTCAGGGGGGGTTGTAAGGTTTACAAGGCCAGTACATTTGTGGTCAGGGCTAGTGGTAAGGTTTACAAGGCCAGAACAATTATGGTCAAGGCTAGTGGTAATGTTTACAAGGCCAGTACAGTTGTGGTCAGGGCTAGTGGTAAGGTTTACAAGGCCAGTACAGTTGTGGTCAGGGCTAGTGGTAATGTTTACAAGGCCAGTACAGTTGTGGTCAGGGCTAGTGGTAATGTATACAAGGCCAGTACAGTTGTGGTCAGGGCTAGTGGTAATGTTTACAAGGCCAGTACAATTGTGGTCAGGGCTAGTGGTAAGGTTTACAAGGCCAGTACAGTTGTGGTCAGGGCTAGTGGTAGTGTTTACAAGGCCAGTACAGTTGTGGTCAGGGCTAGTGGTAGTGTTTACAAGGCCAGTAGAGTTATGGTCAGGGCTAGTGGTAATGTTTACAAGGCCAGTACAGTTGTGGTCAGGGCTAGTGGTAAGGCTTCCAAGGCCAGTACAGTTGTGGTCAGGGCTAGTGGTAATGTTTACAAGGTTAGTACAGTTGTGGTCAGGGCTAGTGGTAATGTTTACAAGGCCAGTACAGTTGTGGTCAGGGCTAGTGGTAATGTTTACAAGGCCGGTACAGTTGTGTCCAGGGCTAGTGGTAATGTTTACAAGGCCAGTACAGTTGTGGTCAGGGCTAGTGGTAATGTTTACAAGGTTAGTACAGTTGTGGTCAGGGCTAGTGGTAATGTTTACAAGGTTAGTACAGTTATGGTCAGGGCTAGTGGTAATGTTTACAGGGCCAGTACAGTTATGTCCAGGGCTAGTGGTAATGTTTACAAGGTTAGTACAGTTGTGGTCAGGGCTAGTGGTAATGTTTACAAGGTTAGTACAGTTATGGTCAGGGCTAGTGGTAATGTATACAAGGTTAGTACAGTTATGGTCAGGGCTAGTGGTAATGTATACAAGGTTAGTACATGCACAACTTTGTAGTTTACATTTTATAGAAGGACTTCCAAGTAAAAGCAACCATTAACAAAATAATATTTTATAACAATGAAAATAGATCTGGTTGTATCGCGGCAAATAGATAGATTCAGTACAAACTGAACAGCAGTACATACGAGCTTCTCAAGTTCAGAAGAGTTTGAACGTTCTATGTCATAGAGATTATTCTTCAGTAAACACAGGAAGGAAGTCAGTGCTCAGCGACAGACAGACATCTCCACAGTCAGAAAGCCTTGGTGTGTAACTCTCTCTGCTGTGGTTCTTCTATTCATTATCTTTTTTTGTCAATTACTTAGATTTGGGCCTGTGCTTGATGAGGCGGGAGCCCCTCTGTCCGGTGTGATTAGGTGTCTGTGTGGCCGGTGTTGCCAGTGGCCCTGGTCACAGTGTCTCTCACTGCAGTTATTCACTGGAACTGGGAGATAGCGTCTAAAGGTTTGCCAGATCCATGGCTCCTGTTTAGTACGCCCATTATTTTTTATTCTGTCAGAAATGTCACTTTGGATCTGGGACCGTGTCAGTGTAAGTGTTGTCGCCCACAGGGGGCAGCTAGGCTTATCCTTCCTCCCTCTACTGACACTACTGTACGTAGGTCCACACCAGCCAAGGCTTTGGTCAGAGTTTGTGTCTTTTTATTTTGTGTGTGACCATGACTGTCCACATCTAATGGAAAGTCAGGGTTGTTACGCTGTAAAAGGGGCTGCTTTCCAGACGGTTGTGTTACTTCAATCCAAGGCACTTCGAACATTAAACTATGCACATTAAACCACATTATCTCTCTACCTTCTGTTCTCACAGTTGTATGCAGAAGATATTATTCCCGGAAAAATCAAAATTTTACATTCCCTAATAATGTGCAGAAAGAGATGACGTCGTCGATGTATCGTCAAGAGACAATGTCTAATGCACGGAAGTCGCCCGTGGAGCTCATCTGCAGTTGCTTGTTCACAAATGCTGACAAATGTTTCTGATCCGGTGTAATAGCGAACAGTCACTATTTAAAGATCTATAATGTATGTTTTCCCCATCCCTTCAAGCATCACCGTGTTCAAGATATCCCGGGTTCTTTACATTGATTTATCCTTTGAATTACTTGACCCCGAGGCAAAGCCTTACAGCTAAGCCTGTGTCAATCATTACGGGATGGTATTGACTTCCACGGTGACAGACTGAACTCCTTTAGGGTTTTGTTGACTCTGACAGCGGAGGGAAAAAGTCAAGGTAGCTGTTCAATATTGGACTAGGACATAGAAACTTTGCCTTCATGTTTACTTGTGTGTAACTCTTAATGCTTCACATACAGTTCACTGTGGATCCTGTGGGTAGAACCCCACCCATCTACACACAGAATGGGAACATTCACACAATAAAATGTCCGTCCCTTTTATAGCCAGAAGGATTAAGGTCTCCGCTATTCCGTGCTCCTTCTAGAAGGATTAAAATGATCTATTTCAGAAGATCATTTGCATGCCAGTATCCCTGATCGGTTTTCCGTTAGCCTAATTGACATATTTGGTTGTGAAGTATCAAGGGGAATGACACATTCTAGTCATAGAGTCGTAGTCATCTGCATTAGGGACACATCATCCCTAGGACATCATCCCTCCACCCCCTCTTCTCAGCATGTCAGCAAGGTGTCCTTAAGATACCCATCTACGCCCCCGGGCTGATTAAAGATCCTGTCAGCTTGCATCTTCCAGGACCAATAATTAACATGGAAATGTAAAACTGGGGACTAATGAACAGGGGCTGGATAATTATGTGTTCAATGAGTACAGTATGTGTCTTTGTGTGTAGTTTGCTTCTGAATTAATGCTATGCTTGCATTTCTCTGAGATGTGTCAATTATTGTACTGGCTAAATCAGTCATCAAGAGTGTCTTGATTGAACCTGAGACTTACAGCCATGTACAGTGTACTATATTCAGGGATAAATTGACAAATAGGATAAGATTTGGTTTAATGTCTTGAGAACCTTGACAAACAGAGTGGAAAACACATGATGATACGTTAAAGAAAGACCTCATTTTGGTTTAACTGAATGTGTTTATTTGTATTTATTTTTTTATGTGGTGTCTCTTCTGAGAAGATACTTTCACGTGTCATGCTCCATTAATAAGGACTTAAAACTTGTGTTCGTGGTGTCCTTTAATGACGTCTGATATTTTTTTACATCTTGATTCAATTCCCTTAAGATGAATCCATCCGTCTTGGTACCTTGGTGGCTTGGTCTGGATGTTTCTGGTGTGTTTAAAACAATTAACCTTTAAACAATTTTAAACACAACACTTTTTTTCTTCTGCTATTAAGGCTTTATGGATATCTGATGTTTACCGCCTCACAATGGATTTCATTTGAACGTTGAGCAATTGTGGCAAAGAAATTGCAATGTCATTTTGATGTCCGACTGAGTTGTGAGCGCACTCCCCTCATTCGAATCGTACATTTAGATTTTAATGCTGTCCTAAATAATGAAACGTGTTAATATTTCAGACAGCTAAATGTAATATCAAAGTCAGGGCACCCCATTAAGCTCAGAGAAACACATTATACTTCAAACTTATATAAAACCATGTTGGATTTGAAGCCTTGATGGCCATTGGTCAGCCAGCCATACACATTCACATCAAATTGTATTTGTCACATGCGCAGAATACAACAGTTGCAGACCTTACCGTGAAATGCTTGCTTGCAAGCCCTTAACGAACATTTCAAGATTTACTAAATAAACGAAAGTTAAAAATTTTTAAATAATAGTTACATAACGATAATGAGGCTATATACAAGTGGTACCAGTACTGAGTCAATGTCCAGGGGCACAGGTTTAGTCAAGGTAATTTTTGAAGTGACTATGGATAGATAATAAAGAGCGAGTAGGAACGTAAATAGTCTGTGTAGCTATTTGAGTAATTGTTCAGGAGTCTTATGGCTTGAGGGTAGAAGCTGTTAAAAAGCTTTTGGTCCTAGACTTGGCTTTCCGATACAGAGAGGTAGCAGAGAGAACAGCCTATGACTTGGATGACTGGAGTCTTTGACAATTTGTGTTTTATTCCTCATTTAAACTAGGTTAGCGAGTTTAATTTGATGGAAGTCATTATGTGACATTAAGACACAGGCTGATGGACTGATAGACTGGTGGCCTGGCTGGTCCTGGGCAGAATCACATCCCTAATTAATATTGTTCTGGCTTCCCTTTCATGCTTATTCTACTGTGCATCATCATACAACAGTAAAAATGGGGTCAAACAATGGGTAGGCCTACAGTACATTATGAAGAACATTTTAGGGCAGCCCAAACCATGAGGGTATCTAGCTAAAATGCCGAACGACATGAATGGGGGTTAATTTGCTAAAGATGTTGAATAATGTGAGTTGGTGTTAATTTTTTTTGCAATTTTTTTTTAATTGTCTGAACTTTTAGTTCAAACTTACAACAAAACGGCGTGAACGATTAATGATGATGTTGTAAAATGACATACACGGGGAAGACTTTGTACTGTATCTGTCAGCAGTGTGTCCATCTTCTGTTTCATTGTCTGCATTTCATTTGACCTCATCATAAAGAAAGATGCTTGAAATCCTACTAAAACAGATACAACTATAAAACAGCACCATTTGAACAAAAAAATATTTGAATTGTGAATAATATTTGTCCAGGCTATTTTAGCATACGTGGCGTGGTAAGGAATGTGGATATACAGTATATTGTGGTATGTTCACAGAGCAGCGAGGGCCTCAGAAGGCTCAGGAGTGATGTGTGGTGACAGTGCAGTGCCAGGCTGTTGACACAGCCGTCATCTCCTGGGTACTGGGGGTGGGAGAGCCCCAGGCCTGATTATTTACAGGCCTGTGCTGCCTGCCTGCGTGTCCTAGCTCCCTCCAAAATGCGCATCCCAAATGCCACAGTCTATTACCTACACAGTGCACTACTTTTGACCAGTGTTCTATAAGGCCCGGTCAAAAGTAGTGCACAATGTAGGGAATAGGATGCCGTTTGGAACGCGTGGAACACCAAATGTTCCGTGCACACCAAATGTTCCGTGAGGACACCAGGAGATCTCTCCTCTTCCAAGCCCCTTAATTGGATCAGAGCCATCATTTATTAATGGCCAAGTCTATGCCATCTAGTGTGCTGCATGATTATTAATGGCTGATGGTATCCAAAGAGCAACATGACCTGTAGGATACCACATTCCGTCAGGGATGGGAAATATATTCTATGTATCTATGAAAACTAGGGGAGAGTGAGAGTGAGAGTGAGAGTGAGAGTGAGAGTGAGAGTGAGAGTGAGAGTGAGAGTGAGAGAGAGTGAGTGCATGAGAGAGAGAGAGAGAGAGAGAGTTCCTTTTTTCATATTGTATTAGTCACCTTACAGTGAAATGCTTACTTACGAGCTCCTAACCAATGATGCAGGTAAGAATAAGCGATAAAAGTAACAAGTAATTAAAGAGCAGCAGTAAAGAATTAGCAATATATATACAGGGGGGTGTCGGTACAGAGTCAATGTGCAGGGGCACCGGTTATTTGAGGTAATATGTACATGTAGGTAGAGTTAATTAAAATGACATCAGATAGTGGCAGTGGTGTGGACAAGGGGGCAATGTAGGTAGTCTGGGTAGACATTTCATTAGATGTTCAGGAGTCTTATGGCTTGGGGGTAGAAGCTGTTTAGAAGCCTCTTGGACCTAGACTTGGCGCTCCGGTACCGCTTGCCGTGAGGTAGCAGAGAGAACAGTCTATGACTAGGGTGGCTGGAGTCTTCGACAATTTTTATGGCCTTCCTCTGACACCACCTGGTATAGAAGTCCTGGATTTCAGGAAGCTTGGCCCCATTGATGTACTGGGCCGTTCACACTACCCTCTGTAGTGCCTTGCAGTCGGAGGCAGAGCAGTTGCCATACCAGGCGGTGATGCAACCAGGATGCTCTCCATGATTCATATCAAGGAAGTTCAGCGTTATAGTATAGATTATATATATATATATATATAGATTGATGTGTAAAGTTAACTTCAGATTGAGCCAACATATGCAGTGTTTACCGTGAATGCAGTCTCCACTAACGAGGAAACATTGCCTTTAAATGTCTAGCGCGCTGTACCACAGATCTTCAGCGCTATGGATTGAATTGAGCCCTAAATCAAATCCCTCAAATAAAGCTGGGATTTGATTTCCAGAGCACAAGCTAAGATATAAATGACTACACTACATTGTGTAGAGGATTGTATTGAAAATGCTCCCTTGTCCTCAAATGCTTTCAGACTCCAAAACCGAAAATAGCATACTTAAATAATTCAACAGGAATACTTAAGATGAGCTCAAAGATTCTGAAGAAAAGGTTCATTCCGTGAACTGAAGAAACTGAATAAAAGTGTAAGACCTTTACTGACAGAGGGAACAACACTTCCCTTCATACATCGAGAAGGAAATAGTATGTAGAGAGAAGACTTAGGACAGGAAAGAGGATATTTTAAAACTGAATTTTGCAGCACCACCAGTCACTGCTGGATCGATCGGTGCAACCAAATGAGACATGACATTCTCTTGACAGCCCTGCGTACTTGTTTAGATTAATTATTTATAACCTGCTCTGGCTTAGTATGTCAGACTGGAATTTAATTGTCAAAGTCTCATTAGGCCCAAAGGGCATTTTCCTGTCATTCATTTCACTAAATTGTGTATGTACACTTCGCAGGATGACAGGCAACATTTGTGTTGTATTTCACCTCTGTGACAACGGCACTCATGGGGCTGAGGAGTGTTTCAATAACTTTGAATAGTATTTAAAGGCTATTGCTTTTAGCATTAAATTATATAAAAGGGTTGTATTGCAATGTGATCATTTCTGAAAGTACACAATTGAGTGCGTCCTTGATAGCCCAAAAGTCCTAGATTCTGAAAAGTTTGTCCATATTTCTAGCAAAACACTCATTGTGACTTTAGTTCCCATTGCTCAGCACAAATTATGAATTAAATAGTCACTTATCTACAGATACAGGTGACAAAAATATTTCATAATTTTGCTCAAAATGAAAGTCCCAGTCTTTATTGTCAGTTGTGATTAATTGTATCAAATGTCAAGTAGAGACAGATTCAAGCCATGTGCTGTCGCTGTTGGTTAGGAATAAAGAGTGAATCTCAGACACTGCCACAAGCTCTCTTTAGAATGCCACTGACGATGATTTAACCATATGTCAATCACATAGACACAAATATATTACGGTGACAGTCACAATGTAAAATGAACAATTATACACAGGATTCTTTAATAAAACCGTGGAAGACGAGGCCATCATGGGTATTCAAATAGAGCGATAGCAAAAGCACGGAGTAAAATTGGAAGTGGCATCACAGGTTCAGAAGTGGTGTGGTGATGTGTTTGTGTCTTTTCTGGGGCCTGGAGTTTTTCCTGCTCTCTTGACCTGGTCAGGTAAACCTCTGTGTCATATTTTGTAGGCTATGACAGAGTCCAACATTAACACAGCCGTCATGTCCTGGGTACAGGGGTGGGAGAGCCCCAGGCCTGATTATTTACAGACCTGTGCTGCCTGCTTGCGTGTCCTAGCTCCCTCCAAAATGCGCATCCCAAATGCCCTACACAGTGCACTACTTTTGACCAGAGTCCTATAAAGGCCCCGGTCAAAAGTAATGCACTGTCCCGACTGGGCCAGTTGGCCGATAATCTATTAATAGGCTATATTTGGATATTATGACATCTATTAAAAAGCCTTTTAATATTATTTAGCGACGATGACGTCACAGCACCAATTTGCCTTGTTGTACCCGACTTGGCGGTTGGACTTGACTGATCTTGGACACTCTGTGGTTGCTATGATAGAGTTAGGAATTACGGCCAGTGTGATGAAAGAGGTTGCGCTGACATCTGACTGATATCCAGATTGGGCCAGACAGAGTTTGTGGTTTTTGGCTGATAGTTGGCTGCAATTTGGCTCTGACGTTGAGTAGAGACATACTTCAGAATGATGAATAGAGTGTGATCTTGTTCACAGCGGTCATGTTGTTTGTTAAAGTATGATGATTTAACTGTGCCTATTTTTCATTATTATGACTGGCCAGATCAAAGACTGTTAGGCTATTCTATGTGTTTGTGTACTCTTCATCTGAAGATCAGGATAAGTATAAACTACCGCCACCAAAACAAGTTTCTCTGCCGACGGACAAGCGCAAAGACAAGTCAAAATATCTAAAGTTAATATAGAGTGAGGGTCCTCAAAGTAGCACAACCTAAATGTGCTAATGGGTTTAAATATGGAGTTTAACACACGCCTGTCAATCAAGCCATTGGCATTGTTACCGTCTGACAGTGAGGTCATCATTTCCTTAAAGGGACAGGAGCACTTTAAACACGTTACACTGCTGCTTATCACAGATGCTGCCACCACTTTCCCCTGGGGCTCAAATATGTAACTTGCATTCAGCAATCGCCATGCTGAGCGTGAATAATTGAGAATCATTCATTGTTTCACTAATGTACACTAAGCAAAAATATAATCATAACATGGTAAAGTGTTGGTCCCATGTTTCATGAGCTGAAATAAAAGATCCTTGACATTTTCCATAACCATAAAAAGCCTATTCTCTCAAAATTTTGTGCACACATTTATTGACATCCCTGTTAGTAAGCATTTCTCCTTTGCTAAAAATAATCTATTCACCTGACAGGTGTGGCATGTCAATAAGCTGATTCATCCGCATGATCATTACACAGGTGTACCTTGTGCTGGGAACAATAAAAGGCCACTCTGCCTCAGTGCCACAGATGTCTAAAGTTTTGAGGGAGGGTACAAATGGCATGCTGACTGCAGGAATGTCAACCAGAGCTGTTGCCAGATAATTTATTGTTAATTTTTCTACGATAAGCAGTTTTAGAGAATTCGGCAGTATGTCCAACCGGTCTCACAACCGCAGGCCATGTGTAACTATGCCAGCCCAGGACCTCCACATCTGGCTTTTTCACCTGAGGGATCGTCAGAGACCAGCCACCTGGACAGATGACAAAACTGGGTTTGCACAATTGAAGATGTTCTACACAAACTGTCAGAAACCATCTCAGAGTAGCACATCTGCGTGCTTCTCATCTTCACCAGGGTCTTGACCTTATTGCAGTTTGGCGTTGTAACCGACTTCAGTAGGCAAATGCTCACCTTTGATGTCCACTGGCACCCTGAAGAAGTGTATTCTATACCAGGGAATTTCAACTTTTACAAAGTCCGTAGCCTGCTGGTTGTCTGCTCTACCTGATCATTAATTTCACCCACTTGGTGTGCCAGGGTGGAACAATGAAAACAAGCAGAGGAACTGCCTTCGCGGTCCAGAGTTGAGTTTGAGGATTCTAGACAGTCAGTGGTATAATAGAACAGTCATTTGGAGATAAGATACGTGTTGAGATGAGATCTCTTTAGTTTCAGAATGGAGATTCCTGTGAGGACTTTTTTCTGGTCTTTTTAGAGATCTTTGTACATTGTTAGGCAGGGGTTGAATTGTGTTTGGCCTGCAGTTCAATGTACTTGCCAATTAATTCTAACAGTCGTATATAGAAATGTAATGTACTCTATCAATGAAGAGTTTATTTCCATACCATACTCCATAGCCACAAACATTAACTTAAAACATCTCAGTCCAAATACAACTATACAGTGCCTTCAGAAATTATTCATACCCCTTGACTTCTTCCACATTTTGTTGTGTTACAGCCTAAATTCAAAATGTATTAAATTGTTGTTTTTGTCTTCACATTTTTCAAAATGTTTGCACATTTATTGAACATTTAATACCGAAATATCTCATTTCTATAAGTATTCACACCCCTGAGTCAATAACATGTTAGAATCACTTTCGGCAGCAATTACAGCTGTGAGTCTTTCTGGGTAAATCTCTAAGATTGTGTCTATACTTGACTCTTTAAATGCGACTTCTGCTATCAGAATACAAGGACCACGTTGAAAAGACCGGACTAGAAACAAAAAAAATTCATTTTGGTCTGATTGTGTTAAGATCTGTCTGACCACATCAGGAAGTGGATCACAAAGTGGTCATTAAGTGGTCAGGGAGGCATTGTGTATCTGTCTGACCAAATCAGGAAGTGGTCAGTTAGGCATTGTGTATCTGTCTGACCAAATCAGGAAGTGGTCAGGGAGGCATTGTGTATCTTTCTGACCACATCAGGAAGTGGTCAGGGAAGCATTGTGTATCTGTCTGACCACATCAGGAAGTGGTCAGTTAGGCATTGTGTATCTGTCTGACCAAATCAGGAAGTGGTCAGGGAGGCATTGTGTATCTGTCTGACCACATCAGGCAGTGGTCAGGGAAGCATTGTGTATCTGTCTGACCACATCAGGAAGAGGTCAGGGAGGCATTGTGTATCTGTCTGACCACATCAGGAAGTGGTCAGGGAGGCATTGTGTATCTGCCTGACCACATCAGGAAGTGGTCAGGGAGGCATTGTGTATCTGTCTGACCACATCAGGCAGTGGTCAGGGAGGCATTGTGTATCTGTCTGACCACATCAGGCAGTGGTCAGGGAGGCATTGTGTATCTGTCTGACCACATCAGGAAGTGGTCAGGGAGGCATTGTGTATCTGTCTGACCACATCAGGCAGTGGTCAGGGAGGCATTGTGTATCTGTCTGACCACATCAGGAAGTGGTCAGGGAGGCATTGTGTATCTGCCTGACCACATCAGGCAGTGGTCAGGGAGGCATTGTGTATCTGTCTGACCACATCAGGAAGTGTTCAGAATTCCATCATCAGAATACAAAAGCTGCATGAACTGTCAAGTGTGAGTCTTTCTCGCAAGTCTCTTAGAGCTTTACCAACTTGAATTGTACAATATTTGCACATGATTCTTTTCAAAAATATTATGTCTCTGTCAAGTTGGTTGTTGGTCATTATTAGACAGCCATTTTCAAGTTTTGCCGTAGGTTTTCAAGCTGATTTAAGTCAAAACCGTAACTTGTCCACTCAACGTCCTCTTGGTAAGCAACTCCAGTGTATATTTGGCCTTGTGTTTTAGGTTATTGTCCTGCTGAAAGGTGACTTTTTCTCCCAGTGTTGGAAAGCAGACTGAACCAGGTTTTCCTCTAGGATTTTATCTGTGCTTAGTTCTAAACCGTTTCTTTTTATCCTAAAAAACTCCCTAGTCCTTGCTGATGACAAGCATACCCATAATATGATGCAGCCACCACCATGCTTGAAAATATGAATAGTGATACTCAGTGATTTGTTTTTTAGCCCAATTTCATGAAGTTGTATTTTAGTGCCTTGTTGCAAACAGGAAGCATGTTTTGGAATATGCTTTATTCTGTACAGGCTTCCTTCTTTTCACTCTGTCATTTAGGTTAGTATTGTGGAGTAACTGCAATGTTGTTGGGCTTGTGAGCAAAGCATTTCACTGTAAGGTCTTCACCTGTTGTATTTGGTGCATGTGACAAATAAACTTTGATTTGATTTGATCTATATCACCATTGGCCTCATGGTGAAATCCCTGAGTGGTTTCCTTCTTTCTCCAGCAGCTGAGTTAGGAAGGATGCATGTATCTTTGTAGTGACTGGGTGTATTGATACCCGATCTAAAGTTGAATGAATAACTCCACTGTGCTCAAAGGGAAATTCAATGTCTACCAATAGGTGCCCTTTTTTGGAGGTATTGTAAAACATAACTGATCTTTGTGGTTTAATCTGAGTTGGAAATTGCAAATGTGTGGGGTACAGAGATGAGGTAGTCATTAAAAAATCATGTTAAACACTATTATTTCTAGGAACATAATTCCACTTCGACATTACGGGGTATTGTGTGTTGGCCAGTGACACAAAATCTCAATTTATTCTATTTAAAAAAATAAGGCTGTAAAGTCAAGGGTTGTGAATCCTTTCTGAAGGCACTGTACGCCTTCAATTTCACCTGATCCTACCCCCAGTATACATACACAACTCCTTCCATTCCACCTGATCCTACCCCCCAGTATACATACACTATGCCTTCCATTCCACCTGATCCTACCCCCCAGTATACATACACAATGCCTTCCATTCCACCTGATCCTACCCCCCAGTATACATACACAACTCCTTCCATTCCACCTGATTCTACCCCCCAGTATACATACACAATGCCTTCCATTCCACCTGATCCTACCCCCCAGTATACATACACAACTCCTTCCATTCCACCTGATCCTACCCCCCAGTATACATACACAACTCCTTCCATTCCACCTGATCCTACCCCCCAGTATACATACACAACTCCTTCCATTCCACCTGATCCTACCCCCCAGTATACATACACAATGCCTTCCATTCCACCTGATCCTACCCCCCAGTATACATACACAATGCCTTCCATTCCACCTGATCCTACCCCCCAGTACACGTACACAACAATTGACTCTACTTGTCACTACTGTAAGTGACATTTCCCTTGATTGAGGGAGGAAATGAGATGACACTTCAGAATGGATGGTTTCAAACTTAGTTATATTCAACCGGTAGCAACAAAGAGGAGGACAGTCGTCAGAGTTTCAATACCTACCTTTTGTCACCCAGATTCTCAGAAGTGACAGAAATGTTATTTTGGACTGACTAACTTTGACTTGTCAGATTCTTGCAACCTGTCATCATTTCAAATGCGTCTGCAGGGTCTCCGCCACTACCTTAAATCTCAGACTGAAGTCCTGTATAATTTTCCCATCTTCCCAGTTCCCTCTGTGCTAAATTGCATTGGGAGATGGATTTTTGGCATGTGAGGTTGTCAGGCCTGCGCCAGGGAAGACTTTATGCACTGGTACACCCGCTATGAAAGAAGTGAATTCTGGAGGGATGGAAGGAAATCAAAGTGGAGAGTCAAGTGCTGCCACTCTAGCACGTCTTTGGGCATTTTTCTTTGTGTGATTGTATGTATTTAACAAAATTTACATATTTGGAGATATCTTTTTGAGCTTCTTCACATGGAATTGCAATCTCATACATTAGCTTTGCAATGATCATTAATATTTAATATGTAATATTAATATAAAATAGTAACTTCATATTTATCAGGAAAGAAACCCATCTGCAATGCATAAAATTAACAAACGGCGCTCTAGCTATGCCACCTTTCACCACAGATTAGAAAGTGAGATGCAGATGGATGTGGTGGATCGAGACACGTCCAATGCAAACAAACTGATGGATTTTGTGGGGGAATTTTTAATTATGCTAATTCGATTTGTTATCCTAATTAGCTTTTCAGAAAGTATGCTCTCGATGGTGCTCCTGTAGAACACTGTAAGGGTCCTCAGGGACAGGCTGAATTTCTACAGCATCCTGACATTGAAGAGTTGCTGTCGTGCCTTTCTTCATTACGGTGTCCATGTGGTTAGACCATTTCAGCTTCTCTGAGATGTTTACGCCTAGAAATGTTAAGTTATTGACAGTCTCCATAGCGGCCCCATTGATGAGGATGGTGGGCATGTCCAGCCTGGTTCCTCTAGAACTACACAATCAGCTCCTTTGTTTAAATAACATTGAGCACTTCGGCTGATGTAAAAAGGGCTTCTTAAATTTGTTTGATTGATAGACTGATTCCCCAGGTTGTTGCCATAAATGAGAATGTGTTCTCAGTCAACTGTCCTTGTAAAATAAGGGTTAATTATTCACTGTGTATTTATTTCTCATGTCGCTATTTCTATTTTTCTATTTTTATTTTTATCTTTAACTCTGGATTGTTGGAAAAGGACCGATAGGGAAGCATTTCTAACTAGCTCTCACGTCAGAATGACATGTTAATTCATGTTTCTCAAACGTCAAATTTCAAAGTTGTTCCAAACATCAAATTTCAAAGTGTTTAAGTTTAATTTTAGGCATTAACTCTGAAATATTACGGTTAGGAAATTATGGTAAGGGTTAAGGTTTGGGATCGGCTTAAATCCAAAATATTTATATCGCTGGACTCAAACGTGCAACCTTTGGAGTCAGAGGCAGATGCTTAGGTAACTCCACCATCTCGGTCTACAACTTCCTAGTAAAACCGACAACCTACTTGAAGGTAAGGTCGGCCTGTTCTGGAAACCACATCCTCTCCAAGGTGCTTCTCTCCTGGCTATCATACTGGTAACATGGCCTCCGTTGCGTTGCTATTTTGATGGGCCCCCAGCATTGAATCACATTGAGTAAGTTACCGTTCTCTCTTTGCTGGTGTTATGCCGGCGAGTTTTGTGTCTTGGTTGTGTTTATTGTCGGTCCTAGTGCTGGCTGGGTTCTTGACTGTCGCCGGGTTCTGGATTGCTGCCTATGTGGTGATCTAATCTTACCGACTATCACACTGTATGGATTGATTGACTTTTAGCTGATTCCTCACCAACCTATTTTATTTGTGTTGATTTTAACGGACTTTTTCCTAATTGGTGTATACCACTTTCCGTCATACGGAGAAACTGAGACTAACACCTTCAGAGACTACGTGATTGTTTCATCCCATGTAGGAGCTGCACCTATTTGGCACATTTCAGGAACAATATTGACCGGCAACATTTCCAATGTGGAAACTGTCAGCTTATTGAGGAATACATCTCTGAGCTGGACACCCAGAGTAATCAAATTGAGACATTACAGTGTATCCTGGATAGGACCCACTCTAAGACATTACAGTGTATCTTGGATAGGACCCACTCTAAGACATTACAGTGTATTCTGGATAGGTCCCACTCTAAGACATTACAGTGTATTCTGGATAGGTCCCACTAAGACATTGTTAGAGTCTATCCTGGATAGGTCCCACTTTAAGACATTACATCGTATCCTGGATAGGTCCCACTAAGACGTTGTTAGAGTCTATCCTGGATAGGTCCCACTCAAAGACATTACAATGTATTCTGGATAGGTCCCACCTATCCAGAATACTTGTCTTGGATAGGTCCCACCTATCCAAGACATTACAATGTATTCTGGATAGGACCCACTCTAAGACATTGTTAGAGTGACTCAGATAGAGTGACTCAGATATTGCCTCAGAGACATACTAAGCCACTCTTAGGTAATACCTCCCATCCTTTTTGAAAGCATTATCGTCCTACTATTTTCTATACTCTAATTGCCCCCCAGGGCAATTTACCTTATTCCATAGTCTGCTCCAAAACACAGCTGGCGGAAAAGAGGTATTCGGTGTGGACATCTAGTCCGACTCAGGAGGCGTGCACACCATCCACACCATCCATTTACAAGCATTTGCTACACCCACAATAACATCTACTATGTGTATATGTATGTGACCAATACAATTTAATTTGATTTGATTTATAGTGCCAGGGGTGTTGTCAGTTGCAGTCTACCCATTCACTTGCACTCCACTAGATCTGCTATTCTTGGATCAGAAGAGAAGCCCACTGTGATCTGCTCACCCAGTACTTTTAGTTCAAATGTGAATTCCATAAACTTGAATATCCCCTCGGTTCTCAAATCACGTACAAGGCTTGGGCTGTTTCACGATACACTGAGAGTTCCCCATGTTGACATCGGCTGTGGCCTCAGGCCCTATGGCGCTAACCTTGGAAAAGTCATTCAAATTTCTACTACTTCCACTTTTACAAATAAGGATAGACCAAATGGTGCAGTTATATGCAATCTTATTGCCATACCAACTACTGTATTTAAATACCAACCATCAGACAGGGCCTGAAACTGCCTATTGAATATCGCTTGTTTGAGTTCAAGATTCCATGTGACTTTAAAAATCGTAAAGTACTTGGTTTGATGCATCTGAAAATCAGGAGCTAAATTCCTAAACTGGATTGTGTCAAGATCTGGGCTATGCCAGATGAGATCTAATCATAAATGGCATTCATGCTGTCCAATTTTGCGTAATAAAGAATTCTTAGCATGTAGGAAACCATTTATATCAAATTCTTGGTGTAAGAAAAGGATTTATCCTTTCAAAGACTTATTCAACGTGAATGGATTTCCTCCGTTACCATGAAATTCGCCAGTGTGTTTTCATGTCCCAGGTTCATCGCGCCTACGGGGCCCCTGGGGAGCAGAATTAGCAGTATACCCATTGGTCAAACTTCTAACTGACAGACACCTCTCAAAAGGAGTTGTTTCTGATATCTATAGTTAATTAATTATAGCACCACATAAAAAACATGAACTATATCCACTTGTATGGGAAAATAATTGTACACTTGCTGACAGACAAATATATTGGGAGACAGTATGGGAAAATATGTGTGGATCATCTAGGAACCCCAATCACCAATTCATGAATTTAAGAATTTGCCATAGAATCCATGTAACACCTAAAAAATAGACATGGGTATTAGTCCATCACCATTATGTATGTTCTGCACCACAGGGGACCTTGGTACTTTTCAGCATGAGCTGTGGAAATGCCCGGGGGTGGTTGAATTCTGGGGGAAAGTCAAGGATATATAATCTCTGTACTTGTAGATACAATAATGCCATTAGACCCAATATTGACATTGCTTTGTGATGACTCTGATTTGCACTTGTCAGACAACCAACGGAGAGTGTGGTTTGCAGGAACTACCGCTGCTAAGAAAATTATTGTACAAAGGTGGACTACACCTTATCATTTACCGTTGCAACAATGGCTGCTCACATTTAATAATCCTGGGTGACCTAAACTATGATTTGGAAATGCAGGCTTCAGACAATCTAAAAGATGTGTAATTATCTAAACCTAACCCAGCAGGTGAGTATAACCCTACACGGCCCAACCCTAAATATCCTTCAAAGTCAACTCTGATTTATCTTGTCTTAGCAAATAAACCAGAAAAATATGTATCTACTGGTGTCTTCGCCTAATACATTAGTGTCCATTGCCCAGTTGTTTGTGTTAGAGATGTGAGAATGCAAAAATCTTTCACGCCTTGTGACGTCATAAAGAGGAACGCTAAGAACTTCAGTGAACAGGCTTTTGTACATGTTTATTTTAGTAACCTTCATTGTTTTTCGGCTATCCTTGAACCTGATTTAGCTTTCAGCCTTTTGGCAGATGTCTTCAATAATATTGTGGGATGCTCCCTTCAAATAAATTGTAGAGTTAAAGGTATATCAAATGCCTGTGACACCTTGGAATTATCAGAAGTCATTCATTAAATATATGATGCTTGGGTCAAGGCCAGGAACACAGGCTTAGCCAGGACTGGCAAACTTTTAAGCAACTGAAGAATTGTGTAAGACAAATAAGAAAGGCTAAATCGTATTATTACTTAAGCGCTCCTTCGGATTGTAATGGGAACACGGCGAAATTCTGGAAAACTGTCAAATCCCTGAAGGGTTCTCCTTCCTCCTCTCTGCCACAACAAATTAATTCAGACAATGGCCTCATTATGGGAAAAATTGTCTTAATTTAATCACCACATCTCTTTGAAATAACTTCTAAGCCTATTCACAATTATATTGTGTCACACCCTGATCTGTTTCACGTCTTGTGCTCGTCTCCACCCTGCCTACCCTGAGCCTGCCTGCCATTCTGTACCTGTCTGACACTGCCCTGGATTACTACCCTCTGCCTGCCATTCTGTACCTGTCTGACACTGCCCTGGATTACTACCCTCTGCCTGCCATTCTGTACCTGTCTGACACTGCCCTGGATTTACTACCCTCTGCCTGCCATTCTGTACCTGTCTGACACTGCCCTGGATTACTACCCTCTGCCTGCCATTCTGTACCTGTCTGACACTGCCCTGGATTACTACCCTCTGCCTGCCATTGACCTGTCGTCTGCCTGCCCCCTTTTTCGTAAAAAAACAACAACTATTTTTCGAACTGTCTGCATCTGGGTCTTTTCCTGAGGTCTGATATTTTGGGCTCGATGCTGATAGGGGAAACTTGCTGAATTATAAGAGAAATGACAGTCAGTGCTTTTCTTTTAGTCTATTTACAGACAAATATGTCCTGGATGCTGCCCTAGCAATAGACAACAAGAAATCCAAAGGGACCAACCAATTGGATCCCGGTCTGCATAAGTGGGCAGTGCCCATCATTGTTGGCTCGATAACCCGCATTTTTATATTAAACATTGTTATCAGGAAATATTCCAAAAAGTATTTAAATCAGCTCTCATGCTGCCTCTCTATAAGGACGGGGATAGAGGGATCTTAATCGTTACAGCCACCTTTTTCAAGGCTTCCTAAGATTATTGAATCCCTGAGAAATGTACAACTTCACTATTTCGAATGTAAACCATTCAGGGTTTAGGCCTTGACATACAGTTGAAGTGGGAAGTTTACAGACACTTAGGTTGGAGTCATTAAAACTCATTTTTCAACCTCTCCACAAATTTCTTGTTAACAAACTATAGTTTTGGCAAGTCGGTTAGGACATCTACTTTGTGCCAAGACACAAGTCATTTTTCCGTCATTTTTTTTACGGACAGATTGTTTCACGTATAATTCTATGTATCAATTCAATCCACAATTCCAGTGGATCAGAAGTTTACAAACACTAAATTGACTGTGGCTTTAAACAGCTTGGAAAAGGCTAATTGACATCATTTGACATCATTGGAGTCAATTGGTGGTGTACCTGTGGATGTATTTCAAGGCCTACCTTCAAACTCAGTGCCTCTTTGCTTGACATCATGGGAATATCAAAATAAATCAGCCAAGACTTCAGAAAAAAGAATTGTAGACCTCCACAAGTCTGGTTCATCCATGGGAGCAATTTCTAAATCCCTGAATGTACCACATTCATCTGTACAAACAATAGTACGCAAGTACAAACACCATTGGACCACGCAGAAAGGAAAATGAGGAAGGAAGGAAAATTATGTGGATATATTAAAGAAACATCTCAAGAAATCAGTCAGGAAGTTTGGTCGCAAATGGGTCTTCTAAATGGACAATGACCACAAACATACTTCCAAAGTTGTGGCAAAATGGCTTAATTAAGGACAACAAAGTCAAGGTATTGGAGTGGCCATCAAAAAGCCCTGACCTCAATCCTATAGAAAATATGTGGGCAGAACTGAAAAAGCGTGTGCGAGCAAGGAGGCCTACAAACCTGACTCAGTTAAAATCAAATCAAATGTTATTTGTCACATACACATGGTTTGCAGATGTTAATGCGAGTGTAGCGAAATGCTTGTGCTTCTAGTTCCGACAATGCAGTAATAACCAACAAGTAATCTAACTAACCATTCCAAAACTACTGTCTTATACACAGTGTAAGGGGATAAAGAATATATACATAAGGATATATGAATGAGTGATGGTACAGAGTTACACCAGCTCTGTCAGGAGGAATGGGCCAAAATTCACCCAATTTATTGTGGGAAGCTTGTGGAAGGCTACCCGACATGTTTGACCCAAGTTAAACAATTTAAAGGCAATGCTACCAAATACTAATTGAGTGTATGTAAACTTCTGACCGCCTGGGAATGTGATGAAATAAATAATAGCTGAAAGAAATCATTCTCTCTACAATTATTCTGACATTTCACATAAGTAAAATAAAAGTGGTGATCCTAACTGACCTAATACAGGGAATTTTTACTAGGATTAAATGTCAGGAGTTGTGAAAAACTGAGTTTAAATGTATTTGGTTAAGGTGTATGTAAACTTCCAACTTCAACTGTAGATGCAGATTGTAATATTATGTATGCTGTTGCCCAGACTGTTGATCTGGCTGTGTCAAAACTACTGTCAGATTTTATAGCTATGCAGGAATCCTTTTTCTGATTTGAAAACTTGTGCTTAATACAGGGAAAATGAAATACATGTTGTTTTCAAACTCTCGAAAGAATGTTTCAGATGAACTACATGTTCACTCATTAAATGGTTCTCCAATCGAACGTGTTACCCCCTACTTTGCAGACAGAGTTCAGTGTGTCAAATCGGAGGGCATGTTATTCGGACCTCTGGCAGTCTCTATGGGGGTACCACAGGGTTCAATTCTCAGGCCGACTCTTTTCTCTGTATATATCAATGATGTCGCTCTTGCTGCGGGGGATTCCCTGATCCACCTATACGCAGACAACACCATTTTGTATACTTCTGGCCCTTCCTTGGACACTGTGCTAACTAACCTCCAAACAAGCTTCAATATCATACAACACTCCTTCCGTGGCCTCCAACTGCTCTTAAACGCTAGTAAAACCAAATGCATGCTCTTCAACCGTTCGCTGCCCGCACCCGCCCGCCCGACTAGCATCACCACCCTGGATGGTTCCGACCTAGAATATGTGGGCAACTACAAATACCTAGGTGTCTGGCTACACTGTAAACTCTCCTTCCAGACTCATATTAAACATCTTCAATCCAAAATCATATCTAGAATCGGCTTTCTATTTCGCAACAAAGCCTCCTTCACTCACGCTGCCAAACGTACACTCGTAAAACTGACTATCCTACCGATCCTCGACTTCGGCGATGTCATCTACAAAATAGCTTCCAACACTCTACTCAGCAAACTGGATGCAGTCTGTCACAGTGCCATCCGTTTTGTAACCAAATCACCGTATACCACCCACTGTATGCTCTAGTCGGCTGGCTACATATTCGTCGTCAGACCCACTGGTTCCAGGTCATCTATAAGTCTATGCTAGGTAAAGTTACGCCTTATCTCAGCTCACTGGTCATGATAACAACACCCACCCGTAGAACACATTCCAGCAGGTATATCTTACGGATCATCCCTAAAGCCAACACCTCATTTGCCGCCTTTTCTTCCAGTTCTCTGCTGCCAGTGACTGGAACGAATTGCAAAAATATCATGAATGTGGGCTAGTTGTCTAGTTGTCTATATCATGAATGTGGGCTAGTTGTCTATATCATGAATGTGGGCTAGTTGTCTATATCATTAATGTGGGCTAGTTGTCTAGTTGTCTATATCATTAATGTGGGCTAGTTGTCTAGTTGTCTATATCATAATGTGGGCTAGTTGTCTAGTTGTCTATATCATGAATGTGGGCTAGTTGTCCATAGTTGTCTATATCATGAATGTGGGCTAGTTGTGCTAAGTAGAGACTTTTATTTCCCTCACCAACTTTAAACATCAACTATCTGAGCAGCTAACCGACCACTGCAGCTGTACATAGTCCATCTGTAAATAGCCCACCCAATCTACCTACCTCATCCCCATACTGTTTTCATTTTATTTACTTTTCTGCTCTTTTGCACACCAGTATCTCTACTTGCACATCATCATCTGCTCATTTATCACTCCAGTGTTAATCTGCTAAATTGTTCGCTCCTATGGCCTATTTATTGCCTACCTCCTCATGCCTTTTGCACACACTGTATATAGACTTTTTTTTCCTACTGTGTCATTGACTTGTTTGTGTTATTGGCTTGTTTATTGTTTACTCCATGTGTAACTCTGTGTTGTTGTCTGTGCCACACTGCTTTGCTTTATCTTGGCCAGGTCACAGTTGCAAATGAGAACTTGTTCTCAACTAGCCTACCTGGTTAAATAAAGGTAAAATAAAATAAAATAATTAAATATTTAGGCATTTGGATTGATATGGATTAGACGTTTAAAAAGATTTGAAGTTAACTTTTCTACAGAAAAAGATTGTACCTTTCTCTAAGCAGTACAAACAGATTATTCAGTCAGCCTTTTTATCTGTTGTTGATTATGGTGATATTATTTATCAAAGTGCAGCTGAAACTACTCTTAAACCTTTGGATGCCATCTACCATAGTGCTCTTTGTTTTGTTACTGGTGATAGTTTTGATACTCATCACTGCATGCTGTATCAAAAGGTTGGCTGGACTTCACTGAAGGCCCTACTTCCTAAGCTTGCATCTTATATAACTTTGCTGTTGACCTGTCCAGAGAATTGGTTAAAAACTTCTTAGGGCTGAAATCCCGTTAACAGGATTGATATGACAACAGCCAGTGAAAGTGCAGAGCGCAAAATTCAAACAGCAGAAATCTCATTATTAAAATTCAAACATTCAAACATACATGTATCTTATACCATTTTAAAGGTAATCTTGTTGTTAGTCCCACCAAAGTGTCCAATTTCAAATAGGCTTTACAGCGAAGGCACCACAAACAAATATGTTAGGTCACCGCCAAGTCACAGCCCTTTTTCCAGCAAAGAGAAGAGTCACAAAAAGCACAAATAGAGATAAAATTCATCACTAACCTTTGATGATCTTCATCAGCTGACACTCATAGGACTGCATGTTATACAATACATGTATGTTTTGTTCGTATTTGTTCATATTTACATAAAGAAATCTCAGTATACATTGGCGCGTTATGTTCACTAGTTCCAAAACCCTCCGTTGATATTGCAGAGAGCCACATATATTTACAGAAATACTCATTATACATGTTGATTAATACAAGTGTTATACATGGAAATATAGATAAACTTCTCCTCAATGCAATGTGTCAGATTTCAAAAAATCTTTACGGAAAATCAAACCATGCAATAATCTGAGAATGGCGCTCAGAAAACAAATAGATATATCCGCCATGTTGGAGTCAACAGAAATCAGAAATAACATTGTAAATATTCAATTACCTTTGATGATCTTCATCAGAATGCTCTTCCAGGAATCACAGTTCAACCATAAATGTTTGATTTGTTCGATAATGTCCATAATTTGTCCAAATAGCTACTTTTGTTAGCGCGTTTGATAAACATATCCAAAGTCACAAAGCGCGTTCACTAGGAGCAGACGAAATGTGAAAAAGTTCCATTACTGTCCGTAGAAACATGTCAAACGATGTATGGAATCAATCTTTAGGATGTTTTTAACATAAAACTTCAATGATATTCCAACCGGAGAATTCCTTTGTGTTCAGAAAAGCAAAGGATCACAAGCTACCTCTCATGTGAAATGCGCATGACTGCTGGCAGACCTCTGACTCAATCTTCTCTCATTCAGTCCCCCTTCATAGTAGAATCCTCAAACAAGTTTCTAAAGACGGTTGACATCTAGTGGAAGCCTTAGGAAGTGCAACATAACCAATATCCCACTGTGTATTCAATGGGGGCTGAGTTGAAAATCGACTAACCTCAGATTTCCCTCTTCCTGTTTGGATTTCTTCTCAGGTTTTTGCCTGCCATATGAGTTCTGTTATACTCACAGACATAATTCAAACAGTTTTAGAAACTTAAGAGTGTTGTCTATCCAATGCTAATAATAATATGCATCTGGGACTGAGTAGGCAGTTTACTCTGGGCACCTCTGGGCACCGTATTCACCCAAGCTACTCAATACTGCCAGCCATAAGAAGTTATTAACTCTTGAGGTTCCTAGAGTCTCCACAGAGCTAGGTAAATCTGCTTTTAGTTTTAATGCACTGTAGTCCTGGAACAAAATTCAAAATACATTTAATCTTGATGTATTGATTGGGGAGTTATTTGTGGACCAATGTAACAGTTTTTCTGGGTGATTTACAATGTTTTATTTGTGCTTCCCATGACTGTATTTTTGTATTTTAATATGTATCTTTTTGGGTAAAATGGGTATATTTATGTTGTATATACAGGTCACATTTTCCAAAGCGGTATGGAAGGAAACAAAAGAAGAGACTTAGGTCTGTAGTTCTTGATGTCAAATGAGTCGAGTGTTGGTTTCCTGGTTTCCTGAGGAGGGGAGCAACTCAGGCCATTTTGAAGTCAGAGATGAGTTGATGAGGAATGGGAGAACGTCCCAGAGATGGACTGGAGAAGGGGTTGGGGTCGAGCGGGCAAGTTGTCAGGCAGCCAGACCTCACTAGTCGCAGGATTTCATCTGGAAAGAGAGGGGAAAAAGAGGTCAAGGCGTAGGGTAGTTTTTGCGTGAGTGAGACCAGTAGACTCAATAGTCTGTGATTGAGGAGCGGATGTCATCAACCTTCTTTTCAAAGTGGTTGATAACGTCGTCCGCAGAGAGGGAGAAGAGAGGGCCGGAAGGATTAAGGAGGAAGCGGGTGGCCTGGCTGAGAATGTCACTGTTAGTCTACACCTGCTGTTTACGAAGCGAGTGACAAATACAATTTGATAAGGCCCAGAGAGGTCCTCAGCTTCAGCTTCCTCTCTGTCATAGTGGATATGGTCCAGATAGGTCCTCAGCTTCAGCCTCCCCTCTTTCACGTGGATATGGTCAAGAGAGGTCAGCTTCAGCCTCCTCTCTGTTAGGTGGATAGAGAGGGCCTCAGCCAGCCCAGGAAAAGTGCAAAGCTGAGCCATCAATCTCTGTACCTCTCTGCCTCCACATGCACATGATTACCTGCCTGCCTGCTGCCTGCTGCATCTCTAAGTGGAATGTGTGACGGGATTGAACAATCAGCCGCGTTACCCGGGAGAAATGTACCCCCAGCCCGCCCCCCTTGAGCAACCCAGCCCGCCCCCCTTGAGCAACCCAGCCCGCCCCCCCTTGAGCAACCGTGCCCGCCCCCCTTGAGCAACCCAGTAACACAGGCCTGCCTCTTGATCTTTGTTGGTCCCCTGCCAGGATCACAACTCAAAGCTTTGACAGTTTTTTTTCTAACATTGACTGATGTGTAACTTTAAAGTGTCACTTTTACTTACACTGACTGATCTAACCCTTCTGGGGGAGTGGGGGGTGGGTGATTTCTTTTTAGGGGGGGGGGGGGACGATGTATTTAAAAATGTATTTGGGTACATCTTCCCCTTCCAAATCAACTAATATGGCAGCATAATGACTTTAAATACATTTTACCTTTGGTATAACATTCTCACAAGTAGGAGTAGTAACATCAATGATGCTAACATGAATGAGACATTGTAGGTCATTGAGGATTTTCTGGAATAGATCTCACACATGCTCAAATCCAAGGTATTTGACCCCCTCGAAAATATTTTACGGAAGTGATATGAATAATACTTTTGCTCACAATATTATTTCCCCTGATTTAAATTGAGTAACACAAAGGGACACTTTGGATTTAGACAAACCAAATGATCAATGAAATCCTCAAATGTATGACATAATAAAAGGGTGTGATTAGTTAATCATTGAATATACTGTAGATCCCTCCTCTGATAACAGTTTGCTACTGAAAGGAGGTCGAGGTCCTTGTATATCGTTGTAATGAGTGATTTTCTAACACCAATGATATAACACTGGGGGACATGCAGTAAAGTAGGAACATTTACAGACTTCTTTGTTTTTATTGATCTGTACAATCAATTACATATTGTTATTCATTTTATAGCATTCAAAATAATGGATAGATCTCTCTCAACATGTAACTACAACTCTACGCATCACCACTGGGACAAGCAGCCAATTTGCCTACCATAAATACTTTAATCAATGCATAAATGTATTTATGTTTATTGTACCTTATTTAAGCAGGGAGTCACCACTGAGACCAGGGTCTCGTTCACAAGGGAGCACTGCATATACCATTTCATAAGACAACATAAACAAATATCCATATTGTAAATTGCCTGATCGACACCTATTGTAATGTACTGTGAGTTGGTTCCAGCAATGAGATGTCTCTAGTTTGGGTGGAGACCCAAAGAACATCAAGAGTCACACAACCTTCTGAAAGGGTTTGATATCTCATATTTTTTTGTATTTTAACAGCGAAGTAATGGAAATCAGAAGCTTGTTTAGTAGTAGAGCTTTGTAAAAAACAGAAAGGGAACATTGAACTTGCAAAAAGAGTCCCATTCCTTAAGCATTAGCTGGAAGATAAACTCTTATTACTGAAAAATGATTTATCACCACCAGTTCACAGGTACGGTATTAGAAATGGGGTAAAACTGACATAAAAGTAAAGAAAAAACAACCAGAAGTAAAAGTATGCTGAATACGAAGTTTAATTCTCACTAACAGCACAGCGTGTATTTTTTACCTATGTTATAATATCATCATGAGATATACTGCCATATGTCAACAAATATATATTATAAATGACATAGAGCAGATATCTCTAACCATGCAGCCAGCAAGACCATACGTAAATATATCACTTAAACAATCATCCGTACAAAATAGCATCAAGAATTGTATTGGTAATTATGTTATTATTGTTTTTACCAACAGACAATTCTTCTCCAAATTGATTACAAGAATGATGGAGTATCATAATATATGCAGCTCCACAGTGACTTTCACCATTTGTGACTTTCAACATTTGAAACATAAGCAAACAGACATTATCAGGGAATCTAGTGACCAAACATGGAATTTACCTTAAAATGAATTCAAACCAACTACAGGGGCCAGAACACTCGCAGACTAGTATCTGTAAGGACGCCAACATTGACACTAGAACTTAAAGTTACTTATCCATCTTTGGAGAGAGGAGTGGTACAATCTCTGAAACTGGTTACAGAAAGGTCTTGCTCTCTTCACTTCAACCGTTCTTACTTTCCCATCTCTGCCAGGAAATGTCTTCACGACGATGCCCCATGGGCCGGTCCTTTCTTTTCACTTGACTGTCTCACAGCGTCACAATGTCTCCCTCCTGAAGCTTGGGCTACTCTTTCTTCCACTTCCTACGGCTCTGCAGGGTAGGAAGATGCTCTTTCTTCCACTTCCTACAGCTCTGCAGGGTAGGAAGAGGCTCTTTCTTCCACTTCCTACGGCTCTGCAGGGTAGGAAGATGCTCTTTCTTTTACTTCCTACGGCTCTGCAGGGTAGGAAGGTACTCTTTCTTCCACTTCCTACGGCTCTGCAGGGTAGGAAGATGCTCTTTCTTCCACTTCCTATGGCTCTGCAGGGTAGGAAGGTACTCTTTCTTCCAGCGGTGCCGGAAGGTGTTGACAAGGCTTTGAACTTACCTCCAATGCCGGCTGAAGAGATCTTTCATTGTATTCACCTGCAGCAACCTTTTGGGAGAGGAGTGTCGCTAGTGTCTAGATGAGGGGGAAGTCTGTGGATCTGTGGAAATAGGAACCTCTGGATAAGCATTCGCAATGGCTGTGACTTCTACCATGAATGTAGTCAGGACTCCGTAAGTTTGGATGGACTCACCATCAGCAGCATGGTATCCATGATGCACCTCGTGATGACAGATCATTCTGTTGCATCTGCCTCCTACAGTGGGGAGAACAAGTATTTGATACACTGCCGATTTTGCCGATTTTCCTACTTACAAAGCATGTAGAGGTCTGTCATTTTTATCATAGGTACACTTCAACGGTGAGAGACGGAATCCAGAAAATAATATTGTATGATTTTTAAGTAATTCATTCATTCATTTGCATTTTATTGCGTGACATAAGTATTTGATACATCAGAAAATCAGAAAATTGCAGAAATTGCAATTACAGAGATCATACTTTTCCTGTAGTTCTTGACCAGGTTTGCACACACTGCAGCAGGGATTTTGGCCCACTTCTCCATACAAACCTTCTCCAGATCCTTCAGGTTTCGGGGCTGTTGCTGGGCAATACGGACTTTCAGCTCCCTCCAAAGATGTTCTATTGGGTTCAGGTCTGGAGACTGGCTAGGCCACCCCAGGACCTTGAGATGCTTCTTACAGAGCCACTCCTTAGTTGCCCTGGCTGTGTGTTTTGGGTCGTTGTCATGCTGGAAGACCCAGCCACGACCCATCTTCAATGCTCTTACTGAGGGAAGGAGGTTGTTGGCCAAGATCTCACGATACATGCCCCCCCCTCAATATGGTGCAGTCATCCTGTCCCCTTTGCAGAAAAGCATCCCCAAAGAATTATGTTTCCACCTCCATGCTTCACGGTTGGGATGGTGTTCTTGGGGTTGTACTCATCCTTCTTCTTCCTCCAAACATGGCGAGTGGAGTTTAGACCAAAAAGCTTTATTTTTGTCTCATCAGACCACATGACCTTCTCTCATTCCTCCTCTGGATCATCCAGATGGTCATTGGCAAACTTCAGACATGCGCTGGCTTGAGCAGGGGGACCTTGCGTGCGCTGCAGGATTTTAATCCATGACAGCGTAGTGTCTTACCAATGGTTTTCTTAGAGACTGTGGTCCCAGCTCTCTTCAGGTCATTAACCAGGTCCTGCCGTGTAGTTCTGGGCTGATCCCTCACCTTCCTCATGATCATTGATGCCCCACGAGGTGAGATCTTGCATGGAGCCCCAGATCGAGGGTGATTGACCGTCATCTTGAACTTCTTCCATTTTATAATAATTGTGCCAACAGTTGTTGCCTTCTCACCAAGCTGCTTGCCTATTGTCCAGGTCTACAATTTTATCCCTGATGTCCTTACACAGCTCTCTGGTCTTGGCCATTGTGGAGAGGTTGGAGTCTGTTTGATTGAGTGTGTGGACAGGTGTCTTTTATACAGGTAACAAGTTCAGTGCGCAGTTAATACAGGTAATGAGTGGAGAACAGGAGGGCTTCTTAAAGAAAAACAGGTCTGTGAGAGACGGAATTCTTACTGGTTGGTAGGTGATCAAATACTTATGTCATGCATTAAAATGCAAATTAATGACTTAAAAATCATACAATGTGATTTTCTGGATTTTTTGTTTTAGATTCTGTCTCTCACAGTTGAAGTGTACCTATGATAAACATTACAGACCTCTACATGCTTTGTAAGTAGGAAAACCTGCAAAACCGGCAGTCTATCAAATACTTGTTCTCCCCACTGTATATGAGACCAGTGTGGTGGGTTGAAGACCCAAGTACACCCTTTACTTTTTGACCTTCTACTCTCTCTGAATGGCCTCCATCTTCAACTCTCTGCAAGCTCTGATGAAGTTTGTGCCACAGTCAGACTTGATTTGTTTGGCTGGTCCTCTGATAGAAAAGAACCGCCGCAGAGCATTTATGAAGAATTCATGAAGCATTGACTCAATGTGGATGGCCTCATACAAGGTTAACAGCACAGCCCAACGGTTACTGCTTGCTAGTCCACCCCTGGTGCTACGTGCTGCAATCATCCAGCGGGTCGAACAGGCTGTTGATCGTCGACAAGACTCCAAGTCTGGTGTTTCTCTGTTGAAGACTAGTTATGAACAAGGGCCTCACACCGTTAAAGCTCCCAATTCACCGCTTTAATGACAAAATATACACATTTCACCATTGCGGACATGACGAATGCTGGGCGCAAAAACTATTTGTGTACCTCTAAAAATGTGATATCAATGAGATGGGCACATGTAGTAGTACCAACAAAAGTATATACATTTACAAAATTACCAAGTAGGAGACCGGGAAGGCAACATAAATCAAATAACATAATCATGGTTCAGACCTCTAGGAGACATGGTACACAAAACAGTGAATTCAATACAACTCTCTTCTCAATAATAGACTATCAGTATATCCACCCCTCCTAGGAGTCTTAACATATTCAATGCCAATGTACAGTGCCTTGCAAAAATATTCATCCCCCTTGGCGTTTTCCCTACTTTGTTTCATTACAACCTGTAATTTAAATGGATTTTTATTCTGATTTCATGTAATGCACATATACAAAATAGTCCAAATTGGTGAA
The DNA here is from genome assembly GCF_002021735.2 of Oncorhynchus kisutch. Lineage (NCBI taxonomy): Eukaryota > Metazoa > Chordata > Actinopteri > Salmoniformes > Salmonidae > Oncorhynchus > Oncorhynchus kisutch. Next base: position 61,839,378 of record NC_034192.2, read on the forward strand.
GTGAACTGAAAAAAATTACTTGTTTCAAAAATTTCTAAAAAATAAAAGAAACGAAGAGTGGTGTGTGCATTCATGTATTCATGCTATGAAGCCCTTAAATAAGATCTGGTGCAACCAATTACCTTCACAAGTCACATAATTTGTTAATAAAGTCCACCTGTGTGCAATCTAAGTGTCACATGATCTGTCACATGATCTGTCACATGATCTCAGTGTATATATACACCTGTTCTGAAAGGCCCCAGAGTCTGCAACACCACTAAGCAAGGGGCACCACCAATCAAGTGGCACCATGAAGACCAAGGAGCTCTCCAAACAGATCAGGGGCAAAGTTGTGGAGAAGTACAGATCAGGGTTGGGTTATATGAAAAAATCTGAAACTTTGAACATCCCACGGAGCACCATTAAATCCATTATAAAAAATGTGAAATGATATGACATCACAACAAACCTGCCAAGAGAGGGCCACCCACCAAACCTCACAGACCAGGCAAGCAAGGCATTAATCAGAGAGGCAACAAAGAGACCAAAGACAACCCTGAAGGAGCTGCAAAGCTCCACAGCGGAGATTGGAGGAGCTGTCCATAGGATCACTTTAAGCCATACACTCCACAGAGCTGGGCTTTACAGAAGAGTGACCGTAAAAAAAGCCATTTGCTTAAACTGTTCACCAAAAGGCATGTGGGAGACTCCCCAAACATATGGAAGAAGGTATTCTGGTCAGATGAGACAAACATGTAGCTTTTTGGCCATCAAGATAAACACTATGTCTGGAGCAAATCCAGCACCCATCTTCGACCCGAGAACACAATCCCCACAGCAAAAAATGGTGGTGGCAGCATAAATAAAGGAAAATTGAGGGAAACCTGTTTCAGGCTTCCAGAGATTAGACCGGGACAGAGGTTCACCTTCCAGCAGGACAATGATCCTAAGCATAATGCTAAAGAAACACTCAAGATGTTTATGGGGAAACATGTAAATATCTTGGAATGGCCTCAGACCTCAATCCAATTGAGAATCTGTGGTATGACTAAAAGATTGCTGTACACCAGCAGAACCCATCCAGGAGCTGGAGCAGTTTTTCCTTGAAGAATGGGCAACAATCCCAGTGGCTAGATGTGCCAAGCTTATAGAGACATACCCCAAGAGACTTGCAGCTGTAATTGCTGAAAAAGGTGACTCTACAGAGTATTGACTTTGGGGGGTGAATGGTTATGCACACTTTTTTTTTCTTGTTTCACAATATCAATTATTTTGCATCTTCAAAGTGGTTGGCATGTTATGTAAATCAAATGATAAATTAAATAAAATAAAATAAATTGTAAGTCTAGGTTGTAAGGCAACAAAATAGGAAAAATGCAAAGGGGGGTGAATACTTTAGCAAGCCACTGTATCTCAAAGAGCTAATGCTGTGAAGAGCCTCCATGAAATGCACAGCCACAGCTTTCTCTGGTCAAGGGTCCTGATATGACTCCTGTGTTCTGCTATCCTTGTTTTCAGAGCTCGTTTTGTTTTTCCTACATAGCGTAGACCACAAATACACTTGATCAGGAAAAAACATGTTTTTGTGGAACATTTAATGATGCCCTTAATCTTAATGGCCTTGCGTGTAATAGGGTGATTGAACATTGTACATTTGTTGGTAAAGTTTATACTTCTCACATGCTCAGTGGATTCTGGCCCTTCAACGGCAGTAGAGAATTCTTACTTCTAAGCCCAGTAGTTCTCTGGCTTGTCGTTGAACTTGGTGATTCCAGTTGTGAGGAGGTTGCGGTGTGCTAGGAACTTCACCAGCTCTGCAACACTGGAACCAATCAAAATGGGTCACATTGGATTAATGACATTCTACGCTAGGTGACTGGCCATCAGTACGAGTGGGAGCGCAGGAGACAGGATGTACTAGTAGTAGTGAGCTGTGGACCAGCTTGTTGTTGGAGGGAGACAGGATGTACTAGTAGTAGTCGTGAACTCTGGACCAGCTTGTTGTGGGAGGGAGACAGGATGTACTAGTTGTAGTCGTGAGCTGTGGACCAGCTTGTTGTTGGAGGGAGACAGGATGTACTAGTTGTAGTCGTGAGCTATGGACCAGCTTGTTTTGGGTAGGGAGACAGGATGCACTAGTAGTAGTCGTGAACTCTGGACCAGCTTGTTGTTGGAGGGAGACAGGATGTAGTAGTCATCGTGAGCTGTGGACTAGCTTGTTGTGGGAGGGAGACAGGATGTACTAGTAGTAGTCGTGAGCTGTGGACCAGATTATTGTGGGAGGGAGACAGGATGTACTAGTAGTCGTGAGCTGTGGACTAGCTTGTTGTGGGTAGGGAGACAGGATGTACTAGTAGTCGTGAGCTGTGGACCAGCTTGTTGTAGGTAGGGAGACAGGATGTACTAGTAGTCGTGAGCTGTGGACCAGCTTGTTGTTGGAGGGAGACAGGATGTACTAGTAGTCGTGAGCTGTGGACCAGCTTGTTGTGGGTAGGGAGACCGGATGTAGTAGTAGTCGTGAGCTGTGGACCAGCTTGTTGTGGGTAGGGAGAGAGGTTGTGTGACTGGAAGTGATCAACTGGAGGAGGCCATTCAACCTGGCTGTGAGACTTCCTTGTATGCCGATGGCTGATGGTATTTCACAAAGGCTTGCTGGTCTTCTACATCACATGAGGTTGGTGGCACCTTAATTGGGGAGGATGGGCTTATGGGAATGGCCATCAAACAAATGGTTTCCATGTGCGCAGTTCAAGCTGTTATTATGGGCTCCTGAGTGGCGCAGTGGTCTAACTCACTGCATCTCAGTGCAAGAGGCATCACTGCTGTACCTGGTTTGAATCCAGGCTGCATCACATCTGGCTGTGATTGGGAGTCCCATAGGGCAGCGCACAATTGGCTCAGCGTCATCTAGGTTTGGCTGAGGTAGACCGTCATTGTAAATAAGAATTTGTTCTTAACTGAGTTGCCTAGTTAAATGAAGAGTAAATAAAAAATGATAAGCCATCCTCCACTCGGCAGCCTCCTGTGTTTTACAAACTTCTCAGAGAACGGTGTTAAATTGATTACAAAGTTTTTTTTCCTCATCGATCTCCATACAATTCCCCATTAGGACAAAGCAAAAACAGGTTAATTAAAATTTGGACAACAGATTCACTACATTGAACAACAAATAGACTCCCAAAACATTTTTTAAAGGAAGATTGTTCTGAAGTGTCTGTCCTGCACCTTCTTTTTCTAACTAAAGTCTCCATATATACTAACTTTACTTTCTTCAACTGGTACCGGGGGACATTCAGATGAGTCTTGCATCCAATAAAGAAAAACTGATATCAGTAGCTTAAACTGGCCTATTTTTATGGGGATGTTGTGTTATGCTAATTAGGCATTGACTCTAGGGGACTTAACAAACCATTTGTAATTTTAAAGTGTGTTATCATGGTTGCAAAGGCAAAGGACACAAATGCCGCCACAATTCAAGAATAATCCTTGTACAATGAAAAGATGGGCACTCAAAATTCTGATGATCTTGCCACATCCATAATATCTCAAACAACATATTTCAACCATAAACAATATATTCCAAACACAAACAACATATTTCAACCATAAACAATATATTCCAAACACAAACAACATATTCCAACTGTTCCTAAAAGTGTGTACCAAGGTACAAGAAAATAAACCTTGGCACTGCAGCACGGTATTGGCAGGATTAGGTGTTATAAAGCTCACCAAGAGCTCACAGATCTTTTCGCAGTACTTACAGAATATCTCTTCTTGCCCAGATTTTCAATAGAACAAGATAATTTACGATTCCAGCAAACTTGTAGAGCATTTGGTGGCATTAGACTTTCATGAAACTAAAAAACAAACAAAATGGGGGGGATATCAGAAAAAAAGAAAATGAACTCAAGTCAAATGTCTTCTTTACACAGACTGATCCTCCGGTAAAATGTCTTCTTTACACAGACTGAGCCTCTAGTCAAATGTCTTCTTTACACAGACTGAGCCTCTAGTCAAATGTCTTCTTTACACAGACTGAGCCTCCGGTCAAATGTCTTCTTTACACAGACTGAGCCTCCGGTCAAATGTCTTCTTTACACAGACTGAGCCTCCGGTAAAATGTCTTCTTTACACAGACTGAGCCTCCGGTAAAATGTCTTCTTCACACAGACTGAGCCTCTAGTCAAATGTCTTCTTTACACAGACTGAGCCTCTGGGAAAATGTTTACTTTACACAGACTGAGCCTCCGGTAAAATGTCTTCTTTACACAGACTGAGCCTCCGGTAAAATGTCTTCTTTACACAGACTGAGCCTCCAGTAAAATGTCTTCTTTACACAGACTGAGCCTCTAGTCAAATGTCTTCTTTACACAGACTGAGCCTCCGGTAAAATGTCTTCTTTACACAGACTGAGCCTCCGGTAAAATGTCTTCTTCACACAGACTGAGCCTCTAGTCAAATGTCTTCTTTAAACAGACTGAGCCTCTGGGAAAATGTTTACTTTACACAGACTGAGCCTCCGGTAAAATGTCTTCTTTACACAGACTGAGCCTCCGGTAAAATGTCTTCTTTACACAGACTGAGCCTCCGGTAAAATGTCTTCTTTACACAGACTGAGCCTCTAGTCAAATGTCTTCTTTACACAGACTGAGCCTCTGGGAAAATGTTTACTTTACACAGACTGAGCCTCCAGTAAAATGTCTTCTTTACACAGACTGAGCCTCTAGTCAAATGTCTTCTTTACACAGACTGAGCCTCTAGTCAAATGTCTTCTTTACACAGACTGAGCCTCCGGTAAAATGTCTTCTTCACACAGACTGAGCCTCCAGTAAAATGTCTTCTTTACACAGACTGAGCCTCCAGTAAAATGTCTTCTTTACACAGACTGAGCCTTCAGTAAAATGTCTTCTTTACACAGACTGAGCCTCCGGTAAAATGTCTTCTTTACACAGACGGAGCCTCCGGTAAAATGTCTTCTTTACACAGACTGAGCCTCTAGTCAAATGTCTTCTTTACACAGACTGAGCCTCTGGGAAAATGTTTACTTTACACAGACTGAGCCTCCGGTAAAATGTCTTCTTTACACAGACTGAGCCTCCAGTAAAATGTCTTCTTTACACAGACTGAGCCTTCAGTAAAATATCTACTTTACATAGACTCAGCCTCCATTAAAATATCTACTTTACATAGACTCAGCCTCCATTAAAATATCTACTTTAGACAGACTGAGCCTTGCAGTAAAATGTCTTCTTTACACAGACTGAGTCTCCAGTAAAATGTCTTCTTTACACAGACTGAGCCTCCAGTAAAATGTCTACTTTACACAGACTGAGCCTCCGGTAAAATGTCTTCTTTACACAGACTGAGCCTCCAGTAAAATGTCTTCTTTACACAGACTGAGCCTCCAGTAAAATGTCTTCTTTACACAGACTGAGCCTCCAGTCAAATGTCTTCTTTACACAGACTGAGCCTCCGGTCAAATGTCTTCTTTACACAGACTGAGTCTCCGGTCAAAAGTCTTCTTTACACAGACTGAGCCTCCAGTAAAATGTCTTCTTTACACAGACTGAGCCTCCAGTAAAATGTCTTCTTTACACAGACTGAGCCTCCGGTAAAATGTCTTCTTTACACAGACTGAGCCTCCAGTAAAATGTCTTCTTTACACAGACTGAGCCTCCAGTAAAATGTCTTCTTTACACAGACTGAGCCTCCGGTAAAATGTCATCTTTACACAGACTGAGCCTCCGGTAAAATGTCTTCTTTACACAGACTGAGCCTCCAGTAAAATGTCTTCTTTACACAGACTGAGCCTCCAGTAAAATGTCTTCTTTACACAGACTGAGCCTCCAGTAAAATGTCTTCTTTACACAGACTGAGCCTCCGGTAAAATGTCTTCTTTACACAGACTGATCCTCCAGTAAAATGTCTTCTTTACACAGACTGAGCCTCCAGTAAAATGTCTTCTTTACACAGACTGAGCCTCCAGTAAAATGTCTTCTTTACACAGACTGAGCCTCCAGTAAAATGTCTTCTTTACACAGACTGAGCCTCCAGTAAAATGTCTTCTTTACACAGACTGAGCCTCCAGTCAAATGTCTTCTTTACACAGACTGAGCCTCCGGTAAAATGTCTTCTTTACACAGACTGAGCCTCCAGTCAAATGTCTTCTTTACACAGACTGAGCCTCCAGTCAAATGTCTTCTTTACACAGACTGAGCCTCCAGTAAAATGTCTTCTATACACAGACTGAGCCTCCAGTAAAATGTCTTCTTTACACAGACTAAGCCTCCAGTAAAATATCTACTTTACATAGACTCAGCCTCCATTAAAATATCTACTTTACATAGACTCAGCCTCCAGTAAAATGTCTACTTTACACAGACTGAGCCTCCTTTAAAATGTCTTCTTTACACAGACTGAGCCTCCAGTAAAATGTCTACTTTACATAGACTCAGCCTCTAGGTTGCTGCAGGCAACATGTCTTCTTTACACAAACTAAGCCTCTAGGTTGCTACGGGCAACATGTCTTCTTTACACAAACTGAGCCTTAAGGTTGCTACGGGCAACATGTCTTCTTTACACAGACTGAGCCTCCAGTAAAATGTCTACTTTACATAGACTCAGCCTCTAGGTTGCTGCAGGCAACATGTCTTCTTTACACAAACTGAGCCTCTAGGTTGCTACGGGCAAGATTCACGGTAAATGACAGGTCATTGTAGTTTTTAGACCCTCCTGCCTGGCTACTCGCCACTTCATATCAGTTTATGTACACTATGTCTCCTACAAGAGACAAGCAGTAGGCTAGGCTGGGCTGTCTAAATTGTCACAACTCCTGATCATTATCTTGCCCCTTTCTGCTCCATTTTCTGTCATTTTGCCTTGAGTGTTGATCAATCTGAGCTCCGGTCTCTGATATTAAATGCTAGAAGGAACTGGTTTACCTCAACACCTCAATCAAAATGAGTTGAAAGTCCCGCCCCATTCAAATGAAATAGAGAAACACAGAAACCATCTGATGTGGCAGTGTGACTGAAATGTTGGATGCATCACAAATGGCACCCTATTCCATTGACCAGGGCCTATGGGGTAGTGCATTATGTAAGTGCACTACGTGAGTAGGATGACATTTTGAGAGCGTTGGACTATAAGGTTCTATCTACATTGTTGTTGTGAGTTATTGACGTAGCCTTGTTCTGGTTCAATATTCTCTACTTATGTACTATTCTAAATACCTTCCTTCCTGTCTTCAAAAGAATACTATAAAATAATTTCTGACAACATTCAAACCAATGAGATATCGGAGCTTTAATGCCAGTCTCAGAATCATCTTTTTGTAGATAGAACCGTATAATTCTGAGCTCTCGATTTGGAACAGAGCCTTTGTGTTCCAAAGGGTTCAGCAATCCATGTCCCTCTGAATAATCCCTCCTTGAGGACTAGTTCTACTGGTTATCCAACAAAGCTTTGAACAGATTCCATTCAAGCCCATCATCGAGTAAATTATCAAATCTAAAATGTCAATCTCTTTCTAACGAATATAACCCAGAGACTGTCACACCCTGATCTGCTTCACCTGTCTCTGTGATTGTCTCCACCCCCTCCAGGTGTCGCCCATCTTCCCAATTATCCCCTGTGTATTTATACCTGTGTTCTCTGTTTGTCTGTTGCCAGTTTGTTTTGTTTTGTCAAACCTACCAGTGGTTTCCCCTCAGTTCCTGTCGCTCGATTGTTCCTGTTTTCTAGTCTTCCCGGTTTTTACATTTTCTGCCTACCCTGAGCCTGCCTGCCGTCCTGTACCTTTGCCCCACCTACCTGGACTATTGACCCCTGCCTGCCCTTGTTGGATTAATAAACTGTTGTTAATTCGACGTTGTCTGCATCTGGGTCTTTCCTTGAAAGGTGATACTACCTAGAAAAAAAATAAACAAAAACATGCTGTCATAAGAGAGCTGCTAGAAAAGCTAAATTGAACCATTTACTGAGTACAGTAGATGTGATTTCCACCGTACATTCAAATCCCACATTCATGAAGATACACATTTTCTACACCTACAGTATAACAAAATTATATCTAGGCTAAACGAGAGAGGAATTGCTTAGATAGATGTTACACTACAGTACACCAATATTATATGTAGGCTAAACCAGAGAGCAATAGCTTAGATAGATGTGTAGTGCCGATCAGGCATAAGCCCCTACTCTCCCCAGCTGTGGTGAGAAACCCCCTGAGGTATTGCTCCACAAGCCACCCTGTAAAACCCAACCACATCACATCTGGGTCCCAGCAGGTGCTGTGAAGTCCCAGCATACATCAGCATTCAGTTCAACATTAAACCTTTGTACTGGAGTCCCCTGGCAGTGCCCATGCATTCACTCTGATTTGATCATAAGCATCAGAAATCTGGACCAAGTACCAGGGATGACATGACGTGCAGAGTATAAGCAATGAGTGACCACTACAGGGAGAAGGGAATACTCAACTATAGTAAAGTACACAAGTATTGGGCATTTGAATTGGCCATGATAAAGGGGTTCACTTTGGACCAAAGCCTTTTTCGTCTTGGCACTTCAATGTCTCCTGACCTGAGTCGTTATGGTGTAAAAAAAATCTGTGTCTTTAAAAGTAATGCTGTTGTATCTGGTTATTGTGGCCCTTGAGGACAACACATACTGTGTTCTTTGTTTACATTTTTATTTAGCATATATATATACTGAACAAAAATATAAACACAACATGTAAAGTGTTGGTGCCATGAATCATGAGCTGAAATAGAAGATCTCAGAAGTGTTCCATAAGCACAAAAATAAATGTGTTTCTTTCAAATGTTGTGAACAAACTTGTTTACATCCCTGTTACTGAGTATTTCTCCTTCACCAGGATAATCCATCCACCTGACAGGTGTGGCATATCAAGACGCTGATTAAACAGCATGATCATTACACAGGTGCAACTTGTGCTGGGGGACAATAAAAGGCCACTCTAAAACGTGCAGTTTGGTCACACAACTGACAGGTGTGGCATATCAGGAAGCTGATTAAACAGCATGCCACAGATGTCTCAAGTTTTGAGGGAGTGTGCAATTGGCATGCTGACTGGAGGAATGTCCACCAGAGTTGTTGCCAGAGAATTTAATGTTAATTTCTCTACCATAAGCCACCTCCATTGTAGTTTTAGAGAATTTGGCAGTACATCCAACTGGCCTCACACCCGCAGACCATGTGTAACTATGCCAGCTCAGGATCTCCACATCCGGCTTCATCACCTGTGAGATCATCTGAGACAAGCTGACGAAACTGAGGAGTATTTCTGTCAGTAATAAAGCACTTTGTGGGAAAAATCTCAGCCTGGTTGGCTGGGCATGCCCTCCAGGGCCCATCCATGGCAGCACCAATTCCCAGTCATGTGAAATCCATAGATTAGGGCTTAATTTATTTATTTCAATTGACTGATATCCTTATATGAACTGTAACTCCGTTAAATTGTTGAAATTGTTGCGTGTTGTGTTTATATTTTTGTTCAGTGGAAGGCCAAGGCAAGGCGAGCCAAACGTCACAATCTCATTCATATTCTGCACGGCGGCTCTACGGCCATGTTATCCCTGATAAGCACAGCTAGGAATAATTGGCAAAGATAACTTTTATTTTATCAATCATTATCTTTGATACTTGTCTGTCTGCAGGTTTTTAAATTGTAATCGTTTTTCCTCAAAATATCATTGATTTTCATTTCACTTATCAGCAGGCATATTAGAGTCGTGTTTGACGGTGTCCATCAGGAGAAAATGATACGGCTTTGGGAACTAGGTCAATGTAACCTAATTGATTGGTGGTACATAAAACAATGACTGAAATGTTCCAGTGTAATAAGGCTCTTTTAGCTAAACAAATGCTGAAAAGTCAAAGATGAAGAATGATTGTGGTTTCCACGGACTGTTGATTTACATATATGCATGACTAGATAAAACCTGTTCACGCATGTCTATTCCTCCCCATGTCCACACCTGCCCCAGAATCTATTCTTAGGCCTTGTTTATATTTCAGGAGAAGATGATTGCAGGATAATACTGCATGGAACCATCACAGTCTGAGCAGAACCCTGAAGCTTCTCTTCTGATTTTGAATCATCTTTATCATACTGTAGTCTGGATCTCTGGAGGATCGGATAGGAATCCTACTCCTTAGGAAGGTATTGTGTGTGGAGATATAGCCTGCAGGTTTAGGAAAGTGTGGTTATCCAACTGGGTCAAAATATAAGGTGGCTGTCCTCTTTGAAGGGAGCACATTATATCTGCAAAAACTGTGTTTTACATGCGAGCAAGCCAAGCTTGAAAATAGCTAAGCGGAATTCGATTAGGCTGTGCGCCTCCAACCCCGGGGTCTGAGAGAAATACTGGGTGTGTTTGTGCATTTGAATCCTTCCCTTCAACTTGTCAGTACTTTGATTCCTGGACAGATTCCCTTGCTGCATTTTTGCTTCAGTGCTCATCACACTCTGTTGTCTCTCACTTCTAGTATCTGTCTCCTATCTTAAAGAACAGGACCTGCCAGGCAACATACAGCTCCTATCTTATAGAACAGGAGCTACCAGGCAACACACACCTCCTATCTTATTTAACAGGACCTGCCAGGCAACACACAGCTCCTATCTTACTTAACAGGACCTGCCAGGCAACACACACCTCCTATCTTATTTAACAGGACCTGCCAGGCAACACACAGCTCCTATCTTATATAACAGGAGCTACCAGGCAACATACATACAGCTCGTATCTTATATAACAGGACCTGCCAGGCAACATACAGCTCCTATCTTATTTAACAGGACCTGCCAGGCAACATACAGCTCCTATCTTATTTAACAGGACCTGCCAGGCAACATACAGCTCCTATCTTATTTAACAGGACCTGCCAGGCAACATACAGCTCCTTTCTTATTTAACAGGACCTGCCAGGCAACATACAGCTCCTATCTTATATAACAGGACCTGCCAGGCAACATACAGCTCCTATCTTATATAACAGGACCTGCCAGGCAACATACAGCTCGTATCTTATTTAACAGGACCTGCCAGGCAACACACAGCTCCTATCTTATATAACAGAAGCTGCCATGCAACACACACCTCCTATCTTATATAACAGGACCTGCCAGGCAACATACATACAGCTCGTATCTTATATAACAGGACCTGCCAGGCAACATACAACTCCTATCTTATATAACAGGACCTGCCAGGCAACATACAGCTCCTATCTTATATAACAGGACCTGCCAGGCAACATACAGCTCCTATCTTATATAACAGGACCTGCCAGGCAACATACAGCTCGTATCTTATTTAACAGGACCTGCCAGGCAACACACAGCTCCTATCTTATATAACAGGAGCTACCAGGCAACATACATACAGCTCGTATCTTATATAACAGGACCTGCCAGGCAACATACAGCTCCTATCTTATTTAACAGGACCTGCCAGGCAACATACAGCTCCTATCTTATATAACAGGACCTGCCAGGCAACATACAGCTCCTATCTTATATAACAGGACCTGCCAGGCAACACACAGCTCCTATCTTATATAACAGGACCTGCCAGGCAACATACACCTCCTATCTTATTTAACAGGACCTGCCAGGCAACATACACCTCCTATCTTATTTAACAGGACCTGCCAGGCAACATACAGCTCCTATCTTATATAACAGGACCTGCCAGGCAACACACAGCTCCTATCTTATATAACAGAAGCTGCCATGCAACACACACCTCCTATCTTATATAACAGGACCTGCCAGGCAACATACATACAGCTCGTATCTTATATAACAGGACCTGCCAGGCAACATACAGCTCCTATCTTATTTAACAGGACCTGCCAGGCAACATACAGCTCCTATCTTATATAACAGGACCTGCCAGGCAACATACAGCTCCTATCTTATATAACAGGACCTGCCAGGCAACATACAGCTCCTATCTTATATAACAGGACCTGCCAGGCAACATACAGCTCGTATCTTATTTAACAGGACCTGCCAGGCAACACACAGCTCCTATCTTATATAACAGGAGCTACCAGGCAACATACATACAGCTCGTATCTTATATAACAGGACCTGCCAGGCAACATACAGCTCCTATCTTATTTAACAGGACCTGCCAGGCAACATACAGCTCCTATCTTATATAACAGGACCTGCCAGGCAACATACAGCTCCTATCTTATATAACAGGACCTGTCAGGCAACATACAGCTCCTGTCTTATATAACAGGACCTGCCAGGCAACATACAGCTCCTATCTTATTTAACAGGACCTGCCAGGCAACATACAGCTCCTATCTTATTTAACAGGACCTGCCAGGCAACATACATACAGCTCGTATCTTATATAACAGGACCTGCCAGGCAACATACAGCTCCTATCTTATTTAACAGGACCTGCCAGGCAACACACACCTCCTATCTTATTTAACAGGACCTGCCAGGCAACATACAGCTCCTATCTTATTTAACAGGACCTGCCAGGCAACATACAGCCCCTATCTTATATAACAGGACCTGCCAGGCAACATACAGCTCCTATCTTATATAACAGGACCTGCCAGGCAACACACAGCTCCTATCTTATATAACAGAAGCTGCCATGCAACACACACCTCCTATCTTATATAACAGGACCTGCCAGGCAACATACATACAGCTCGTATCTTATATAACAGGACCTGCCAGGTAACATACAGCTCCTATCTTATTTAACAGGACCTGCCAGGCAACACACAGCTCCTATCTTATATAACAGGAGCTACCAGGCAACATACATACAGCTCGTATCTTATATAACAGGACCTGCCAGGCAACATACAGCTCCTATCTTATTTAACAGGACCTGCCAGGCAACATACAGCTCCCATCTTATATAACAGGACCTGCCAGGCAACATACAGCTCCCATCTTATATAACAGGACCTGCCAGGCAACATACAGCTCCTATCTTATTTAACAGGACCTGCCAGGCAACATACAGCTCCTATCTTATTTAACAGGACCTGCCAGGCAACATACAGCTCCTATCTTATTTAACAGGACCTGCCAGGCAACATACAGCTCCTATCTTATATAACAGGACCTGCCAGGCAACATACAGCTCCTATCTTATTTAACAGGACCTGCCAGGCAACATACAGCTCCTATCTTATTTAACAGGACCTGCCAGGCAACATACAGCTCGTATCTTATTTAACAGGACCTGCCAGGCAACATACAGCTCCTATCTTATATAACAGGACCTGCCAGGCAACACACAGCACATCGCCTTGGTTCCATATATAAACATACTGTCCAATGGAGCTGCTGCTTAAATGCCCTCATTGAGATACAGATAAAATTGTATGGAATGTATGGATCAATGTGGGTACAAAGTACTATAGGACAAAAACGAAATGTTGCATAATATCACACATTCCTCCAACTAGGAAAATACATATTATTACCATAGCAGCGGCCAAAAATATTCTGGGATGTTAAGGATTGTTAAAATTGGTCTTCTTTTAAGCACATCACACTGACTGGAAAAAAAAGAGAGAGACAGCGCTATCTAGCAACATGTCAAAACTCAATCTTACGGTCTCAAGTTCATTATTGGGAAGTTTTTCATGTTCTCAGAGTTTCCCTGTCTCTTTAGGATGTCTCTCATTGGAGCACATCCCCCGCTGTTGCAAAAGAGAAGCACATTACCCAGTGCTGCAAACGAGACAGAACAATCTTCAGAACCTTCAGCGCGGCCGTGAATAGCTGCAGAATGAGTGAAGGGTCAGCACAGCAACAGTTAGGGAGGGGGGGGGGGTCACTCATGGACCTGTATAAAATTGGATCTGCCATTTCTGAAAAATGTGCTGTTGAGTTGATACTCTTCAGTCTGGCTTTTGTAGGGAGGGATGTCCGGACAACTGATGAAGATAAATGCCAGGTGTTTCCTATAGAGGAAGAGAAACAAGCAGATCGCGAGGAGACTGTCTTCTGACAACTGAGAAGATTTCTTAGTTTTCCTGTTTCAGACCCTCAATACTACTATAATCTGTCAATTATAATGTTAACAGCACTTTCTTAGCACAGGAGGGTATTAGAAGGACTTTGTGTATAGCTGTGAACTTAATATGTGGAATACGTGCCATATAACAGGTGTTCTATATCATTGAAAACAGTAGCACCAGGTGAAATCTCAATTGTTCTTGACATACCCCCCAACAAACAACAACAGAATAATTTAGAAATTAAAAGGACACCATTATTTGTATTTATTTGTATTTTTTTTTATTATTTTTTTTTACCTTTATTTAACTAGGCAAGTCAGCTAAGGACAAATTCTAATTTATAATGACGGCCTACCACGGCCAAACCCGGATGACGCTGGGACAATTGTGCGCAGCCCTATGGGACTCCCAATCACGGCCAGATGTGATGCAGCCTGGGATTATGATATCCTACTTGTGACCAGAAGAAACTCCTCTTAGGGCTAGGCATCCCGCTAGCGGGTCAACTACCGGTGAGACTGGAGGGCGCGCAATTCAAATAAATAATCATAAAAATTATGGATATTAAACATTTAGGTAAATATAAGTGTCTTATATCGGTTAAAAGCTTAAAATCTTGTTAATGAAACTGCATTGTCCGATTTACAGTAGATATTACAGCGAAACCATGCCATGCGATTGTTTGAGGACGGCACCCCACATAAAAATATTTTTCCACCGGCACAGGTTTCACAAATTCACGTCATTCAGGCGGAAATGGAGAAAAAGAGGCCTAGCCGAAACTAAAATAGACATTTTAGACACTAAAATGACACCATTATGATATCCTACTTGTGGCCAGCAGCAGTGATATCCTACTTGTGGCCAGCAGCAGTGATATCCTACTTGTGGCCAGCAGCAGTGATATGCTACTTGTGGCCAGCAGCAGTGATATCCTACTTGTGGCCAGCAGCAGTGATATCCTACTTGTGGCCAGCAGCAGTGATATCCTACTTGTGGCCAGCAGCAGTGATATACTACTTGTGGCCAGCAGCAGTGATAGCCTACTTGTGGCCAGCAGCAGTGATATCCTACTTGTGGTCAGCAGCAGTGATATCCTACTTGTGGCCAGCAGCAGTGATAGCCTACTTGTGGCCAGCAGCAGCGGCAGCAGTGATAGCCTACTTGTGGCTGAAGCAGCGCAGTGATAGCTTACTTGTGGCCAGCAGCAGTGATAGCCTACTTGTGGCCAGCAGCAGTGATATCCTACTTGTGGCCAGCAGCAGTGATATCCTACTTGTGGCCAGCAGCAGTGATATCCTACTTGTGGCCAGCAGCAGTGATATCCTACTTGTGGCCAGCAGCAGCGGCAGCAGTGATAGCCTACTTGTGGCTGAAGCAGCGCAGTGATAGCTTACTTGTGGCCAGCATCAGCAGCAGTGATAGCTTACTTGTGGCCAGCATCAGCAGCAGTGATAGCCTACTTGTGACCAGAAGTAGCAGCAGTGATAGCCTACTTGTGGCCAGAAGCAGCAGCAGTGATAGCCTACTTGTGGCCAGATGCAGCAGCAGTGATAGTCTACTTGTGACCAGAAGCAGCAGCAGTGATAGCTTACTTGTGGCCAGCATCAGCAGCAGTGATAGCTTACTTGTGGCCAGCATCAGCAGCAGTGATAGCTTACTTGTGGCCAGCATCAGCAGCAGTGATGGCCTACTTGTGACCAGAAGTAGCAGCAGTAATAGCCTACTTGTGGCCAGAAGCAGCAGCAGTGATAGCCTACTTGTGGCCAGAAGCAGCAGCAGTGATAGCCTACTTGTGGCCAGAAGCAGCAGCAGTGTAAGCCTACTTGTGGCCAGCATCAGCAGCGGCAGTGATAGCCTACTTGTGGCCAGAAGCATCAGCAGTGTAAGCCTACTTGTGACCAGAAGCAGCAGCAGTGATAGCCTACTTGTGGCCAGAAGCAGCAGCAGTGTAAGCCTACTTGTGGCCAGCATCAGCAGCAGCAGTGATTGCCTACTTGTGGCCAGAAGCAGCAGCAGTGATATCCTACTTGTGACCAGAAGCAGCAGCAGTGATATCCTACTTGTGGCCAGAAGCAGCAGAAGTGATTGCCTACTTGTAGCCAGCAGCAGCAGCACAAGTATGTAGCATTAGAATATAGAATGTCACTGTGAGTGTTCCACAGGCTCTGCTCCAGTCCAGCAAACTGAAGAGTGTTTCGGGGTGTTTTTGGTGGCATGCAGCCTTATTGGCATTTTCTATGCAGATTTCAATGAGCTTAAACTATTAGAATCACCGAGGGCTCCATCTAGTCCCCGGCAGCCTGCATGCTAACCGGTGATGCATCCCAAATGACACCCTATTCCCTATATAGCGCTGTACTTTTTTACCAGGGGATATGGGGCTGTGGTCAAAAGTACTGTTCTATATAGGAAATAGGCTATCATTTGGAACCCAGCTAGAGAGTACTCCCTGGAGCCTCTGTTTACCAAACCAAGTCGGATTTGCTGCTTTCGTAGACACACAGACCGACAGACAGACAGACCGGGTAAGGCTCACCTCCCCCCCAGAGGATTGCATTTTGTCTCACATCCTAAGTCTACTTCAGCCAGAATCTATTCAAAAGTTACCAGACTAAGGGTTTTTTATGTAAATCTCTTTAGAGGGAAAAACAGCGACCATGGTTACAAGCCCAATCCTCCATTCTGAAAAACACACTTCAAACAGAAAGCATTTCAATCTCAAACAACAAAATGGGGGGAGCAGCTCATTTCTTTTTCTTCATTATTGACTTTACAACTAGAGGGTGTTATTTAAGAAGGCTGTTAATAAACAGGAGAAAGAATACAGCTTTTTTGTTTGTTTATTTTCTTTCTAACCAAGTTTCCTCAGCCTGTGAGAAAGTGGAGCGAATGCGTATTTAAAGTTATTTTTTTATTTTTTTTCAATCGAATGTTTGAAGAGTTAGACAATCAGACACAGTGTCTCTTGTATCATTATACTATTTTTAATCATAGATTTTTTTTGGGGGGGGGGAGGGGGGCACTTTGATATTCAAAACAAAATATATCTCAGCGGGTGGCTGTGAAATAAATTGCTATCTTTCTAAGAACTGGGCATCTTGATGATCAAGAGGGACCAACTGTTTAAGGCAACACAAGAAGGGAATGTGGCTCACTTGTTCGTCCAATGCTGCAGGCGAGAGGCCTTTCAATAATGACTGTGTTTGTAACAATAAACCACATCAGATGAAGCTGTGTAATGCTCTGTCATTTGAAAAAAAAAAATGTGTTTCAAATATGTATGTAGAAGGACAGTTCTTTTGTAAGAGTTTGAAGCAATACCCGAAGAAATTCAATTTTATAGAACTTTTTAAGCTATATTATCCTCTCTAAAGGTCAAATCTTAACTTGATGTCGTCTGTTTTAAATGGAAATATCACACAACAGTCATTTGTGGTTATGCATTCAATTACACACATGTATCTCAAATTAGTAGTCAATAAACAGCTCTTATATGAGTAGCTTAATATAAAGTTTGAGAAGTTTGAAAAACAGGGTAAATTGAATAACAACAAGAACTCAGTGGTAATTCACCCAATAATATTTTTTTGATTAGAAGGTTCTGTAGGAGGCAACACAAGTCATGACAGAGTTGACCATATAGCCTAATGTAAACAGCTGAAATGAAATGAATCAAATTTCACATTTAATTCACTTTAATTTAATGTGTTCTATGGGACGGGTACACAAAACAACTCACATGTAAATCTGGGACACGCTGGTAACATTGGTTGCTAATGATGGCAGACTTTTTTTATTTTTTAAGATTGTGGTGTCTCCTATATTATGCACAACTTTTGATGGATTATTGCCCGCATTCAAATGATAAAGATTGCCAGACTGCATTTTTTGGTTCTCCTGCTTTAAAAAAAAAAAAAAGTACAGCCTTATATAAAAGGATTATGCTTATAACTGTGTGGAATATTTATGGTCATTTGTGTTGCGCATTCTACATGTACTGTAGGTACTTCCTGTTTGTAGGCACAACATGGTTACTGTAGGTACTTCCTGTTTGTAGGCATAATATGGTTACTGTAGGTACTTCCTGTTGGTAAGCACAACATGGTTACTATATGCATTCGTCTTTGTGGTATGTCTTGCTGGGGAACTTCCTGTCTGTATTATTGTAAAAACTGCTGCATTGTGCTAAACTGCGAACCGTCCCTTTGTGATTGTAGCCTATGTTATGAGTTCTGGTGCTTTGTGCACTTTGAAAGGCCAACCCTGTAAAAAAGAAACCTGTAAAAAACAGTTTCGTCTTCTTGTCTGTGTACCAAATGACCCCCCTATTCCAAATATAGTACACTCATTTTGACCAGGGCCCATTGGGATCGGGTAAAACGTGTGTACCATGTAGAGAATAGGGTGCCATTTGGGTCGCTGTCCTTCTGTACCCTAGGTTGAGTCTGTCACAGACAGGGAGGTGAATCACAGCCCATCACTCTCAGCTGCAGAATTCAAGGCCTCCAGACATGAAATCAATATAAATCATTTTGCCAATGATGGACGGATACTGGGAAAGGCAAATTCCCTCACCAAAGACTGCACTTGATTGAACCCCACTTAGATGGTTAATGTGACTGCCAGACCGATCTGGAGTACAGTGAGTTACTGTCTCCTACTGCATTGAGATGAGCTGTTATTGATGAGTACAGTGAGTTACTGTCTCCTACTGTATTGAGATGAGCTGTTATTGATGAGTACAGTGAGTTACTGTCTCCTACTGTATTGAGATGAGCTGTTATTGATGAGTACAGTGAGTTACTGTCTCCTACTGTATTGAGATGTTAAATTTTTTATTTGACCTTTCTTTAACTAGGCAAGTCAGTTATTTAGAAATCTTATTTACAATGACTGCCTACAATGACTGCCTAGGGACAATGGGTTAACTTCCTTGTTCAAGGGGCAGAACAACAGATTTTCACATCTAACAAGTATGTCTAATCACAGTACAGTATATCTAACTAGTATGCCTAATGACATTACAGTGTATCTAGCTAGTAGAGTTGAAGTTGGAAGTTTACATACACCTTAGTCAAATACATTTTAGCTCAGTTTTTCACAATCTTCACATTTAATCCGACTAAATTCCCACTAAATGTAATTCTTGTAAATTCCCTTTCTTCGGTCAGCTAGGATCACCACTTGATCACCACAGAATGCATCTCCTTCCTGAGCGGTATGACAGCTTTGTGGTCCCATGGGCCTTTGTTGTCCTTAAGCCATTTTGCCAAAACTTTGGAAGTATTCTTGGGGTCATTGTCCATTTGGAAGACCCATTTGCGACCAAGCTTCAACTTCCTGACTGATGTCTTGAGATATTTCTTCAATATATCCACATAATTTTCCTTACTTCCTCATTTTCCTTTCTGCGTGGTCCCATGGTGTTTATACTTGCGTACTATTGTTTGTAAAGATGAATGTGGTACCTTCAGGCATTTAGAAATGTCTCCCAAGGATGAACTAGACTAGTGGAGGTCTACAATATTTTTTCCTGAGGTTTTCCTGATTTATTTGGATTTTCCCATGATGTCAGTCAAAGAGGCACTGAGTTTGAAGGTAGGCCTTGAAATACATCCACAGGTACACATCCAATTACTCAAATTATGTCAAATAGCCTATCAGAAGCTTCTAAAGCCATGACATAATTTTCTGGAATGTTCCAAGCTGTTTAAAGGCACAGTCAACTTATTGTATGTAAACTTCTGACCCACTGGAATTGTTATGCAGTGAATTATAGGTGAAATAATCTGTCTGTAAACAATTGCTGGAAAAATGACTTGCGTCATGCACAAAGTAGATGTTCTAACCGACTTACTAAAACTATAATTTGTTAACAAGAAATTTGTGGAGTGGTTGAAAAATGAGTTTTAATGACTCCAACCTGAGTGTATGTAAACTTCTGACTTCAACTGTATATATAGTCACATTACATTCTAACTATTGCATCTAATGACATTCCAGTCTATCGAACTAGTATATCTAATGACATTCCAGTCTATCGAACTAGTATATCTAATGACATTCCAGTCTATCGAACTAGTATATCTAATGACATTCCAGTCTATCTAACTAGTATATCTAATGACATTCCAGTCTATCTAACTAGTATATCTAATGACATTCCAGTCTATCTAACTAGTATATCTAATGACATTAGTCTGTCTAACTACTATGTCTTTCGACATTACGGTGTATCTAACTAGTATATCTATCACATTAATGTTTAACTAGTATAATGTATCTACTCACATTACAGTCTAACTAGTATATCTATCACATTACAGTCTAACTAGTATATCTACTCACATTACAGTCTAACTAGTATATCTACTCACATTACAGTCTAACTAGTATATCTATCACATTAATGTTTAACTAGTATAATGTATCTATACACATTACAGTCAAACTAGTATATCTACTCACATTACAGTCTAACTAGTATATCTACTCACATTACAGTCTAACTAGTATATCTATCACATGAATGTTTAACTAGTATAATGTATCTATACACATTACAGTCTAACTAGTATATCTACTCACATTACAGTCTAACTAGTATATCTACTCACATTACAGTCTAACTAGTATATCTATCACATTAATGTTTAACTAGTATAATGTATCTATACACATTACAGTCTAACTAGTATATCTACTCACATTACAGTCTAACTAGTATATCTACTCACATTACAGTCTAACTAGTATATCTACTCACATTACAGTCTAACTAGTATATCTACTCACATTACAGTCTAACTAGTATATCTATCACATTAATGTTTAACTAGTATAATGTATCTATACACATTACAGTCTAACTAGTATATCTACTCACATTACAGTCTAACTAGTATATCTATCACATGAATGTTTAACTAGTATAATGTATCTATACACATTACAGTCTAACTAGTATATCTACTCACATTACAGTCTAACTAGTATATCTACTCACATTACAGTCTAACTAGTATATCTATCACATGAATGTTTAACTAGTATAATGTATCTATACACATTACAGTCTAACTAGTATATCTATCACATGAATGTTTAACTAGTATAATGTATCTATACACATTACAGTCTAACTAGTATATCTATCACATGAATGTTTAACTAGTATAATGTATCTATACACATTACAGTCAAACTGGGATGTCTATACACATTACAGTCTAACTAGTATATCTATCACATGAATGTTTAACTAGTATAATGTATCTATACACATTACAGTCTAACTAGTATATCTATCACATGAATGTTTAACTAGTATAATGTATCTATACACATTACAGTCAAACTGGGATGTCTATACACATTACAGTCTAACTAGTATATCTATCACATGAATGTTTAACTAGTATAATGTATCTATACACATTACAGTCTAACTAGTATATCTATCACATGAATGTTTAACTAGTATAATGTATCTATACACATTACAGTCAAACTGGGATGTCTATACACATTACAGTCTAACTAGTATATCTATCACATGAATGTTTAACTAGTATAATGTATCTATACACATTACAGTCAAACTGGGATGTCTATACACATTACAGTCTAACTAGTATATCTATCACATGAATGTTTAACTAGTATAATGTATCTATACACATTACAGTCAAACTGGGATGTCTATACACATTACAGTCTAACTAGTATATCTATCACATGAATGTTTAACTAGTATAATGTATCTATACACATTACAGTCTAACTAGTATATCTATCACATGAATGTTTAACTAGTATAATGTATCTATACACATTACAGTCAAACTGGGATGTCTATACACATTACAGTCTAACTAGTATATCTATCACATGAATGTTTAACTAGTATAATGTATCTACTCACATTACAGTCTAACTAGTATATCTATCACATGAATGTTTAACTAGTATAATGTATCTATACACATTACAGTCAAACTGGGATGTCTATACACATTACAGTCTAACTAGTATATCTATCACATGAATGTTTAACTAGTATAATGTATCTACTCACATTACAGTCAAACTGGGATGTCTAATCAGTCTATGTTCAGTACTAATTGTTTGGTTATCAAATCTGCATCGTATCCTTTTCCATATCTGTCCCTGAAGCCTTAGGCCTTAATTCCTTCATGCTGTGATCAACAAGCTGACTACTTTCACTATGCCTGTTCTCATCCGTAGAAGCTTTCCTCTTTTTCATTATAATTGTCCTGTCTTATAGTTCTGTGTCTTGTCTTATAGTTCTGTGTCTTGTCTTATAGTTCTGCTTATTGTCTTATAGTTCTGTGTCTTGTCTTATAGTTCTGTGTCTTGTCTTATAGTTCTGTGTCTTGTCTTATAGTTCTGTGTCTTGTCTTATAGTTCTGTGTCTTGTCTTATAGTTCTGCTTATTGTCTTATAGTTCTGTGTCTTGTCTTATAGTGCTGTCTTGTCTTATAGTTCTGTGTCTTGTCTTATAGTTCTGTGTCTTGTCTTATAGTTCTGTGTCTTGTCTTATAGTTCTTTGTCTTGTCTTATAGTTCTGTGTCTTGTCTTATAGTTCTGCTTATTGTCTTATAGTTCTGTGTCTTGTCTTACAGTTCTGTGTCTTGTCTTATAGTTCTGTGTCTTGTCTTATAGTTCTGCTTATTGTCTTATAGTTCTGTGTCTTGTCTTATAGTTCTGTGTCTTGTCTTATAGTTCTGCTTATTGTCTTATAGTTCTGTGTCTTGTCTTATAGTGCTGTGTCTTGTCTTATAGTTCTGAGTCTTGTCTTATAGTTCTGTGTCTTGTCTTATAGTTCTTTGTCTTGTCTTGTAGTTCTGTGTCTTGTCTTATAGTTCTGCTTATTGTCTTATAGTTCTGTGTCTTGTCTTACAGTTCTGTGTCTTGTCTTATAGTTCTGTGTCTTGTCTTATAGTTCTGTGTCTTGTCTTATAGTTCTGCTTATTGTCTTATAGTTCTGTGTCTTGTCTTATAGTGCTGTGTCTTGTCTTATAGTTCTGTGTCTTGTCTTATAGTTCTGTGTCTTGTCTTATAGTTCTGCTTATTGTCTTATAGTTCTGTGTCTTGTCTTATAGTTCTGTGTCTTGTCTTATAGTTCTGCTTATTGTCTTATAGTTCTGTGTCTTGTCTTATAGTTCTGTGTCTTGTCTTATAGTTCTGTGTCTTGTCTTATAGTTCTGTGTCTTGTCTTATAGTTCTGTGTCTTGTCTTATAGTTCTGGGTCTTGTCTTATAGTTCTGTATCTTGTCTTACAGTTCTGTGTCTTGTCTTACAGTTCTGTGTCGTGTCTTATAGTTCTGTGTCGTGTCTTATAGTTCTGTGTCTTGTCTTATAGTTCTGTGTCTTGTCTTATAGTTCTGTGTCTTGTCTTACAGTTCTGTGTCTTGTCTTATAGTGCTGTGTCTTGTCTTATAGTGCTGTGTCTTGTCTTATAGTTCTGTGTCTTGTCTTATAGTTCTGTGTCTTGTCTTATAGTTCTTTGTCTTGTCTTATAGTTCTGTGTCTTGTCTTATAGTTCTGTGTCTTGTCTTATAGTTCTGCTTATTGTCTTATAGTTCTGCTTATTGTCTTATAGTTCTGTGTCTTGTCTTATAGTTCTGCTTATTGTCTTATAGTTCTGTGTCTTGTCTTATAGTTCTGTGTCTTGTCTTATAGTTCTGCTTATTGTCTTATAGTTCTGTGTCTTGTCTTATAGTTCTGTGTCTTGTCTTATAGTTATGTGTCTTGTCTTATAGTTCTGTGTCTTGTCTTATAGTTCTGTGTCTTGTCTTATAGTTCTGCTTATTGTCTTATAGTTCTGTGTCTTGTCTTATAGTGCTGTCTTGTCTTATAGTTCTGTGTCTTGTCTTATAGTTCTGTGTCTTGTCTTATAGTTCTGTGTCTTGTCTTATAGTTCTTTGTCTTGTCTTATAGTTCTGTGTCTTGTCTTATAGTTCTGCTTATTGTCTTATAGTTCTGTGTCTTGTCTTACAGTTCTGTGTCTTGTCTTATAGTTCTGTGTCTTGTCTTATAGTTCTGTGTCTTGTCTTATAGTTCTGCTTATTGTCTTATAGTTCTGTGTCTTGTCTTATAGTTCTGTGTCTTGTCTTATAGTTCTGCTTATTGTCTTATAGTTCTGTGTCTTGTCTTATAGTGCTGTGTCTTGTCTTATAGTTCTGAGTCTTGTCTTATAGTTCTGTGTCTTGTCTTATAGTTCTTTGTCTTGTCTTGTAGTTCTGTGTCTTGTCTTATAGTTCTGCTTATTGTCTTATAGTTCTGTGTCTTGTCTTACAGTTCTGTGTCTTGTCTTATAGTTCTGTGTCTTGTCTTATAGTTCTGTGTCTTGTCTTATAGTTCTGCTTATTGTCTTATAGTTCTGTGTCTTGTCTTATAGTGCTGTGTCTTGTCTTATAGTTCTGTGTCTTGTCTTATAGTTCTGTGTCTTGTCTTATAGTTCTGCTTATTGTCTTATAGTTCTGTGTCTTGTCTTATAGTTCTGTGTCTTGTCTTATAGTTCTGCTTATTGTCTTATAGTTCTGTGTCTTGTCTTATAGTTCTGTGTCTTGTCTTATAGTTCTGTGTCTTGTCTTATAGTTCTGTGTCTTGTCTTATAGTTCTGTGTCTTGTCTTATAGTTCTGGGTCTTGTCTTATAGTTCTGGGTCTTGTCTTATAGTTCTGTGTCTTGTCTTACAGTTCTGTGTCTTGTCTTACAGTTCTGTGTCGTGTCTTATAGTTCTGTGTCGTGTCTTATAGTTCTGTGTCTTGTCTTATAGTTCTGTGTCTTGTCTTATAGTTCTGTGTCTTGTCTTACAGTTCTGTGTCTTGTCTTACAGTTCTGTGTCTTGTCTTATAGTGCTGTGTCTTGTCTTATAGTGCTGTGTCTTGTCTTATAGTTCTGTGTCTTGTCTTATAGTTCTGTGTCTTGTCTTATAGTTCTTTGTCTTGTCTTATAGTTCTGTGTCTTGTCTTATAGTTCTGTGTCTTGTCTTATAGTTCTGCTTATTGTCTTATAGTTCTGCTTATTGTCTTATAGTTCTGTGTCTTGTCTTATAGTTCTGCTTATTGTCTTATAGTTCTGTGTCTTGTCTTATAGTTCTGTGTCTTGTCTTATAGTTCTGCTTATTGTCTTATAGTTCTGTGTCTTGTCTTATAGTTCTGCTTATTGTCTTATAGTTCTGCTTATTGTCTTATAGTGCTGTGTCTTGTCTTATAGTGCTGTGTCTTGTCTTATAGTTCCGTGTCTTGTCTTATAGTTCTGTGTCTTGTCTTATAGTTCTGCTTATTGTCTTATAGTTCTGTGTCTTGTCTTACAGTTCTGTGTCTTGTCTTATAGTTCTGTGTCTTGTCTTATAGTTCTGCTTATTGTCTTATAGTTCTGTGTCTTGTCTTATAGTTCTGTGTCTTGTCTTATAGTTCTGTGTCTTGTCTTATAGTTCTGTGTCTTGTCTTATAGTTCTTTGTCTTGTCTTATAGTTCTGTGTCTTGTCTTATAGTTCTGTGTCTTGTCTTATAGTTCTGCTTATTGTCTTATAGTTCTGTGTCTTGTCTTATAGTTCTGCTTATTGTCTTATAGTTCTGCTTATTGTCTTATAGTTCTGTGTCTTGTCTTATAGTTCTGCTTATTGTCTTATAGTTCTGTGTCTTGTCTTATAGTTCTGTGTCTCGTCTTAATTTGTAAGGATTGCTAATTATTTGGGTTCATTCCCGAGTTACTGAACTATTTCCCTCCTTGTTTCCCGTTAACTTCCCTTTTTTCAGGTTTTCATTGGAACATGAAATTTGCATGAAACCACAGACATTTTGCATTAATCCGAGACAAGAAATGGGATATTTTGGTCGGATACAGTGCTTCTATTATTTTTTTAGGAGAGATAAATTTGCATCATTTTCAGGAACTGAGAAAGACATGCTACAAGCAACATCTTCAATAACAACAGTTTCCTTTGACTGTTGGCTGCCTAGACACAGCTACTGTAGAACTAGGCAGGCAGCTAAGCTTGTTGTATGGTCAAATCAAAAACAATTCATTTTCACTTCATAATTTTTAATTATTTAATTACTGTCACAGTCAACTGTTTTTCTTGACCTACAAATTGCGAAAATATCCTGTAGGCCTGTTTTTATTTTTTTGGACATGCATATTAGACATTTATTGCAGCTACTTTGTATTCATATATACGTATATACAGTATTGCTCCTAGATAGGGTGTGTGCTTTCCCGTGGTTAGTTGTAGTAATGTTGTCAACAACTCCAAGGTCTAGAAGATTTACTCTGGGGCCGTTTCACTGCCAAAGGGCAGACTCCTTTAGGCAACGTCTAACACTTTAATTACAAATGAATCATGTTTAGTATTCCTATGTAGAACGGAGCATGTAAAGGAAGTTGTAAAATTAAACACAAGTAGGAAAGGGTTGAATATACACGTAGTATTGTACACGTGTAGTATCCCTATGGAGAAACGAGAATGTAAAGGACGTTGTTTAAACAAAAGCATGGAAGGGTTGAGGTTATGAAGATGCTTTAGTCTAACCATTTATATGGTTTGAATTTGTGCATTCATTGTATTTTATAACTATTTGTTGTTGCTATGAAGAATTTGAGGATGAACAGTGCATTCGGAAGGTATTCAGACCCCTTCACTTTTTAAACATTTTGTTACGTTACAGCTTTGCTGCGCAGCCATTTTCAGGTCTCTCCAGAAATATTAGATCGGGTTCAAGTCCAGGCTCTGCCTGGGCCACTCAAGGACAAGAGACGTATCCCGAAGCTACTGCTGCGTTGTCTTGGCTGTGTGCTTAGGGTCGTTGTCCTGTTGGAAGGTGAACCTTCACCCCAGTCTGAAGTCCCGAGTGCTCTGGAGCAAGTTTGTCATCAAGGATCTCTCTGTACTTTGCTCTGTTCATCTTTCCCTCGACCCTGAATAGTCTCCCAGTCCCTGCTGCTGATTAAAATCCCCACAGAATGATGCTACCACCAACATGCCTCTCCATATGCATGGTACAAGGTTTCCTTCAGACGTGATGCTTGGTACTCAGGCCAAAGAGTTCAATCTTGGTTTCATTAGACCAGATAATCTTGTTTTTCATGGTCTGAGAGTACTTTAGGTGCCTTTTGGCAAACTCCAAGCGGGATATCATGTGCATTTTACTGATTAAAGGCTTCCGCCTGGCTTCTCTACCCTAAAGGCCTGATTGGTGGAGTGCTGTAGAGATGGTTGTCCTTCTGGAAGGTTCTCCCATCTCCACAGAGGAAGTCTGGAGATCAGTCAGAGTGAGCATCGGGTTCTTGATCACCTCCCTGACCAAGGCCCTTCTCCCCCGATTGCTCAGTCAGCACTAGGAAGAGTCTCTAGGAAGAGTCTTGGTGGTTCCAAACCTCTTCTATTTAAGAATGATGGAGGCCACTGTGTTCTTGGGGACATTCAAAGCTGCAGAATTGTTTTGTTACCCTTCCCCTGTCAATGACCTTCTAGCCGTCACTGATCCATTTTTCATTTTCCATTGGTTTTGTCTTGTCTTCCTTCACACCTGGTTCCAATCCCATCAATTACATGTTGTGTATTTAACCCTCATGGGGCGGCAGGGTAGCCTAGTGGTTAGAGCGTTGGACTAGTAACCGGAAGGTTGCAAGTTCAAACCCCCAAGCTGACAAGGTACTTCCCCTGAACAGGCAGTTAACCCACTGTTCCTAGGCTGTCATTGAAAATAAGAATTTGTTCTTAACTGACTTGCCTAGTTAAATAAAGTTAAGATAAAAAAATAAAATGAAATGTCCTTGTCGATGATTGTATGTGATGCGCATATTATGTGTTGGTGTGCTATGAGTTTTGTACCCACTTTTGTTATTTTCTATATTTTGGTTTTTGAAGTTTTGTCAGCACTTATTAACCGACTCTGTTTATACCAAGTTCGTCCTCCTGCGCCTGACTTCCCTGCCACCAACACACACCCTTCACATCCCCAGATCTGTGCCTCGACACAATCCTGTCTCAGAGCTCTACAGACAATTCCTCCGACCTCATGGCTTGGTGTTTGCTCTGACATGACCTGTTAACTGTGCGTTCCTTTCCAAATCATGTCCAATCAGTTGAATTTACCACAAGTGGACTCCAATTAAAATATTTTAGAAACATCTCAAGGATGATCACTGAAAACATGATGACGCTGAGCTCAACTTCGAGTCTCATAGCAAAGGGTCTGAATACTTATGCAAATAAGGTTTTTGCTTTGTCATTATGGGGTATTGTGATGTCATTATGGGGTATTGTGATGTCATTATGGGGTATTGTGATGTCATTATGGGGTATTGTGATGTCATTATGGGGTATTGTGATGTCATTATGGGGTATTGTGATGTCATTATGGGGTATTGTGTGTAGATTGATGAGTAAAATAATATATTTAATACATTTTAGAAAAAGGTTGAATAATTTCCAAATACACTGTTAAAGACAATCATTTTAAATTTGTAGGAAATGGTTGAAGTCTTGGAGATAATCTAATGGTCTGATTGTAGGCATTTTGTATTTTAATGTGCTTGTAGCTATGAAGACAGGAGGATGTAAAGACAGGTGTTTGTATTTTAACGTGCTTGTTGCTATAGAAACAGGAGGATGTAAAGACAGGTGTTGTATTTTAATGTGCTTGTTGCTATAGAAACAGGAGGATGTAAAGACAGGTGTTGTATTTTAATGTGCTTGTTGCTATAGAAACAGGAGGATGTAAAGACAGTTGTTTGTATTTTAATGTGCTTGTAGCTATGAAGACTGGAGGATGTAAAGACAGGTGTTTGTATTTTAATGTGCTTGTAGCTATGAAGACAGGAGGATGTAAAGACAGGTGTTTGTATTTTAATGTGCTTGTAGCTATGAAGACTGGAGGATGTAAAGACAGGTGTTGTATTTTAATGTGCTTGTAGCTATGAAGACAGGAGGATGTAAAGACAGGTGTTTGTATTTTAATGTGCTTGTAGCTATGAAGACAGGAGGATGTAAAGACAGGTGTTTGTATTTTAATGTGCTTGTAGCTATGAAGACAGGAGGATGTAAAGACAAGTGTTGTATTTTAATGTGCTTGTAGCTATGAAGACTGGAGGATGTAAAGACAGGTGTTTGTATTTTAATGTGCTTGTAGCTATGAAGACATGAGGATGTAAAGACAGGTGTTTGTATTTTAACGTGCTTGTTGCTATAGAAACAGGAGGATGTAAAGACAGGTGTTGTATTTTAATGTGCTTGTAGCTATGAAGACAGGAGGATGTAAAGACAGGTGTTTGTATTTTAATGTGCTTGTAGCTATGAAGACAGGAGGATGTAAAGACAGGTGTTTGTATTTTAATGTGCTTGTAGCTATGAAGACAGGAGGATGTAAAGACAGGTGTTGTATTTTAATGTGCTTGTTGCTATAGAAACAGGAGGATGCAAAGACAGGTGTTGTATTTTAATGTGCTTGTTGCTATAGAAACAGGAGGATGTAAAGACAGTTGTTTGTATTTTAATGTGCTTGTAGCTATGAAGACAGGAGGATGTAAAGACAGGTGTTGTATTTTAATGTGCTTGTAGCTATGAAGACAGGAGGATGTAAAGACAGGTGTTTGTATTTTAACGTGCTTGTTGCTATAGAAACAGGAGGATGTAAAGACAGGTGTTGTATTTTAATGTGCTTGTAGCTATGAATACAGGAGGATGTAAAGACAGGTGTTGTATTTTAATGTGCTTGTAGCTATGAAGACAGGAGGATGTAAAGACAGGTGTTTGTATTTTAGTGTGCTTGTTGCTATAGAAACAGGAGGATGTAAAGACAGGTGTTGTATTTTAATGTGCTTGTTGCTATAGAAACAGGAGGATGTAAAGACAGGTGTTGTATTTTAATGTGCTTGTTGCTATAGAAACAGGAGGATGTAAAGACAGTTGTTTGTATTTTAATGTGCTTGTAGCTATAGAAACAGGAGGATGTAAAGACAGGTGTTTGAATTTGAATGTGTTTGTTCCTATGAAGACAGGAGGATGTAAAGACAGGTGTTTGTATTTTAACGTGCTTGTTCCTATGGAGACAGGAGGATGTAAAGACAGGTGTTTGAATTTGAATGTGTTTGTTCCTATGGAGACAGGAGGATGTAAAGACAGGTGTTTGAATTTGAATGTGTTTGTTCCTATGGAGACAGGAGGATGTAAAGACAGGTGTTTGTATTTTAACGTGCTTGTTCCTATGGAGACAGGAGGATGTAAAGACAGGTGTTTGAATTTGAATGTGTTTGTTCCTATGGAGACAGGAGGATGTAAAGACAGGTGTTTGAATTTGAATGTGTTTGTTCCTATGGAGACAGGAGGATGTAAAGACAGGTGTTGTATTTTAATGTGCTTGTTGCTATAGAAACAGGAGGATGTAAAGACAGGTGTTTGTATTTTAATGTGCTTGTAGCTATGAAGACAGGAGGATGTAAAGACAGGTGTTGTATTTTAATGTGCTTGTAGCTATGAAGACAGGAGGATGTAAAGACAGGTGTTTGTATTTTAATGTGCTTGTAGCTATGAAGACTGGAGGATGTAAAGACAGGTGTTGTATTTTAATGTGCTTGTAGCTATGAAGACAGGAGGATGTAAAGACAGGTGTTTGTATTTTAATGTGCTTGTAGCTATGAAGACAGGAGGATGTAAAGACAGGTGTTGTATTTTAATGTGCTTGTAGCTATGAAGACTGGAGGATGTAAAGACAGGTGTTTGTATTTTAATGTGCTTGTAGCTATGAAGACATGAGGATGTAAAGACAGGTGTTTGTATTTTAACGTGCTTGTTGCTATAGAAACAGGAGGATGTAAAGACAGGTGTTGTATTTTAATGTGCTTGTAGCTATGAAGACAGGAGGATGTAAAGACAGGTGTTTGTATTTTAATGTGCTTGTAGCTATGAAGACAGGAGGATGTAAAGACAGGTGTTGTATTTTAATGTGCTTGTAGCTATGAAGACAGGAGGATGTAAAGACAGGTGTTTGTATTTTAACGTGCTTGTTGCTATAGAAACAGGAGGATGTAAAGACAGGTGTTGTATTTTAATGTGCTTGTAGCTATGAATACAGGAGGATGTAAAGACAGGTGTTGTATTTTAATGTGCTTGTAGCTATGAAGACAGGAGGATGTAAAGACAGGTGTTTGTATTTTAATGTGCTTGTTGCTATAGAAACAGGAGGATGTAAAGACAGGTGTTGTATTTTAATGTGCTTGTTGCTATAGAAACAGGAGGATGTAAAGACAGGTGTTGTATTTTAATGTGCTTGTTGCTATAGAAACAGGAGGATGTAAAGACAGTTGTTTGTATTTTAATGTGCTTGTAGCTATAGAAACAGGAGGATGTAAAGACAGGTGTTTGAATTTGAATGTGTTTGTTCCTATGAAGACAGGAGGATGTAAAGACAGGTGTTTGTATTTTAACGTGCTTGTTCCTATGGAGACAGGAGGATGTAAAGACAGGTGTTTGAATTTGAATGTGTTTGTTCCTATGGAGACAGGAGGATGTAAAGACAGGTGTTTGAATTTGAATGTGTTTGTTCCTATGGAGACAGGAGGATGTAAAGACAGGTGTTTGTATTTTAACGTGCTTGTTCCTATGGAGACAGGAGGATGTAAAGACAGGTGTTTGAATTTGAATGTGTTTGTTCCTATGGAGACAGGAGGATGTAAAGACAGGTGTTTGAATTTGAATGTGTTTGTTCCTATGGAGACAGGAGGATGTAAAGACAGGTGTTGTATTTTAATGTGCTTGTTGCTATAGAAACAGGAGGATGTAAAGACAGGTGTTTGTATTTTAATGTGCTTGTAGCTATGAAGACAGGAGGATGTAAAGACAGGTGTTGTATTTTAATGTGCTTGTAGCTATGAAGACAGGAGGATGTAAAGACAGGTGTTTGTATTTTAATGTGCTTGTAGCTATGAAGACTGGAGGATGTAAAGACAGGTGTTGTATTTTAATGTGCTTGTAGCTATGAAGACAGGAGGATGTAAAGACAGGTGTTTGTATTTTAATGTGCTTGTAGCTATGAAGACAGGAGGATGTAAAGACAGGTGTTTGTATTTTAATGTGCTTGTAGCTATGAAGACAGGAGGATGTAAAGACAGGTGTTGTATTTTAATGTGCTTGTAGCTATGAAGACTGGAGGATGTAAAGACAGGTGTTTGTATTTTAATGTGCTTGTAGCTATGAAGACATGAGGATGTAAAGACAGGTGTTTGTATTTTAACGTGCTTGTTGCTATAGAAACAGGAGGATGTAAAGACAGGTGTTGTATTTTAATGTGCTTGTAGCTATGAAGACAGGAGGATGTAAAGACAGGTGTTTGTATTTTAATGTGCTTGTAGCTATGAAGACAGGAGGATGTAAAGACAGGTGTTTGTATTTTAATGTGCTTGTAGCTATGAAGACAGGAGGATGTAAAGACAGGTGTTGTATTTTAATGTGCTTGTTGCTATAGAAACAGGAGGATGCAAAGACAGGTGTTGTATTTTAATGTGCTTGTTGCTATAGAAACAGGAGGATGTAAAGACAGTTGTTTGTATTTTAATGTGCTTGTAGCTATGAAGACAGGAGGATGTAAAGACAGGTGTTGTATTTTAATGTGCTTGTAGCTATGAAGACAGGAGGATGTAAAGACAGGTGTTTGTATTTTAACGTGCTTGTTGCTATAGAAACAGGAGGATGTAAAGACAGGTGTTGTATTTTAATGTGCTTGTAGCTATGAAGACAGGAGGATGTAAAGACAGGTGTTTGTATTTTAATGTGCTTGTTGCTATAGAAACAGGAGGATGTAAAGACAGGTGTTGTATTTTAATGTGCTTGTTGCTATAGAAACAGGAGGATGTAAAGACAGGTGTTGTATTTTAATGTGCTTGTTGCTATAGAAACAGGAGGATGTAAAGACAGTTGTTTGTATTTTAATGTGCTGTAGCTATAGAAACAGGAGGATGTAAAGACAGGTGTTTGAATTTGAATGTGTTTGTTCCTATGAAGACAGGAGGATGTAAAGACAGGTGTTTGTATTTTAACGTGCTTGTTCCTATGTAGACAGGAGGATGTAAAGACAGGTGTTTGAATTTGAATGTGTTTGTTCCTATGGAGACAGGAGGATGTAAAGACAGGTGTTTGAATTTGAATGTGTTTGTTCCTATGGAGACAGGAGGATGTAAAGACAGTTGTTTGTATATTAATGGTTTAATTTGATGGAGCATTTTCTTTTGTTTTATATTGAGGAAGAAGGGACAATGTTCAGGATTACCAAATGTCTGAACCATCAAGTATACCCAAGGAAACCTAGTGTCCTTGTAGATCTGTACCATACACAAAAATATCTCACTTGGCGTCTTCCACAAAAGCAGTGCCTATTTGGTCTTTAGAGTCCAAAGCTAAGGACCTGGGATTCATTCTCTGAAACAAAAAGTATTCCTGCTCAATCTGCCTTTGCATTCACCATGTCTTTGGCACCGGGCTCACACGGTTTACAAGGATTGCCATCGATTTTACTCATCAAACAATGGTTGTGTACACAGTCCCATTCACGGCAGACAACATGCAACACAACGTGACAAGAGCATCAAACATTTAGACCATCTGGGAAAGAAGACCTAGAGCCAAATAACGACTCTCAGTGATTATCTATCTGAGCATTATTATTTCTGTCCTTGTAACACTCAAAGCAGAATAAAGGAGTGTCTGTCGCCATTAATCTATACATCTTTCCATTCATCTGGTTGTTTCAGTAGCCGTGGTCAGCTTCTAGCGCCTCCTACAACATCGTCTGGTTGTTTCAGTAGCCGTGGTCAGCTTCTATCTCCTCCTATAACATCATCTGGTTGATTCAGTAGCCGTGGTCAGCTTCTATCTCCTCCTACAACATCATCTGGTTGTTTCAGTAGCCGTGGTCAGCTTCTAGCGCCTCCTACAACATCGTCTGGTTGTTTCAGTAGCCGTGGTCAGCTTCTAGCGCCTCCTACAACATCATCTGGTTGATTCAGTAGCCGTGGTCAGCTTCTATCTCCTCCTACAACATCATCTGGTTGTTTCAGTAGCCGTGGTCAGCTTCTATCTCCTCCTACAACATCGTCTGGTTGTTTAAGTAGCCGTGGTCAGCTTCTAGCGCCTCCTACAACATCATCTGGTTGATTCAGTAGCCGTGGTCAGCTTCTATCTCCTCCTACAACATCATCTGGTTGTTTCAGTAGCCGTGGTCAGCTTCTATCTCCTCCTACAACATCATCTGGTTGATTCAGTAGCCGTGGTCAGCTTCTATCTCCTCCTACAACATCATCTGGTTGTTTCAGTAGCCGTGGTCAGCCTCTATCTCCTCCTACAACATCATCTGGTTGTTTCAGTAGCCGTGGTCAGCTTCTATCTCCTCCTACAACATCATCTGGTTGTTTCAGTAGCCGTGGTCAGCTTCTATCTAACAAAAGAAAAGACACTGTGAAATATTATAACAAAAAGAAGAGAGCTTCTAGTCATTGGCGTTTAGTGATTGAGGGCTCCCCAGTCATTTTCCAATGCAATTCATTCCACCTGCTTTTGTTCCCAGCAGAGCCAGTCCAGTCCCTGACCTTACAAAGGATAGTCATTAAGATTAAAATCTTCACCACATAAACATTTATTTGAAATCAATTCTATGACCTTCACATGCAAAGACAGGGAGTGTCAAGCACATCAGAATCTGAGTCGCTGCGTTATACGAGTGTTGCATGGCTGAATTAATCAGTTCTCTCTGGGTGACATTAAAGAGAAAAAAAGAAAGAACAATTTTTGGGGGAGAAATTTGATAGCAAACTTTTAATAGTGGAATCCATAGCTGTGAAACGGCGATGCCCGTTTGCGATATTACAACAAAGACGTTACTTCAAATGAGAAAGTTACCTCGGACATCATTACACCCGTGATAGAACAGAGTTACTTTAACCACAATGC
The DNA here is from genome assembly GCF_002021735.2 of Oncorhynchus kisutch. Classification (NCBI taxonomy): domain Eukaryota; kingdom Metazoa; phylum Chordata; class Actinopteri; order Salmoniformes; family Salmonidae; genus Oncorhynchus; species Oncorhynchus kisutch. The sequence goes on from NC_034192.2 coordinate 61,874,373, forward strand.
AGGGGGGGGGGGGGGGGGCTGATCTCTGCTTTAATGGGGAACTATGTCAATGGTATACCATATACACACATATTTTAAGAAAATGTAATTTGATCGTGTGAGGGATGTGTCATTGGTTGTGTGTTGACATTTGCTTGAAAAAAATCCACATATTACATAATCACAGTCATCTGCTCGGCAAGTTAAGAAAGAAAGTCAAAAGAAAGTGAGGAAGACTTCATTCCTCTGAGTGGAGCAACAGCATCCTTGATCATCGGTCAGTGTTCTGCCTTGGGTTTTCATCTCCTCAGAACACAGCTGGAGGGAAAATCACTACGTCCCAGTTGTCTCAAACAACCAAAAACAAAAGTGTCTGTCAAACGTCTTGAACTTGGAAAACAAAATCAATTCTGAGAACTAATTCTGAGAAAGCATCACAGGAAAACTTAGAAGAATGGGACCAGCCATTGATCTTCAAAGGTTACAGTATCAACATTATCCAAGATCTTAAAATATCATACTCTTTGTGTTTGAATATATTTCTATTTGTTTGTATTGGTATACTGTAGCTGCCTGTAGAGTCTCTGTAGAATTACTGGAGGTGAGCACTGTGGAACGTTTGTTATGCATATACACACAACAAAGTGATGGTGCAATATACTGTCACAGAAAGCAGATGTGCTATGCAGGGATCTATGTCAAAGAACAGGAACACTGCGGGCACATTTTAATATCATTTCTTATTCAAATGTAATGCCAAGAACAAACAGTGACTCCCATTGATGGCAAGATGAGCAAACATAACGATAACAAAACTGTCATTTCTCCACCTGCACTGTTATACAATAACCAGTATTCAGTATTCAATAATAAATTAAAATCTGACATGAAAGAGCATATGAAATTAATAAAGTACCAATACGAAACTATATTATATGAGCTGTATAGTACAAATAGAGGTACTCTTGATGATGATGTCACTCCTGCAGTAATAATATTGAGCTCATACATTTTTCTATACGTTAAACATTTTGTATTTAAAAAAAAAAATGTAAATGACATGTATGTAGATTAAGAACAGACATGAAATCCAGTCAAAACCCTTACATGATCATTGAACCTCACAGATGTAAACATGTAAATGACTACGTCCTAATTGGTATCCTAATCCCTATTTAGCTCACTACTTTCGACAGAGGCCCGTAGGGGGAACTATGTAGGGAACAGGGTGCCATTTGGGAAGCATGCAGTGAGCTATTGTTAAAAACCCAGCTCTAGTAACCTGACATTGCCTGGTTGCCTGTTTTGTTCATTTTGCAGATTGTTTTTTAATCTAGTTTAGTGGGTGAATCATCTCCGGATCACTAAATCACCCTGTATCAATATGTATGATCCTAGTCCTATCAATTAAAACTTCTTCAGGATTGGTGGGTCCCCCCGCGGGATGGTTGAGCTAACGTAGGCTAATGCGATTAGCACGAGGTTGTAAGTAACAAGAACATTTCCCAGGACACAGATATATCTGATATTGGCTTAGATTCTTGTTAATCTAACTGCACTGTCCAATTTACAGGAGCTATTACAGAGAAAGAATACCATGCTACTGTTTGAGGAGAGGGCACAGTTTTGAACATGAAAAGTTATTAATAAACCAATTAGGCACATTTGGGAAGTCTTGATATAAAATTTGGAACAGAAATGCAATGGTTCATTGAATCAGACTAAAACTTTGCACATACACTGTTGCCATCTAGTGGCCAATATCTAAATTTCACCTGGTCTGGAATAATACATTATGGCCTTTCTCTTGCATTTCAAATATGATAGTACAGAAAAATATATGTTTTTTTCTTGTATTATCTTTTACCAGATCTATTATCCTACATTCCTTTCACATTTCCCAAAACTTCAAAGTGTTTCCTTTCAAATGGCACCATGTAACGCGCTGGGCGTAGTGGGTGCGAAGTCAGGTGCAGGAAGCAGAGAGTACAGGGTAGTGCTTTTAATTGCACACACGGCGAACATAAGCCACCCCAAGAAACACAGGGAGCACAACAAAACAAATGCCCCAAACACGGGGACTCAAACAGTCCGGAGAAAAGCCCACGAACGAAAAACACGTCAACCTCAAACGTGCACAGTAGCAATGCAAAACAATCCCGCACAAAGAGCAGACGGGCCCCCCCCCCCGACGCGCGGCTCCCGCAGCGCGCCGACACCGGCCTCGAGGGCGACCCGGGGAGCGAGGCGCAGGGTGATCTGGATGGAGGCGACGGAAATCCCTCAACAGTGACGGGTCCTAGATGTCTCCCTCCGGAACGTACCCCTTCCAGTCCACGAGGTACTGCAGGCCCCTCACCCGGCGTCTCGAGTCCAGAATGGCACGTATAGTGTACACCGGGGACCCCTCGATGTCCAGAGGGGGCGGAGGGACCTCCGGCACCTCACCTTCTTGCAGGGGACCAGCTACCACCGGCCTGAGGAGAGACACATGAAACGAGGGGTTAATATGATAATAGGAAGGGAGTTGTAATCTATAACACCTCGTTTATCCTCCTCAGGACTTTGAAGGGCCCCACACACTGCGGCCCCAGCTTCCGGCAGGGCAAGTGGAGGGGTAGGTTTTTGGTCGAGAGCCAGACCCTGTCCCCCGGTACGAACACGGGGGCCTCACTGCGGTGGCGGTCAGCATTCCTCTTCTGCCGTCCACTGGCTTGCTTGATGGATTCCTGAACGGCTCTCCAGGTCTCCTTGGAGCGCTGCACCCAATCCTCCACCGCAGGAGCCTCGGTTTGACTCTGATGCCATGGTGGCAGGACTGGCTGGTAGCCCAACACACACTGAAATGGTGATAGGTTCGTAGAAGAGTGATGGAGTGAGTTCTGGGCCAACTCCGCCCATGGGACGTACCTAGACCACTCCCCGGGCCGGTACTGGCAATACGACCGCAGAAACATACCCACTTCCTGGTTCACTCTCTCCACCTGCCCACTACTCTTGTGGTGATAACCGGAGGTCAGGCTGACCGAGACACCCAGACGCTCCATAAACGCCCTCCATACCCGGGACGTGAACTGGGAACCTTGATCAGAGACGATGTCCTCCGGCACAGCGTAGTGCCGGAAGACGTGGGTAAATAGCGCCTCAGCAGTCTGTAAGGCTGTAGGGAGACCGAGCAATGGGAGGAGATGGCAGGACTTAGAAAAACACTACACAACAACCAGGACCGTAGTGTTCCCCTGAGATGGGGGGAGATCGGTCAGAAAATTCACTGTCAGGTGAGACCATGGCCATTGTGGAACGGGGAGGGCTGTAACTTCCCTCTAGGAAGGTGCCTAGGAGGTAGCGGGTAACTAAACCCCACCGTGATGGCATTTAGACCTCTATAATCAATGCACGGAAGCAGACCTCCCTCCTTTTTATTCACAAAAAAATTAAACTGGAGGAGACGGGTGAAATGAAGGGCCGAATGTACCCCTGTCCCAGAGTTTACGCATTGTCTCCTCCAGCGACAATGGGTACACGTGACTCTTGGGAAGCTCAGCGTTTACCAGGAGATTTATCGGGCAATCCCCCTGTCGATGAGGTGGTAATTTAGTCGCCCTCTTCTTACAGAAAGCGATAGCCAAATCGGCATATTCAGGGGGAATGCGCACAGTGGAAACCTGGTCTGGACTCTCCACCGACGTGGCACAGATGGAAACTCCCATACACCTCTCTGAACCATCCTCTGACCACCCCTGGAGAACCCCCTGTCTCCACCAAATCCTAGGATTGTGACTAGCCAGCCATGGAACCCCCACTGGAAACGCAGGTGAATCGATAAGGAAGAGACTAATCCGCTCCTTTTGATTCCCCTGCGTTGCCATGTCCAGTGGAACCATGGCCTCCCTGACCAACCCTGACCCTAATGGCCAGCTATCTAAGGAGTGCACGGGGAAGGAGGGATCTATCGGCAATGGTGGAATTCCCAGCTTGATGGCGAGTCCGCGATCCATAAAGATCCCAGCTGCGCCTGAATCGACTAGCGCCTTATGCTGGGAAGAGGGAGAAAAGTCAAGGGAGAAAAAAAAATACAAACATGTGACCAACAGGGGGTTCTGGGTGAGTTTGGTGCTGACTCACCTGGGGTGACCGAGAAGTGTTCTGCCTTCCCTCTCGACTCCCAGACGGGCTCCTCCAGCACCGGCCGGCCGTGTGTCCTCTCAGACCACATCTGGATATATCCCTCTAGTGGTGTGGGGGCTGTGCTTTGGCAAAGTGGGTGGGTATATATCCTTCCTGTTTGCCCCTGTCCAGGGGTATCATCAGATGGGGCCACAGTGTCTCCTGGCCCCTCTTGTTTCAGCCTCCAGTATTTATGCTGCAGTAGTTTATGTGTCGGGGGGCTAGGGTCAGTTTGTTATATCTGGAGTACTTCTCCTGTCTTATCCGGTGTCCTGTGTGAATTTAAGTGTGCTCCGGGCTTCTATACCTGCATTGCTTGCTGTTTGGGGTTTTAGGCTGGGTTTCTGTACAGCACTTTGAGATATCAGCTGATGTACGAAGGGCTATATAAATATATTTGATTTGATTTGATTTGTTTGGGTGCAGGAGAAGCCTCCTCCTCCGGTACCCTTCGGCATGGTCCCCCTAACTCCATAGGAATGGGAGCGGGAGTGCTAGGAGGTGGAACAGACAGGACCCTTTCGAACGCCAGCGGGCAGCCAGCAGACTGTCCAGCCAGATTGACATGTCTATCAGTTCGTCGAGGGAGAGAGCAGCGTACCGAGACGCTAGCTCCCTGCGGAGACTACACCGGTAGTGGTCTATCAGGGCCCTGTCGTTCCACCCAGCCCCAGCGTCCAAGGTCCGGAATTCCAACGCGAAGTCCTTTACGCTCCTCGTCTCCTGCCTAAGATGGAATAGTCGCTCACCCGCCGCTCGCCCCTCTGGACGGTGGTCAAATATGGCACTAAAGCGGCGGGTGAACTCTGGATAGTGCTCCTTCGCTGAGTCTGTGCCATTCCAGACCGCGTTGGCCCACTCCAGAGCATAACCTGTTAGGCAGGAGACGAGGACACTCACACTCTCCTCCCCCGAGGGAGTCGGTCTCACGGTAGCCATGTACAGCTCGAGTTGGAGCAAAAACCCCTGGCACCCAGCCACCGTACTCTCTCGGGAGCGCAAGACGAAGTGCGCCGAAGCCGGACGTGGAGGGAGGAGGAGGTGGACTCTTCGGAGGAACCAGAGGTGAAGAGGGGAGACCACACCTCTCTCATCGGTCCATTCTCTCCATCATCTGATCCATAGCCGATCCTATCTGATGGAGGACTGTGGTATGATGGAGGACCAGTTCGATGGAAGGGGGGTGGCAGCTGCTCCTGCTGACTCCCTTAGTAAGGTGCGGGATTCTGTAACGCTCTGGGCGTAGTGGGTGCGAAGTCAGGCGCAGGAAGCAGAGACTACAGGGTAGTGCTTTTAACTGTACACATGGTGAACATAAGCCAACCCCACGAAACAAACAAAACAAATGCCCCAAACATGGGGACTCAAACAGTCCGGAGAAAAGCCCACGAACGAAAAACACGTCAACCTCAAACGTGCACAGTAGCAACACAAAACAATCCCGCACAAAGAGCAGGCGGGTCTACTGGCTAACATAGCCTGACTAACACACAAAACAGGTGAAACCAATAAACAGAAAATGGAAAAAAGGATCAGTGGCAGCTAGTAGGCCGGTGACGACGACCACTGATCGCCACCTGAACAGGAAGGGTAGCCACCTTCGGTAGGAGTCGTGACATACCAAGAAAATGCATAACCTTGCTTCAGGGCCTGAGCAACAGGCAGTTAGATTTGGGTATGTCATTTTAGACAAAAATGGAAAAAATAGGATATAAGGATATAACCCCACCCACTTTGCCAAAGCACAGCCCCCACACCACTAGAGGGATATCTTCAACCACCAACTTGCTATCCTGAGACAAGGCCGAGTATAGTTCACAAAGATCTCATCCACGGCACAAGCCCAAGCGGGGGCGTTGCTCCAGTGCCTTTTCGTTCACCTTCATACTCCTGGGCGAGACTACACTCAATCATAGAACCTACCGAAGAGATGAGTCTTCGATAGAGACTTAAAGTCGAGAACGAGTCTATGTCTCTCACATGGATAGGCAGACCGTTCCATAAAAATGGAGCTCTACAGGAGAAGGCCCTGCCTCCAGCTGTTTGCTTAGAAATTCCAGGGACAGTCTTGTGATCATAGCGTACGTGTAGGTATGTGTGGCAGGACCAAATCAGAAAGATAGGTAGGAGCAAATCATGTAATGCTTTGTATTTTAGCATTAAAACCTTGAAATAATCTCTAGCCTTAACAGGAAGCCAGTGTAGAGAGGCATTGGAGTAATATGATCAAATGTTGGGGTTCTAGTCAAGATTCTAGCAGCCGAGTTTAGCATTAACTGAAGGTTATTTAGTGCTTCATCTGGGTAGCAGGAAAGTAGAGCATTGCAGTAGTCGAACCTAGAAGTGACAAAAGCATGGATACATTTTTCTGCATCATTTTTGAACAGAGCGTTTCTGACTTTTGCAATGTTATGTAGATGGAAAAAAGATTACCTTGAAACAGTCTTGATATGTTTGTCAAAAGAGAGATCAGGGTCCAGAGTAACGCTGAGATACTTCACAGTTTTATTTGAGACGACTGTACAACCATCAAGATTAATTGTCAGATTCAACAGAAGATCTCTTTGTTTCTTGGGACCATCTCTGCATCTCTGCTTTGTCCGAGTATAAAAGTAGAACATTTGCTGCCATCTCCTTCCTCATTTACGAAACACAGGCTTCCAGTGAGGGCAATTTTGGGGATTCACCATGTTTAATCGAAATGTACAGCTGTGTGTCGTCTGCATAGCAGTGAAAGTTAACATTATGTTTGGAAACCCAAATCAGAAACCCAAATCGGTCTACACGAACTTGTTTGGTATTAAAAGCAGCACTAAGGTCTAGGAGCACAAGGACGGATGAAGAGCCTTGGTCTGATGCCATTAAAAGGTCATTTACCACCTTCACAAGTGCAGTCTCAGTGCTATTATGGGGTCAAAACCAGAATGAAGAGTTTTGTATAAATTGTTTGACTTCAGGAAGGCAGTGAGTTGCTGCGCAACAGCTTTTCCCAAAAATGTTGAGAGGAACGGGAGATTTGATGTAGGCCGATAGTTTGTAAAATCTTCTGGGTCAAGGTTTGGCTTATTCAAGAGAGACTTTATTACTGCCACTTTTAGTGAGTTTGGTACACATCCGGTGGATAGAGAGCCGTTTATTATGTTCAACATAAGAGGGCCAAGTACAGGAAGCAGCTCTTTCAGTAGTTTAGTTGGAATAGGGTCCAGTATGCAGCGTGAAGGTTTAGAGGCCATGGTTATTTTCATCAATGTGTCAAGAGATATAGTATTAAAAAATGTGAATGTCTCCCTTGATCCTAGGTCCTGGTGGTGTTGTGCAGACTCAGGACAACTAGAAATACGCAGATTTAGTCATTTGCTTTCTAATGATCACACTCTTTTCGTCAAAGAAAGTTTATGAATTCATCACTGCTGAAGTGAAAGCCATCCTCTCTTGGGGAATGCTGCTTTTTAGTTAACTTTGTGACAGTATCAAAAATACATTTTGGATTGTTCTTATTTTCCTCAATTAAGTTGGAAAAATAGGATGATCGAGCAGCAGTGAGGGCTCTTCGATACTGCAGGGTACTGTCTTTCCAAGCTTGACCGAAGACTTCCAGTTTGGTGTGGCGCCATTTCCGTTCCAATTTTCTGGAAGCTTGCTTCAGAGCTCGGATATTTTCTGTATACCAGGGAGCTAGTTTCTTATGACAAATGTGTTTTGTTTTGGGGGGTGCGACTGCATCTAGGGTATTACGCAAGGTTAAATTGCATTCCTCAGTTAGGTGGTTAACTGATTTTTGTCCTCTGACGTCTTTGGGTAGGCAGAGGGTGTCTGGAAGGGCATCTAGGATTCTTTGGGTTGTCTGAGAATCTATATCTTGGCTTTTGCTGATCCTTGGTTGGGGTCTGGGCAGATTATTTGTTGCGAATGCAAAATCAATAAAATGGTGGTCCCCATAGTCCAGGATTATGAGGAAAAACATTCAGATCCACAACATTTATTCCTGGGTATAGTCTAATTGGTCCCTTATAAATACATGTCACAGCCAATACAGTCAATGTGCGGGGGCACCTGTTAGTTAAGGTAGTAAGTCCATGTAGCTAGAGTTAATTAAAGTGACTATGCATAGATGACAACAGAGAGTGGCAGTGGTGTGGAGAGGGGGGGAGGCAATGTGAATAGTCTGGGTAGCCACCTGATGTTCAGGAGTCTTATGGCTTGGGGGAAGAAGCTGTTTAAAAGCCTCTTGGACCTAGACTTGGCGCTCCAAAACAGCTTGTCGTGTGGTAGCAGAGAGAACAGTCTACGACTAGGGTGGCTGGAGTCTTGACAATTTTTAGGGCCTTCCTCTGTAGAGGTCCTGGATGGCAGGAAGCTTGGCCCCAGTGATGTACTGGGCCGTTCACACTACCCTCTGTAGTGCCTTGTGGTTGAAAGCCGAGCAGTTGCCATACCAGAAAGTGATGCCATCAGTCAGGATGCTCTCGATGGTGCAGCTGTAGAATCTTTTGAAGATCTGAGGACCCATGCCAAATATTTTTTGTCTCCTGAAGGGGAAAAGGTTTTGTCATGGCCTCTTCACGACTGTCATGGTGTGATTGGACCATGTTAGTTTGTTGGTGATGTGGACGCCAAGGAACATAAAGCTCTCAACCTGCTCCACTGCAGCCCTGTCGATGAGAATGGGGGCATGCTCTGCCCTCTTTTTCCTGTAGTCCCCAATCATCTCCTTTGTCTTGATCACGTTGAGGGAGAAGTTGATGTCCTGGCACCACATGGCCAAGTCTCTGACCTCCTCCCTATAGGCTGCCTCATTGTTGTCAGTGATCAAGCCACAACTGTTGTGTCATTGGAAAATTGTGATGATGGTATTAGAGTCATGCCTGGCCATGCAGTCATAAGTGAACAGGGAGTATTGGAGGGGGCTGGGCATGCACCCCTGAGGGGCCCCTGTGTTGAGGATCAGCGTGGCAGATGTGTTGTTACCTACCCTTACCACCTGGGGGTGGCCTATCAGGAAGTCCAGGATCCAGTTGCAGAGGGAGGTGTTTAGTCCCAGGGTCCTTAGCTTATTGATGAGCTTTGAGGGTGCTATGGTGTTGAACACTGAGCTGTAGTCAATGAATAGCATTCTCACATAGGTGTTCCTTTTGTCCAGGTGGGAAAAGGCATTGTGGAGTGCAACAGAGGCTGCATCATCTGTGGATCTGTTGGTATGGTATGGAGTGGGTCAAGGGATTCTAGGATGATGGTGTTGATGTGAGCCATGACCAGCTTTTCAAAGCACTTAATGGCTAAAGATGTGAGTGCTATGGGTCGGTAGTCATTTAGGCAGGTTACCATAGTGTACTTCGGCACAGGCACTATGGTGGTCTGCTTAAAACATGTTGGTATTACAGACTCGGACAGGGGGTTATTGAAAATGTCAGTGAATACACTTGCTAGTTAGTCAGCGCATGCTCTCAGTACATGTCCTGGTATTCTGTCTGGACCTGCATCCTTGTGAATGTTGACCTGTCTAAAGGTCTACTCACATCGGCTGCGGAGAGCATGATCACACAGTCTTCTGGTACAGCTGGTGCTCTCATGCATGTTTCAGTGTTATTTGCCTCGATGCGAGCATAGAAGTAGTTTAGCTCGTCCTGTAGGCTTGTGTCACTGGGTAACTCTAGGCTGTGCTTCCCTTTGTAGTCTGTAATGGTATGCAGGCCCTGCCACATCCGACGAGCGTCAGAGCCTAGTACGACTCGATCTTAGGCCTGTATTGACACTTTGCCTTTTTGATGGTTCGTCGGAGGGCATAGCGGGATTTCTTATAAGCTTCCCAGTTAGAGTCCCGCTCCTTGAAAGCGGCAGTTCTAGCCTTTAGCTCAGTGTGGATACTGCCTGTAATCCATGGTTTCTGGTTGGGGTATGTATCTACGTTCACTGTGGGGACGATGTCATCGATGCACTTACTGATGAAGCCAATGTCAGATGTGGTGCTATTGGAGCAATCTCTGAACATTTTCCAGTCTGCTAGCAAAACAGTCCAGTAGCTTAGCATCTGCTTCATCTGACCACTTTTTTATTGATCTAGTCACTGGTGCTCCCTGCTTTAATTGTTGCTTGTAAGCAGGAATCAGGAGGATAGAATAATGGTCAGATTTGCCAAATGGAGGGCAAGGGAGAGCTTTGTATGCATCTCTGTGTGTAGAGTATTGTCATGCCCTGGCCATAGAGAGGCTTTTATTCTCTATTTTAAACCATATCTACGTGTACATACTACCTCAATCAGCCCGACTAGCCGGTGCCTGTATATAACCTCTCTACTGTATATAGCCTCGCTACTGTTATAGCCTCGCTACTGTTATCGCCTCGCTACTGTATATAACCTCTACTGTATATAGCCTCGCTACTGTTATCGCCTCGCTACTGTATATAACCTCTCTACTGTATATAGCCTCGCTACTGTTATAGCCTCGCTACTGTATATAACCTCTCTACTGTATATAGCCTCGCTACTGTATATAACCTCTCTACTGTATATAGCCTCTCTACTGTATATAGCCTCTCTACTGTATATAGCCTCGCTACTGTATATAACCTCTCTACTGTATATAGCCTCGCTACTGTTATCGCCTCGCTACTGTATATAACCTCTCTACTGTATATAACCTCTCTACTGTTATCTCCTCGCTACTGTATATAACCTATCTACTGTTATAGCCTCTCTACTGTATATAACCTCTCTACTGTATATAACCTCTCTACTGTATATAACCTCTCTACTGTATATAACCTCTACTGTATATAGCCTCTCTACTGTATATAACCTCTACTGTTATCTCCTCGCTACTGTATATAACCTCTCTACTATTATAGCCTCTCTACTGTATATAACCTCGCTACTGTATATAACCTCGCTACTGTTATAGCCTCTCTACTGTATATAACCTCTACTGTATATAACCTCTACTGTATATAACCTCGCTACTGTATATAACCTCTCTACTGTATATAACCTCTCTACTGTTATTTTTCACTGTCTTTTACTGTTGTTTTTATTTATTTAATTACATTATGAAAACTCTCTCAGTAGGTCATGTGGTCTGCCACATTATGTACAAAAATAGTTTTAAAAAACAAGTTACAAACAAAGCATAATTAGTTGGGGGCACGTAAAATGTCTGCCTTCTGCTCTGACGCCATTTTAACCCTATGTGATGAATTACATTTGCATGTAGCTACAAAGATAAAAACCTGTGGATATTTCATATCGTAATGATCCTTGCCTAGTTAAGTTTGTTACAATCTCCTCCAAGTGGGTTTTTAAACTTATTGGAGCAGTAGTTAGGAAGTTTTCCTTTCAGGCTTGGGAGATATGGAGTTGAGAGTCGTTTTGAAGGTTTTTTTCCTTCACTTCTGCTGTTTACCACAATGTGAACTTGTTGGCCTCAGGGTGGTCTTAAGGTTCGTTAAGTGTCTCCCTGGTCCTAGTGCCCGTTTGGCACCAGACCCAGACATTACCACATCCCTGAAGGACTGTGTTGATTCTGTATAGATCTCCCAGTCTTTATTCCAAATGGCACCCTGTTCCCTTTATAGTGCACTCTTTTTGACCTGGGCCAATAGGACTCTGGTCCAAAGTAGTGCACTCTAAAGAGAAATGTCTAGTGACTATGTCTCCTACCTTGCACACAGAAACGTTAGACCAAACCCCACCCTTCGGCTAATTTCACCTCTGTTTATCGCAGCCCAAAAATTGACATTTTTTGTTTCCACGAATTTTGACTTTGTGGTTGTGGAATTTAGTGGAAAACATTTATCATCTGCACATGGGCTTGAAATCACCGCACCAGTTTAATCACCATCTTCGCCCAATCCTGATTCATCCAAATAATCAATGACGAAAAACCCAAATCCAGGAACTACTGCTGCTCGTAATCACATAATTATACGTGAGCCTTGACAGGTGCCCACTGTTTTATCTGTCTAGGAGAATCTGTCCACCAGAGATTATATGGAACCTAATCATCTGACGTTACCTTCAAACGCTACGTTTTTTTCAGCCAGGAACAACAGCCCAGGAAGCGTTGAATTCTCCCCTAGGAAACAGCAATTTAGTTTTGCTCCTGGCATTATTTTTGTTTAACTGCATTGGCCACACCAGTGGCATACAAACTAGCCAAGGTTTTACCTTGTAATTCATTGAATGATTCCTTTCTTACTTCATGGTTTCTTACATTTTTTTTCTTACATGGTTTCCAATTACATTGGAGGGTGCTGTTAGGCTTCCAAGACAATAGAAAAATAGAAAGGGAGAGGATGAACTGAGGCTGGTGTGAAGCCTGTGACCATGTCTTAGCCCACGTGTTCCCAAGGCCTGTAGGAAATCAAACAAACATTAGACAACAAACAAACACAGCTAATGCTAACACTAATACACCCTGGTAACCTTACAGGCAAACATTAGACAACAAACAAACACAGCTAATGCTAACGCTAATACATCCTGGTAACCTTAAAGGCAAACATTAGACAACAAACAAACACAGCTAATGCTAACGCTAATACACCCTGGTAACCTTAAAGGCAAACATTTAGACACCTACATCCATTTGCCAGAAATACAAGAAAAATACCAGATCCAGGAAAAAGGCCTTGTTGTTTTCTCTATTCACACCCCTGTTAAACACAAGTAGAGTTCTAAGAAACGCTGAATGGTGCATAGACACAAAGACAGAAGACAACCACCCACAAAACCCAACACAAAACAGGCTACCTAAATATGGTTCCCAATCAGAGACAGTGACTAACACCTGACTCTGATTGAGAACCATATCAGGCCAGACATAGAACGGGGAAAACTAGACACACAACATAGAATGCCCACTCAGCTCACGTCCTGACCAACACTAAAACATAGAAAACACAAAATAACTATGGTCAGAACGTGACAGGTATGATGGCTGCGTGTTCCCATGGTGTTTATACTTGCGTACTATTGTTTGTACAGATGAACGTGGTACCTTCAGCCGTTGGGAAAATGCTCCCATGGATGAACCAGACTTGTGGAGGCCTACAATTGTTTTATGGAGGTCTTGGATGATTTATTTAAATGTTCCCATGATGTCAAGCAAAGAGGCACAGAGTTTGAAGGTAGGCCTTGAAATACATCCACAGGTACACCTCCAATTGACTGAAATTATGTCAATTATCCTATCAGAAGCTTCTAAAGCCATGACATCATTTTCTGGAATTTTTCAAGTTGTTTATAGGCACAGTCAATTTATTGTATGTAAACGTCTGACCCATTGGAATTGATATACAGTGAATTATAAGTGAAATAATCTGTCTGTAAACAATTGTTGGAAATATTACTTGTGTCATGAACAAAGTAGTTGTCCTAACCAAGTTGCCAAAACTATAGTTTGTTATAGAAATGTGTGGAGTTTTGTGTGGAGTTTGAATTACTCCATCTAAGTGTATGTAAACTGTATCTATACAGAAATTGAAAACAAAAACAACTCCAATATTAGGATGTTTTAAATATAGTGTCAGGGAGTATTGAACAACTTATAGATCAACTAGTAGTTTATTTATATTTAACAGTAGCTTGGTTTAGCTGAAATATAATCTAGGTCGTGTTTTCAGTAGTTAATTACTGTTTTACCATGTAGCGGTGTAGCTAACTACTGGAACTACACAATACTGTTTTACCATGTAGCGGTGTAGCTAACTACTGGAACTACACACTGTTTTACCATGTAGCTAACTACTGGAACTACACACTACTGTTTTACCATGTAGCGGTGTAGCTAACTACTGGAACTACACACTGTTTTACCATGTAGCTAACTACTGGAACTACAAACTACTGTTTTACCATGTAGCTAACTACTGGAACTACACACTACTGTTTTACCATGTAGCGGTGTAGCTTACTACTGGAACTACCCACTACTGTTTTACCATGTAGTGGTGTAGCTAACTACTGGAACTACCCACTACTGTTTTACCATGTAGCGGTGTAGCTAACTACTGGAACTACCCACTACTGTTTTACCATGTAGCGGTGTAGCTTACTACTGGAACTACACTACTGTTTTACCATGTAGCGGTGTAGCTTACTACTGGAACTACCCACTACTGTTTTACCATGTAGCGGTGTAGCTAACTACTGGAACTACACACTGTTTTACCATGTAGCGGTGTAGCTAACTACTGGAACTACACTACTGTTTTACCATGTAGCGGTGTAGCTAACTACTGGAACTACCCACTACTGTTTTACCATGTAGCGGTGTAGCTAACTACTGGAACTACACAATACTGTTTTACCATGTAGCGGTGTAGCTAACTACTGGAACTACACACTGTTTTACCATGTAGCTAACTACTGGAACTACCCACTACTGTTTTACCATGTAGCGGTGTAGCTAACTACTGGAACTACACACTGTTTTACCATGTAGCTAACTACTGGAACTACACACTACTGTTTTACCATGTAGCGGTGTAGCTAACTACTGGAACTACACACTGTTTTACCATGTAGCTAACTACTGGAACTACACACTACTGTTTTACCATGTAGCTAACTACTGGAACTACACACTACTGTTTTACCATGTAGCGGTGTAGCTTACTACTGGAACTACCCACTACTGTTTTACCATGTAGTGGTGTAGCTAACTACTGGAACTACCCACTACTGTTTTACCATGTAGCGGTGTAGCTAACTACTGGAACTACCCACTACTGTTTTACCATGTAGCGGTGTAGCTTACTACTGGAACTACACTACTGTTTTACCATGTAGCGGTGTAGCTTACTACTGGAACTACCCACTACTGTTTTACCATGTAGCGGTGTAGCTAACTACTGGAACTACACACTGTTTTACCATGTAGCGGTGTAGCTAACTACTGGAACTACACTACTGTTTTACCATGTAGCGGTGTAGCTAACTACTGGAACTACCCACTACTGTTTTACCATGTAGCGGTGTAGCTAACTACTGGAACTACCCACTACTGTTTTACCATGTAGCGGTGTAGCTAACTACTGGAACTACACTACTGTTTTACCATGTAGCGGTGTAGCTAACTACTGGAACTACCCACTACTGTTTTACCATGTAGCGGTGTAGCTTACTACTGGAACTACACAATACTGTTTTACCATGTAGCTAACTACTGGAACTACACTACTGTTTTACCATGTAGCGGTGTAGCTAACTACTGGAACTACCCACTACTGTTTTACCATGTAGCGGTGTAGCTTACTACTGGAACTACACAATACTGTTTTACCATGTAGCTAACTACTGGAACTACCCACTACTGTTTTACCATGTAGCTAACTACTGGAACTACACTACTGTTTTACCATGTAGCGGTGTAGCTTACTACTGGAACTACACAATACTGTTTTACCATGTAGTGGTGTAGCTAACTACTGGAACTACACAATACTGTTTTACCATGTAGCGGTGTAGCTAACTACTGGAACTACCCACTACTGTTTTACCATGTAGCGGTGTAGCTTACTACTGGAACTACACAATACTGTTTTACCATGTAGTGGTGTAGCTAACTACTGGAACTACACACTGTTTTACCATGTAGCTAACTACTGGAACTACACACTACTGTTTTACCATGTAGCGGTGCAGCTAACTACTGGAACTACACACTACTGTTTTACCATGTAGCTAACTACTGGAACTACACACTACTGTTTTACCATGTAGTGGTGTAGCTAACTACTGGAACTACACACTACTGTTTTACCATGTAGCGGTGTAGCTAACTACTTAAACTACACACTACAATTATCTGTAAGGTCCCTCAGTCGAGCAGGGAATTTAAAACCCAGATTCAGCCACAAAGAGCAGGGAGGTTTTCTGATGCCCCTCAAAGAAGGGAACCCAATGGTAGATGGGTAAAACAAAAAAAAGAGACCTTGAATATCCCTTTGAGCATTGTGATGTTATTAATTACACCCAGTCACTACGAAGAAACATGAGTGCTTCCTAACTCAGCTGTCGGAGAGGAAGGAAACTTTAAAACAGTTAAAGAGTTTAATGACTGTGATAGGAGAAAAATTTGGTTGGATCAACAACATTGTAGTTACTCCACAATACTAACCTAATTGACAGAGGGAAAAGGAGGAAGCCTATACAAAACATGCAATAAGGCACTAAATAAAATTGCAAAAAAATGTGGCAAAGAAATTTGCTTTATGTCCCGAATACAAAGAGTTTTGTGGGGGGGGGGGGGGGGGGGGGGCAAATCCAACACATCACTGAGTACCACTCTTCATATTTTCAACCATGGTGGTGGCTGCATCATGTTATGGGTATGCTTGTCATTGGCAAGGACTAAGGAGTTGTTTTAGGATAACAAGAAAAATAATAAATCTGAGCACAGGCAAAATCCTAGAGAACAACATTGAATGTTCAATTGAGGTGTGCAAAGCTCTTAGAGACTTACCCAGAATGATTCAATGCTGTAATAGCTGCCAAAGCTCTTAGAGACTTACCCAGAATGACTCAATGCTATAATAGCTGCCAAAGCTCGTAGAGACTTACCCAGAATGATTCAATGCTGTAATAGCTGCCAAAGCTCTTAGAGACTTACCAAGAATGACTCAATGTGGTAATAGCTGCCAAAGCTCGTAGAGACTTACCCAGAATGACTCAATGTGGTAATAGCTGCCAAAGCTCGTAGAGACTTACCCAGAATGACTCAATGTGGTAATAGCTGCCAAAGCTCGTAGAGACTTACCCAGAATGACTCAATGCTGTAATAGCTGCCAAAGCTCGTAGAGATTTACCCAGAATGACTCAATGTGGTAATAGCTGCCAAAGCTCGTAGAGACTTACCCAGAATGACTCAATGCTGTAATAGCTGCCAAAGCTCGTAGAGACTTACCCAGAATGACTCAATGTGGTAATAGCTGCCAAAGCTCGTAGAGACTTAACCAGAATGACTCAATGTGGTAATAGCTGCCAAAGCTCGTAGAGACTTACCCAGAATGACTCAATGCTGTAATAGCTGCCAAAGCTCGTAGAGACTTACCCAGAATGACTCAATGTGGTAATAGCTGCCAAAGCTCGAACATGTATTGAATAAAAGGGTGTGAACACTTATGTAAATGTGATATTTTCTGTATTTCATTTACTTCATTTTCAATATATGTGCAAACATTTCTTAAAACATGTTTTCCCTTTGTCATTATGGGGTATTGTGTGTAGATGGGTAAAAAATTATAAGAATGAAATCCATTTTGAAATCGGGCTGTCAAAAGGTATGAATACTGTATGACCCCAACATGATCTATCCTTGCAATTTGTATGACAGTTGAGATTTACAAAAGATAATTTTTCACAAAGTAGTTTGGATGTAGTAACTTTAGTGAGGTACGCTATGCTTATCTTAAGGGTAACTTTAGTGAAGCTTAACTTATTTTAGTGTGAAGTAATTGGTAGCTTGGTCAACCATATTTTCAGAGTAGCTTCTCAACACTGTTGAAATCTTGCATAATTTCATTGAGTTCACTATCAAGTCTGTAATAGCTCTCTGAAGTTTTTGTTTAGCGACATCCATTTTGAGGTATGACAAGCCAATGGTGGTCATGCTTGAAGGCCCTTTCTCTTTTGAAAGCCAAACCGGTGCATTGGATAAAAAACTGAAGTCATGCATGTTACATGTTTGTATGACAAAAGGTCAAGCCTGGTTACTCTTACTCTCTCTGGCCATCTCTCAACAAGCCCATTTCTGTTGTCAATAAAATAACAGCTATAGATCTTTGTCCATGTTCTCACTTCAAATAGAAAGAGAGTAAGAAAGAGAGAAATTCATAGAGACCATTTCAGTTTTCAGAAAAAATCTCTGACGTTCTTGAACGTTGCTATGGATACTTAGACGGTCCGTAAAGGATTAAAAAAGAAGGGTTTGTCTAGATTTATCTAACTCAAAATGTCTCTTTAGTACTTTCTTTAGCCCAGTCATGGATTTGACACCCAGACAAGCATTGTTATACATAGCCGTGGGAACTCCTTATGTGGTCGAAATAAGCATAATACTGTAATACCAAATATTAACAATTGAGGTCAGGTGATCAAAAGCCAGGAAGTACATAGCGGGATTTTCAATGGTTGTTGAACAGGAAAGACTCAAGAAATAAAATACCCACCCCCCCCCAAAAAAAAGAAAAACGGACAACTGCCCTGTGCTTCTTTTCAGACGGGTTGAGCTGTAAAGTTAAAAGGATAATATACTGCCGAGGTCATCTAAAATGAGGCCAAAGAATCAATCCTTTCTGAAAGAACCTGAAATGTTAATATACGGGAGGCATACCTTGCAATTTACCTCCCTTACCCTTCCAACCCTTTCCCTTCCGATGCTGGCCCAGCTGTAGTCCACTGATAAGGTATATTAGTGTGTGCTTTTTCTTCCAATTATTTCTCTTCAAGGGTTGTGTTCTCAATGGCACCCTATGCCCTATGTAAGTGCACTAATTTTGACCCGGGCCTTCTAGGGCTCTGGTTTAAAGTAGTGCACAATATAGAGGATAGGGTGCCATTTGGGATGAGAACTAAGTGTAGGTAATGAGTCATGGATCCAGTGGAGAAGCCTACAGCGTGCAGATTGAAGTCAGCGTTATAGAAGGAAAACTCCATTTGATCACATCTGTAGAAGAAAACAAAAGCTTTGTTTCCCTGTCTGTCTGTAGACACAGCTGCCTCCCAGTTTACTCTGTACTGGTTCTCATTCTGAGTTACATTTAGCAGGAAATGACCAGAGGCTGTGGCTGTGATGGCACCCTTGTTTCTTTAGTGAACTGCTTTTGACCAGGCACACCACTGTGGTGAAATCAGTTTGAGGTATCACGACAAAGGATCAATGTCGTTTTAGTCCTCTCCTTTAATGCTTCTTACTACTTTAAAAGGGAATGTTTTACTGTGTGTTGCGATTTTAAATGTCATTCAAATTTGATTTGATGTTTTAGGATTATCAATCACATTTTTTCCTATTTTGTTCGGTAGAATCTGACATTTTTAATATACGCAAAAAATTTTTTTTCCCAGATTGGAGAAACAGATAAACATGAATTAATGAGTTAATGTCATCTCACATATCTGCAAACTGTTACTACATTTCCTTACAGTCAATCAGAACATAAATCCACTAGTTCCCGGGATAAACACACTAGCAGGTTGACGTTTATTTTCATGCCCTGGAGGCAGAATTGAGTGATTTCTGCTAGATACTCCAGCTGCAAAGTCAAAATGCTCTATTCAATCTGCATCGCAGTAGTTCAGTTTTACAGCGTGATTGAACTTTAAAGGCAATGTTCCCGCTTTAGCAGAGACTGCATACACGGTAAACGCTGCATATGTCGAGTCAATCAGAAAGTACCTTTAAATTTACATCTGTAATGCTTCTGCTTTAAATACTGAATAGAGACTAAAACTGACTAATTTTGTAAAAATTCTATATTTAAGGATATGGTTAGGCATTAGGGTTAGCGGTGTGGTTATGGTTAGGTTTAAATCAGATTTGATGACTTTGTGCCTGTGCCAGCTAGTGACCACTCTGCAGAGCCGCATTCAGAACTAGAATGCTAAGAACGCTAGCCTGTTACATACTTTGGGCTGTATCCTACTTTGAGATATACAGTAACTTGGACGCTCCAAATACAGTAGATCACTTTACAATGTATTTTGATACATTGATGGAAAATAAAAGGAAAGTTCAAGATCTGACCCCATATACACACTCTTCGTATTGTGGGGATTGTCCTGACTGATCAGAAATGCACAGCTTGTCTCTCCTAAAGTTCGTTTTGGGAGTAGAGTAGCAAAATAGCCCTTTGAATAATGCATGAGGAGTTTTGTGCCTTTTTATAAAGCTTGAAGGCTTTCACATTAGCATTTCTTAAACATGCCTTGAAGAAGTCCTTCATTGACAAACAGTATAATTAAGAATACATAGATCAAACCCTTTCAGGTCTACCACAGACAGCTCTAGCTGTGGCCTTATAGAATGGAACAGGTTGTAAAGTAGTTAGGGCAATTCTGTGTGTTAGATAAGGTTCCTGAGATTATATAGCAACAATAACTTTATTTTGCATATCAGGGTCAGTGCTGGATTTACAGTGCATCCGGAAAGTATTCAGCCCCCTTCCATGTGTTGTTATGTAGCAGCTTTATTCTCCAATAGATCAAATTAATTTTTTCCCCCTCATCAATCTACAAAAACAAAACTCGTTTTTTAGAAATGTTTGCAAATCTATTTTAAAAAATAAAACAGGCCGGCTATTCAGACACTTCGCTATGAAACTCGAAATTGAGCTCCGTTTCCATTGATCGTCCTTGAGGTGTTTCTACAACTTGATTGGAGTTCACCTGTGTGGAGTTCTATTGATTGGACATGACTGGAAAGGCTCACACCTGTCTATATAAGGTTCCACAGCTTAAAGTGCATGTCAGAGCAAATACCAAGTCATGAGGAATTGTCCATAGAGACAGGAGACAGGATTGTGTCGAGGCACCGAGCTGGGGAAGGGTTCCAAAACATTTCTGCAGCATTGAAGGACCCCAAGAACACAGTGGCCTCCATCATTCTTAAATTGAAGACATTTGGAACCACCAAGACTCTTCCTAGAGCTGGCCACCCAGCCAAATAGAGCAATCGGGGGAGAAGGGTCTGGGTCAGGGAGGTGACCAACAACCCAATGGTCACTCTGACAGAGCTCCAGAGTTCCTCTGTGGAGATGGGAGAACCTTCCATAAGGGTGGGGAGGATAGATGGAGGGTGGGTGGGAGGGAGATAGGAAGAGGGTGGGAGGGGGATAGATGGAGCGTGGCAGGGGGATACATGTTATGTGTACCAAATGGAACCCCATTCCCCATATGACTCTGTTCAAATGTAGTGCACTAGGGTATAGGGTGCCATTTCGGATGCATTCTAAGTGGGTGGGTAGATGGTGGTGGAGGAGACACAGGTGGAAGGTGGCTGACTGGCTGGCTAACTAGCTGGCTGACAAGCTGGCTGACTGGCTTACCGGCTGACTTGCTGGCTGGCTGGCCGGTTGACTGACTTACTGGCTGGCTGACTGGCTGGCCGGCTGACTGGCTGGCTGGCCGGCTGTTGTTTTGGAAGCCTTGCCGGAGGGTAAACATATTTAAAACAAGGTGATCTGTTGCATGAAGGCAGAGTTAAACTGACAGAGGTGATCAATTGTTACATGGTGTAGGGAACTTTGACCTCTGATGACCTTTTGAAGGCTCACTAACACCCCCTTTTGACACCTGAATTGTGGAGTATGCCCAATTAACCATACATATAAGGTCATTATGGACATCCTAACTGTCTAAATGGAGATAAACAGTATTCCTTCACCAATTTGTAATCAGTCACATATGAAAGGCCCACTTGTTAATAAAAAAATAAAAAATAAATTGTATTTGTCACATGCGTCGAATACAACAGGTGTAGTAGACCTTACAGTGAAATGTTGAATACAACAGGTGTAGTAGACCTTACAGTGAAATGCTGAATACAACAGGTGTAGTAGACCTTACAGTGAAATGATGAATACAACAGGTGTAGGTAGACCTTACAGTGAAATGCTGAATACAACAGGTGTAGTAGACCTTACAGTGAAATGCTGAATACAACAGGTGTAGTAGACCTTACAGTGAAATGCTGAATACAACAGGTGTAGTAGACCTTACAGTGAAATGATGAATACAACAGGTGTAGTAGACCTTACAGTGAAATGCTGAGTACAACAGGTGTAGTAGACCTTACAGTGAAATGCTGAATACAACAGGTGTAGTAGACCTTACAGTGAAATGCTGAATACAACAGGTGTAGTAGACCTTACAGTGAAATGCTGAATACAACAGGTGTAGTAGACCTTACAGTGAAATGCTGAATACAACAGGTGTAGTAGACCTTACAGTGAAATGCTTACTTACAAACCCTTAACCAACAATGTAGTTTCAAGAATATATCCCCCAAAAAGTAAGAGATAAGTATAACAAATAATTAAAGAGCAGCAGTAAATAACAATAGCAGGGCTATATACATGGGGTACCGGTACAGAGTCAATGTGCTGGGGCACCGTTATCGAGGTAATTGAGTGAGTATGTACATGTAGGTAGAATTATTAAAGTGACTATGCATGAATAATAACAGAGAGTAGCAGCAGCGTAGAAGGGGGGGGGGGCAATGCAGGTCTTAAGGTCTTAAGTCTTAAGGCTTGGAGGTAAAAGCTGTTTAGAAGCCTTTTGGACCTACACTACCATTTGAAAGTTTGGGGTCACTTAGAAATGTCCTTGTTTTTGAAAGAAAAGCACGTTTTTCTGTCCATTATAATAACATCAAATTGATCAGAAATACAATGCAGACATTGTTAATATCGTAAATTACTATTGTAGCTGGAAATAACAGATTTTTTAAGAATGGAATATCTACAGTTGAAGTCAGAAATGTACATACACTTTAGCCAAATACATTTAAACTCAGTTTTTCACAATTCCTGACATTTAATCCAATAAAAAAATCCCTGTCTTAGGTTAGAATCTCCACTTTAATTTCAGAATGTGAAATGTCAATAATAGCAGAGAGAATGATTTATTTCAGCTTCTATTTCTTTCATCACATTCACAGTGGGTCAGAAGTTTACATACACTCAATTAGTATTAAGTAGCATTGCTTTTAAATAGGTTTAACTTGAGTCAAAATGTTTCAGGTAGCCTTCCACAAGTTTCCCACAATAAATTGGGTGAATTTTGGCTTTGTGATGGCCACTCCAATATCTTGACTTTGTTGTAATTAAGCCATTTTGCCACAACTTTGGAAGTATTCTTGGGGTCATTGTACATTTGAAAGACCCATTTGCGACCAAGCTTTAACTTCCTGACTGATTTCTTGAGACGTTGCTTCAATATATCCACGTAATTTTCCTAACTCATGATGCCATCTATTTTGTGAAGTGCACCAGTCCCTCCTGCAGCAAAGCACCCCACAACATGATGCTACCACCCCCGTGCTTCACGGTTGGGATGGTGTTCTTCGGCTTACAAGCCTCCCCCTTTTTCCTCCAAACATAACGATGGTCATTATGGCCAAACAGTTCTATTTTTGTTTCATCAGACCAGAGGTAATTTCTCCAAAAAGTATGAGCTTTGTCCCCATGTGCAGTTGCAAACCATTGTCTGGCTTCTTTATGATGTTTTTGGAGCTGTGGCTTCTTCCTTGCTGAGTAGCCTTTCAGGTTATGTTGATATAGGACTCGTTTTACTGTGGATATAGATACTGTTGTACCTGTTTCCTTCAGCATCTTCACAAGCTCCTTTGCTGTTGTTCTGGGATTGATTTTTCACTTTTCTCACCAAAGTACGTTCATCTCTAGGAGACAGAACGCGTCTCCTCCCTGAGCGGTATGACGGCTGCGTGCTCCCATGGTGTTTATACTTGCGTACTATTGTTTGTACAGATGAACGTGGTACCTTCAGTCATTTGGAAATTGCTCCCAAGGATGAACCAAACTTGTGGAGTTCTATAATTTTTTTCTGAGGTCTTGGCTGATTTCTTTTGATTTTCCCATGATGTCAGGGAAATTGGCACTGAGTTTGAAAGTAGGCCTTGAAATACATCCACAGGTACACCT
The DNA here is from genome assembly GCF_002021735.2 of Oncorhynchus kisutch. Taxonomy (NCBI): domain Eukaryota; kingdom Metazoa; phylum Chordata; class Actinopteri; order Salmoniformes; family Salmonidae; genus Oncorhynchus; species Oncorhynchus kisutch. Next base: position 61,898,175 of record NC_034192.2, read on the forward strand.
CCAATTGACTCAAAATATGTCAATTAGCCTATCAGAAGCTTCTAAAGCCATGACATAATTTTCTGTAATGTTCCAAGCTGTTCAACTAAGTGTATGTAAACTTATGATCCACTGGAGTTGTGATAAGTTGAATTATAAGTGAAATAATCTGTCTGTAAACAATTATTGGAAAAATGACTTGTGTCATGCACAAAGAAGATGTCCTAACCGACTTGCCCAAACTGTAGTTTGTTAATAAGAAATGTTTGGAGTGGTTGAAAAACGAGTTTTAATGACTCCAACCTAAGTGTATGTAAACTTCAATTGTCCATAGGCGTACAGTGGCCCATTATCAGGAACCATCACTCCTGTGTTCCAATGGCACGTTGTGTTAGCTAATCCAAGTTTATTATTTTAAAAGGCTAATTGATCATTATAAGAATATATTGCAATTATGTTAGGACAGCTGAAAACTGTTGTACTGATTAAAGAAACAATTAAGCTGGCCTTCCTTAGACTAGTTGAGTATCTGGAGCATCAGCATTTGTGGGTTTGATTACTATCTCTGAAACTCGTCAGTCTATTATTGTTCTGAGGAATTAAGGCTATTCCATGCGAGAAATTGGCAAGGAAATGAAGATCTTGTACAACGCTGTGTACTATGTACTACTCCCTTCACAGAACAGCGCAAACTGGCTATAACCAGAATAGAAATAGGAATAGGAGGCCCCGGTGCACAACTGAACAAGAGGACAAGTACATTAGAGTGTCTAGTTTGAGAAACAGACGCATCCCAAGTCCTCAACTGGCAGCTTCATTAAATAGTACCTGCAAAACACCCGTCTCAACCTCAACAGTGAAGAGGCGACTCCGGGACGCTGGCCTTCTAGGCAGAGTTGCAAAGAAAAAGCCATATCTCAGACTGGCCAATAAAAAGAAAAAAGATGGGAAAAAGAACACAGACACTAGACAGAGGAACTCGCCTCGAAGGCCAGCATCCCGGAGTCGCCTCTTTACTGTTGATGTTGAGACAGGTGATCAATTAGCCTTTTAAAATTAAAACTTGGATTAGCTAACACAACGTGCCATTGGAACACAGGAGTAATGGTTTCTGATAATGGGCCTCTCTACGCCCATGTAGATATTCCATAAAAAATCTGCCGTTTCCAGTTACAATAGTCATTTACAACATTAACAATGTCTACACTGTATTTCTGATCAATTTGCTGTTATTTTAATGGATTTTCTTTAAAAAAACAAGGACATTTCTAAGCAAACTTTGGAACGGTAGTGTATACTTGGCTCTCCAGTACCCCGTGCGGTAGCAGAGAGAGCAGTCTATGACTAGGGTGGCTGGAGTCTTTGACAATTTTTTAGGGCCTTCACCTGACACCACCTAATAGAGGTCCTGGATGGCAGGAAGCTTGGCCCCAGTGATGTACTGGGCCGTTCACACTACCTTTTGTAGTGCCTTGCGGACGGAGGCCGAGCAGTTGCTCTACCAAGCAGTGATACAACTAGTCTGGATGCTCTCGGTGGTGCAGATGTAAAACATTTGGAGGATCCATGCCCAACCTTTTCAGTCTCCTGAGGGGGAATAGGTTTTGTTGTGCCCTCTTCACGACTGTCTTGGTGCGCTTAGACCATGTTAGTTTGTTGGTGATGTGGACGCCAGGAACTTGAAGCTCTCAACCTCATCCACTACAGCCCTGTCGATGAGAATGTGGGTGTGCTCGGTCCTCCTTTTCCTGTAGTCCACAATCATCTCCTTTGTCTTGATCACGTTGAGGGAGAGGTTGTTTTCCTGGTACCACATGGTAAGGTCTCTGACCTACTCCCTATAGACTGTCTCATCGTTGATCAGGCCTACCACTGTGGTCTTAGGCAAACTTAATGATGGTGTTGGAGTCATGCCTGGCCGTGCAGTCATGAGTACAGTACTGAGTACTGTCATGAATACTGTCATGAGTACAGGAAGGGACTGAGCATGCACCCCTGAGGGAAACCCGTATTGAGGATCAGTGTGGTGGATGTGTTGTTACCTACCCTTACCACCTTGGCGTGGCCTGTCAGGAAGTCCAGGATCCAGTTGCAGAGGGAGGTGTTTAGTCCCAGGGACATTAGCTTAGTGATGAGCTTTGAGGGAACTATGTGGCTGAACGCTGAGCTGTAGTCAATGAATAGCATTCTCACACAGGTGTTCCTTTTGTCCAGGTGTGAAAGGGCAGTGTGGAATGCAAAAAAGATTGCATCATCTGTGGATCTGTTGGTGCGGTATGCAAATTGGAGTGGGTCTAGGGTTTCTAGAATAATGGTGTTGATGTGAGCCATGACCAGCCTTTCAAAGCATTTCATGGCTACAGACGTGAGTGCTACGGGTCGGTAGTCATTTAGACAGGTTACCTTAGTGTTCTTGGCCACAGGGACTGTGGTGGTCTGCTTGAAGCGTGTTGGTATTACAGATTCAGACAGGGAGAGGTTGATTATGTCAGTGAAGACACTTGCCAGTTGGTCAGCGCATGCTCGGAGTACATGTCCTGGTAATCCGTCTGGCCCTGCGGCCTTGTAAATGTTGACCTTTTTGAAGGTCTTACTCACATCATCTGCAGAGAGCGTGATCACAAAGTCGTCCGGAACAGCTGATGCTCTCATGTATGTTTAGTGTTACTTGCCTCGAAGCGAGCATAGAAGTTATTTAGCTTGTCTGGTAGGCTTGTGTTGCTGGGCATCTCTCTGCTGTGCTTCCCTTTGTAGTCTGTAATGGTTTGCCAGCCCTGCCACATCCGATGATCGTCGGAGCCGGTGTAGTACTATTCGATCTTAGACCTGTATTGACGCTTTGACTGTTTGTTGGTTCGTCGGAGGGCATAGAAGGATTTCTTATAAGCTTCCAGGTTAGAGTCTCGCTCCTTGAAAGTGGCAGGTCAGTGCAAATGTTGACTGTAATCCATGGCTTCTGGTTGGGTTTCGTCCTGTCACTTTGGGGAAGACGTCATCGATGCACTTATTGATGAAGCCAGTGACTGATGTGGTGTACTCCTCATTGCCATCGGAAGAATCCCAGAACATATTCCAATCTGTGCTAGCAAAAAATTTCTGTAGTTTAGCATCTGCTTCATCTGACCACTTTTTTATAGACAGAGCCACTGGTGCTTCCTGCTTTAATTTTTGCTTGTAAGCAGGATTCAGACGGATAGAATTGTGGTCGGATTTACCAAATGGAGGGCGAGGGAGAGCTTTGTACGTGTCTCTGTGTGTAGAGTACAGGTGATCTAGATTTTTGGGGGGGTCAGATTTGCCAAATGGAAAGCGAGGGAGAACATTGTACACATCTCTGTGTCTGGAGTAAAGGTGGTCTGGAGTTTTTTCCCTTTGGTTGCACATTTAACATGCTGGTAGAAATGAGGTAAAACTGATTTAAGTTTCCCTGCATTAAAGTCCCCGGCCACTAGGAGCATCACCTCTGGATGAGTGTTTTCCTGTTTGCTTATGTCGGTATACAGCTTATTGAGCTGCGAAAAATACGATTGAACATTAGCTAGCAGTACATAGAGAAAAGGCAGATTAGCCATTCATCACCTGATCCTCACAAGGCACCCTGATCTCTTTTTGACAAATCTCTTTTCCTTCTCCAGCGAATGACGGGATGAGGGTCTGTTCGGATGTTTGGAGTATATCCTTCCCGTCCGACTCATTAAAGAAAACAAGTTGATTAGGGACTGTATTTACTGTTTAAAAGCATTTAAAAAAAACACATTTGCAATAACAGAGACATTACCACAAAACTGCATATTATTATAATGTTGTTACATTGTTATAACTGAGGTATACAGTATGAGCAACGTTAAGAGCAACTTTATGCTTTGTGTTTCCTATAGGGAATTGGAGCCAGGCTAGGTTAGTGCAGTGCCCTCTCTTTCTCAGGTGGTTATTGGAGCCAGGCTAGGTTAGTGCAGTGCCCTCTCTTTCTCAGGTGGTTATTGGAGCCAGGCTAGGTTAGTGCAGTGCCCTCTCTTTCTCAGGTGGTTATTGGAGCCAGGCTAGGCTAGTGCAGTGCCCTCTCTTTCTCAGGTGGTTATTGGAGCCAGGCTAGGCTAGTGCAGTGCCCTCTCTTTCTCAGGTGGTTATTGGAGCCAGGCTAGGTTAGTGCAGTGCCCCCTCATTCTCAGGTGGTTATTGGAGCCAGGCTAGGTTAGTGCAGTGCCCCCTCTTTCTCAGGTGGTTATTGGAGCCAGGCTAGGTTAGTGCAGTGCCCCCTCTTTCTCAGGTGGTTATTGGAGCCAGGCTAGGTTAGTGCAGTGCCCCTCTTTCTCAGGTGGTTATTGGAGCCAGGCTAGGTTAGTGCAGTGCCCTCTCTTTCTCAGGTGGTTATTCGAGCCAGGCTAGGTTAGTGCAGTGCCTCCTCTTTCTCAGGTGGTTATTGGAGCCAGGCTAGGTTAGTGCAGTGCCCCCTCTTTCTCAGGTGGTTATTGGAGCCAGGCTAGGTTAGTGCAGTGCCCTCTCTTTCTCAGGTGGTTATTGGAGCCAGGCTAGGCTAGTGCAGTGCCCTCTCTTTCTCAGGTGGTTATTGGAGCCAGGCTAGGTTAGTGCAGTGCCCCCTCATTCTCCGGTGGTTATTGGAGCCAGGCTAGGTTAGTGCAGTGCCCCCTCTTTCTCAGGTGGTTATTGGAGCCAGGCTAGGTTAGTGCAGTGCCCCCTCTTTCTCAGGTGGTTATTGGAGCCAGGCTAGGTTAGTGCAGTGCCCCTCTTTCTCAGGTGGTTATTGGAGCCAGGCTAGGCTAGTGCAGTGCCCCCTCTTTCTCAGGTGGTTATTGGAGCCAGGCTAGGCTCATGCAGTGCCCTCTCTTTCTCAGGTGGTTATTGGAGCCAGGCTAAGCTAGTGCAGTGCCCACTCATTCCCAGGCAGTCATTGGAGCTAGGTTAGTGTAGTGCCCCCTCTTTCTCAGGCGGTTACCAAATCACTAAAGTCAAATCAAATTGTATTTGTCACACGTACCGAATAGAACACGTGTAGACCTTACAGTGAAATGCTTACTTACAAACCCTTAACCAACAATGCAGTTTAAGAAAAATACGTTTTAGGTAAGAAATAGATAAGTAAGAAATAAAACATAAAAATGATTAAAGAGTTGCAGTAAAATAACAGCAGCTGGGCTATATACAGGGTGTACCGGTGCAGAGTCAATGTGGAGGCTATATACAGGGGGGTACCGGTGCAGAGTCAATGTGGAGGCTATATACAGGGGGGTACCGGTGCAGAGTCAATGTGGAGGCTATATACAGGGGGTATCGGTACAGAGTCAATGTGGAGGCTATATACAGGGGGTACCGGTACAGAGTCAATGTGGAGGCTATATACAGGGGGTATCGGTACAGAGTCAATGTGGAGGCTATATACAGGGGGTATCGGTACAGAGTCAATGTGGAGGCTATATACAGGGGGTACCGGTGCAGAGTCAATGTGGAGGCTATATACAGGGGGTACCGGTGCAGAGTCAATGTGGAGGCTATGTACAGGGGGTACCGGTGCAGAGTCAATGTGGAGGCTATATACAGGGGGTATCGGTACAGAGTCAATGTGGAGGCTATATACAGGGGGTACCGGTACAGAGTCAATGTGGAGGCTATATACAGGGGGTACCGGTGCAGAGTCAATGTGGAGGCTATATACAGGGGGTACCGGTACAGAGTCAATGTGGAGGCTATGTACAGGGGGTACCGGTGCAGAGTCAATGTGCAGGAGTCAATGTGGGGGAGTTAGGGTAAGCTAGTGCAGTCCCCCCTCTTTCTCAGGCAGTTATTGGAGCCAGGTTTCAGCAGAGCCGATGCATCTTGTGGTGTTTGTAGTGGTCAACACAAGACTCGACATCCAGCTAAAACTCAATGCAGGGAGCTCCTCAGCAGTGCAGCTTTAAGAGGATTGGAGAGGATGGGATCTGTAATATGTATTGTAGGCCCCTCCTCCCACAGTGATGTCAGTTGGAGGCAGAGAGGTGGGCAGTACTAAGGGACCGGGTTCATGCAATACTACTGAGACAACTAGGCACAGCTTAGCACACAGATACAGCATAACGTCTATTTCAGCCCAGCTGTAAGTGATACCGCACTAAGGAACACTTTCATCAAACTCCGTTGGGGGACAGAACACTACCCAGGCTACAGCCCATTTATGTGTTATTTTTTGTTGCTGAATAATAACCTTTAAAAAAAACTGTGCCGAAAAAGCTGAAGTTTTCAGTAATCGTACCAAACTGTTTAATTTTTGTGCGCTCTTGGATGGAAGTTTATGCGCATTGTTAAAACGCTGTTATACATGATCAATGAAACGGTCTTCCATACAAGCGATTTGCACCATTTGTTGCAAGAGAGAGCATTTTAAAACACACGCAGGGCTATTTCATGTAAATCAAGCGACTTGGACCATCAGCATCTCTCCTGCCGCCCGCGATTGAACCACAGTTAACCCACGATATCTGAAGAGGAATTACATAGGCTCTTTGAGTTACAAAAAAATATTCTGCAATCATTGCCTTTGCCTCTCGCATGTGGACCATAGACTTTTTTAGGACATGGATCATTTGCTGTAGTGGATAACCCTACCCCGATGTGTGCTTTTTGTTTGATTCCCGCTACCAGAAGAGGATCCTTTTTTTCTCCACTTTTCCACTTCAGTGTAATTCTATGGCACTTCTTCTTCTAAAGCACTGATGTCGCTACGTGACGGGAATTGCGATTGATTTTCCATATTCTGTTTCAAGGGATAGAAGGTCAACATTACTATCACTAGTGTCAAGTAAAGACAGGTAACATAATCCATTTCTAATATTAGTTTATTTCATTCTGAATACAATCCTACAAGTTTTTACGGTATCATGTCATATGAAAATTATAGGTACATTTAAAAGGAAAGTATTCAACCGATCTAGAGGAAAATAATGTTATGATAATGGTCAAATATAGGAAGCCAAATTGACCATCAATTTACGCAAACTGTAGGCTATATTCCTACGGACCGGATGCCACATCGCAGTTGATTCGCGTCGCTCAATTACAGGGTTGCATGTATGGCACCATAAAAATGTTATCAAACAACTTATAGATAAAAAACAACAACACAATAATCACATTCAGCGTTAAAACGAGACACCCATTGAGTCATTGTTTTTACGCATCGGATTTGGTCAGTCCAAAATCTATCGTGTAAAAAACAACAACATTCATCTCGTTATAGTAAAGGTCTTTATAGTTATGATCACGACACGTTTCAAAACATTTATACTGTGTTTTCTTCAAGCAGCCTATAGGGTATTATTGAATAGACTATTCAACCATAGCTGTCTCATGACCATTATTGTCGGTCATGAGTTATTCAATCTGTGCGTGGTCAACATTGGTATACTTTTTTCAAATTCGTGTTTAAGTAGGCTGTGTAAACTAGGCTACCGCATACTTTTCGGCAGGTGAGTTTTTGACTGCACGTTTAATGAGCAGGTTAGCAGAGCGGTCACTAGCTGGCACAGCCTCAAAGTCATAAAAATCTGATTTTATATCTAATCTTAACCACACTGCTAACCCTAATGACGGTTAATGAGTTTCATAATTAAAGCGGACCTCCCTGGTCAAATTGTATTATGGATAATGCACACCGCGACTGGAATGCAGCGTTTATCCTTTCAACTTCAGGGGCATTATCCCCTTTTACAAAAGCATTGTCAGCAGGTCCATTATTTGATATATAGGGACTGATTAGTGCTCTTGAGTAACACATATGCTGTACAGTAAACACAGTACCCACACGCTCCATGCTCGAAAATGACATGCACTAGGCTATCCATGCTCATTTTATTGAGGGAATTCACATGGGCAACATAGTCACTACCATATAGCCTTTACATGTTTACATAGCAGGCGATGTCATACTGTTATTGTAGAGGACGATTATTATAATAAAAACTAACCGTAGGTCTATTCCTTGTTTGAGCAACTGGAGGCTATTCACATTTTATTCACAGCAGGTTATCCAAGATTGATTGCTTAATGATTTTCTGACTTACAAGGCATGTCTGAATTTACTCTTAGAAAGACGTGTTGAGTCTTCTAAGCTTTTCTGATAAATTATATGGTGTAGGCAGTGTAGGCTAACAGAGATTCATAACGCTTAAGTTCTTAGATCTACACCTTAGTGATCATAACACATCTACAGTCTCTTAGTTTTGCATTCATTCAAATGTACACCCGTGCTTAGTTGTCCTGTCCTTAGTTGTGGTAATTAACTATTGCCCAGTGGAATGATAAACTATTCTTCAATGGTAGTTAAGTATGACGTCTGAGTGTTCTACTTGGATGTGCAATTTTGACTGTGTCTGGTGTTGCCTCTTACAAGTCCACCAATTCATAACTAGCTGGTTTTATATTGGTTCATGGTTTTAGAGCTGGTGAAGCTATATCAACAGTGTCCAAAACAATATCTGAGACTTCAGTTGCAAGCTTCAAAATGTGGTTGTGAATGGTCCTCCTTTTTCCTCTTACCGTATTTCTTATATGATATTATTATTATATATTTTTATTTTTTATTATTATCATATTATATTATATTATTATGTTCATATATATTATATTATTATTATCATATATATTATATTATCAAATATATTACATCATATTATTATTCTCAGATGTATTATATTATAGTATTATTATCATATGTACTATATTATCATTGCCATATATAATATACTATATTATTGTTATCATATATATTTTATTATATTATTATTATCATATCTACTACATCATATTATTATTACCATATATATTATATTATATTATTATTATCATATATATTATATTATTATCATCATATATATTATATTGTATTATTATTATCATATGCACTATATTATATTATTGTTATCATAGATATTATATTATATTATTATTATCATATATATTATATTATTATTATCATATATATTATATTATTATTATCATATATATTAAATTATATTATATATATTTTTTTATGACTATTATTATTATTATCATTATTATTATTATTATTATTATTATTAATAATAATAATCCTGCTACCAGTCACGTTCTCTAATACCCTCCCATATCTACATATGTACCTGAAACACTCCAGTAGCCCTGTACACTGTACTTGTGTTATTGGCACTGTGCTTGTCTTTATTATATGTTCCATTTGTATTGGCTATGCTATTTTGATATTGATTACTGCGCTGTTGGGTAGAGCATTCAAGTTATGAATTTCACTGTACTTGTGCATGTGACAAATACAACTTGAACTATAATTGTTTTTGAATTTAAATCACGTCTATATTTCTTCAGTAGCCTAACTTCCACAATGATTTAGAATGATAAACATTTGCACATACATAATGTCTGTCTCGTAGGGCATGTTCAACATCAAACAGAGAAACACAGTCAAGGGTATCAATTATGTGTATTTTATTGTGAACAGTATAGTCTTCATCGACTTTTTGGCTAACACAACAAACACGTCTCATTTAATCCTGCTGTGCTAAACTACTATTTTTCCTCTCCAAATGCATAGATGTTTAAAAAAACTGCTTACCGAGCCAATGGTTTCTTGAGAATGATTGCTATTGCCTTTCCTAGAATTTTTAAAAATAATATACTGAACTAATACTATTTACCACTTTCAATAGCTACCAAACAAACTTGTGTTTGTGACAAATAAAAATAGATTTGAAGGGTTGTTTGACTATCCAATCAAAAGTTTGAATAAAGCAAATGTTATCAATTTTTTTTTTTTTTTACTCTTTAGCATTAGATGTTCAAATGATCCTGATATTTATATTGGCGCTGGTAATATTCCATGTGTAATTAACTGACATGTCTCTTCACTGCCCTCTAGAGGTACTCAGAGTGTTATCACATGAACTGACGTGACACGATGTAAAGGATTTTCATGCCAATTTTTTTGTGACATTATCACCTCTGTGTTGGTCATTCTTAGTGATGCATCTATGGAATATCTCGACATTTTCTTTCTCATATTAAAAACATAAATAATTTTTGATTATTATCTCACCGTGTTGACATTTCTCTCCAGAAAATAATGCAACTGCACAAAAGCAAAAAAAAATCTCATAACTTTGAAATGTTTGATTTATTTTACCTCGGGATTGATATATGATTGATGCATTTACTGTACATTGGGACTAAATTCGATTTTTACAAATTTGACCGAAGAATTAAGACATATTGACAATGTATTAGTCTTATCTGAGCTAAAATGTCAAAAAGACAATACTAATTAGCTATTTTTAAAATGATTCATTCTTATCAGCAGGAATCTTCTCTGCCCCAGCTCTGAAGACCACAGTCATTACTCAGTGATGAGAAATCTACCATTATTCCTCTTGTGACAACTAGATAAGGAAACTTCTAGGCTGTAGATCTTTTAAAGGAAGACTGAATAGATCTTGACAATAAACCTGTCTGTCTGCCAGTCTGTCGAAGCTCCATGAAACCAAGAGAGATAGAGACTGGGGTTACCAAGATTGTGTCGCTTTGCAAGTCCAGCTTGCAAGGCTTTAAGAAATATCTCTTCATGTATATCCATGGACACCCAAATCACAGTTTTGGGGATAGAGAACAACATTTCTGGAGTGACTCCATCAATCTTCCGTTTAAGATGCCAGATAAATACATTCTTTGGGAAGGTGAAGGTGTTCCCCCTCCCCCCCTCTCTCCTCTGCCACAGCTCAGTCTGATAATACTAGCCTGCCCGAACGGCCTGTCCATCATATTGTCATGTAAAGTAATCCAGGAGCTGTCTGCTACTAGCCTCCCCCGTTCAGCTCTGTCTCCAGAGAGGGGAGAGAAGCAGAGTTGTCTCGCCTAGGGCTCAAAATAGCTCTTTCTGGAGCCTAGTGAAATGTTAGCATGGAAAGATGTTCTGCTTGATTGACATTTAAACTTTTATTTTCATTATTCGTTCATTCATTATTTTCCCAATTCTTCGTTGTCAAACTGTTCTTTTTTGAAACTGTAAAAGTTGTAGCTCATTGCTCAATCTGCCCAATGCATAGTTTTGAAGATGGTGTAATTTGGAGAAAGATCTGTGCAGAACATGGCTAAATGAACCCTTCTTTCTCTCTAGGAAAGGTGAAAACTTCAAAGACAAACAAATCACAACCCCCATGCAGTGTTTTCATTTATATGCCTCTGTTTTTATACAAGTATCTGTGCTGCTGAGAGTAACCTTCACATGGATGGCTGTCATGTAGATACCGTAGGCAATGCTTTTCTAACCCAAAAAGGCTTATAATGAGTCTAACCCCAACCCTATAATGAGTCTAAACCTAACCCTATAATTAGTCTAAACCTAACCCTATAATGAGTCTAACCCCAACTCTATAATGAGTCTAAACCTAACCCTATAATGAGTCTAAACCTAACCCTATAATAAGTCTAACCCCAACTCTATTATGAGTCTAAACCTAACCCTATTATGAGTCTAAACCTAATCCTATTATGAGTCTAAACCTAACCCTATAATGAGTCTAAACCTAACCCTATAATGAGTCTAAACCTAACCCTATAATGAGTCTAACCCTAACCCTATAATGAGTCTAAACCTAACCCTATAATGAGTCTAACCCTAACCCTGTGAGTCAAAAACTATAATGAGTCTAACCCCAACCCTATAATGAGTCTAACCACACCCCCTATAATGAGTCTAACCCTAACCCTATAATGTGTCAAAAACTAGAATGAGTCTAACCCCATCCCTATAATGATTCTAACCTTAACCCTATAATAAGTCTAAACCTAACCCTATAATGTGTCTAACCCTAACCCTATAATGAGTCTAAACCTAACCCTATAATGTGTCTAACCCTATAATGAGTCTAAACCTAACCCTATAATGAGTCTAACCCTAACCCTATAATGAGTCTAAACCTAACCGTATAATGAGTCTAACCCTAACCCTATGATGAGTCTAAATCTTATAATGAGTCTAATCCTACCCCTATAATGAGTCTAACCCTAACCCTATGTGTCAAAAACTATAATGAGTCTAACCCCAACCCTATAATGAGTCTAACCACACCACCTATAATGAGTCTAACCCCAACCCTATAATGAGTCTAACCCTAACCCTATAATGAGTCTAACCCCAACCCTATAATGAGGAGAAACCTAACCGTATAATGAGTCTAACCCCGACCCTATAATGAGTCTAAACCTAACCGTATAATGAGTCTAACCCCAACCCTATAATGAGTCTAAACCTAACCCTATAATGAGTCTAACTGTAACCCTATAATGAGTCTAACCCTAACCCTATAATGTGTCAAAAACTATAATGAGTCTAACCCCATCCCTATAATGAGTCTAACCCTAACCCTATAATGTGTCAAAAACTAGAATGATTCTAACCCCAACCCTATAATGATTCTAACCTTAACCCTATAATAAGTCTAAACCTAACCCTATAATGAGTCTTACCCCAACCCTATAATGAGGAGAAACCTAACCGTATAATGAGTCTAACCCCGACCCTATAATGAGTCTAAACCTAACCCTATAATGAGTCTAACCGTAACCCTATAATGAGTCTAACCCCAACCCTATAATGAGTCTAACCACACCACCTATAATGAGTCTAACCCCAACCCTATAATGAGTCTAACCCTAACCCTATAATGAGTCTAACCCCAACCCTATAATGAGGAGAAACCTAACCGTATAATGAGTCTAACCCCGACCCTATAATGAGTCTAAACCTAACCCTATAATGAGTCTAACCGTAACCCTATAATGAGTCTAACCCCAACCCTATAATGAGTCTAACCACACCACCTATAATGAGTCTAACCCCAACCCTATAATGAGTCTAACCCCAACCCTATAATCAGTCTAACCACACCACCTATAATGAGTCTAACCCCAACCCTATAATGAGTCTAACCCTAACCCTATAATGAGTCTAACCCCAACCCTATAATGAGGAGAAACCTAACCGTATAATGAGTCTAACCCCGACCCTATAATGAGTCTAAACCTAACCCTATAATGAGTCTAACCGTAACCCTATAATGAGTCTAACCCCAACCCTATAATGAGTCTAACCACACCACCTATAATGAGTCTAACCCCAACCCTATAATGAGTCTAACCCTAACCCTATAATGAGTCTAACCCCAACCCTATAATGAGGAGAAACCTAACCGTATAATGAGTCTAACCCCGACCCTATAATGAGTCTAAACCTAACCCTATAATGAGTCTAACCCCAACCCTATAATGAGTCTAAACCTAACCCTATAATGAGTCTAACCCTAACCCTATAATGCGTCAAAAACTATAATGAGTCTAACCCCATCCCTATAATGAGTCTAACCCTAACCCAATAATTTGTCAAAAACTATGATTCTAACCCCAACCCTATAATGAGTCTAACCCCAAACCTATAATGAGTCTAATCCTAACCCTATAATGAGTCTATCCCTATAATGAGTCTATCCCTATAATGAATCTAACCCTATAATGAGTCTATTACTATAATGATTCTAATACAAACCCTACTCATTGTGGAGTCTAATCCTATAATGAGTCTAATCCTATAATGAGTCTAACCCTAACATTATAATGAGTCTATCCCTATAATGAGTCTACCCCTAACCCTATAATGAGTCTAACCCTATAATGAATCTAACCCTAACCCTATAATGAGTATAACCCTAACCCTATAATGAGTCTAACGCTATAATGAGTCTAACCCTATAATGAGTCTAACCATAACCCTATAATGAATCTAACCATATAATGAGTCTAACCCTATGAGCTTAACCCCAACCCCACATTGAGTGTAACCCTATATAGAGTCCAACCCTATAATGATTCTAACCCTAACCCCATAATGAGTCTAACTCTATAATGAGTCTATCCCTATAATGAGTCTATCCCTATAATGAGTACAACCCTATAATGATTCTAACCCTAACCCCATAATGAGTCTAACTCTATAATGAGTCTAACCCTATAATGAGTCTATCCCTATAATGAGTACAACCCTATAATGATTCTAACCCTAACCCTTTAATGAGTCTAACTCTATAATGAGTCTAACCCTATAATGAGTCTAACCCTAACCCTATAATGAGTCTAACCCTATAATGAGTCTGACCCTAACCCTATAATGAGTCTAACCCTATAATGAGGCTAACCCTATAATGAGTCTAAAACTGACCCTATAATGAGTCTATCCCTATAATGAGTCTAACCCTAACCCTATAATGAGTCTATCCTTATAATAAGTCTAACCCTATGAGTCGAACCCTAACCTTATAATGAATCTAACCCTATAATGATTCTAACCCGAACCCTATAATGAGTCTGACACTATAATGAGTCTATCCCTACAATGAGTCTAACCTTAAACCTACACTGAGTCTAACCTTAACCCTATAATGAGTCTAACCCTTTAAGGAGTCTAACCCTACCCCTATAATGAGTCTAACACTATATTGAGTCTATCCCTATAAACCTATAGTGAGACTAACCCTATATTGAGTCTAACCCAAACCTTAGAATGATTCTAACCCTATATTGAGTCTAACCATAACCCTATAATGAGTCTATGCTTATAATGAGTCTAACCCTATAATGAGTCGAATCCTAACCTAATAATGAGTCTAAACCTATACTGATTCTAACCCAAACCCTATAATGAGTGTACGTTAACCCTATAATGAGTCTAACCCTATAATGACTCTAACCGTAACTCTATAATGAGTCTAGCCTTAACCCTATAATGAGTCTATCCCTATAATGATTATACACCTATAATGAATCTAATCCTATAATGAGTCTAAACTTAACCCTATAATGAGTCTAACCCTAACCTTATAATGAGTCTAAACTTGACCCTTTAATGATTCTAACCCAAACATTATCATGTGTCTAATCCTATAATGAGTCTAACCTTATAATGAGTCTAAACTTAACCCTATAATGAGTCTAACCCTAACCCTATAAGGATTCTAACCCTACAATGAGTCTAATCCTATAATGAGTCTATCCCTTTAATGAGTCTAAAGCCCTATAAGGATTCTAACCCCATAATGAGTCTCACCTGAGTGCTTCATTATGACAATGATTGAAAGACAGTCAGATAAGATCATAGGAGTTAACAATAGAACACCTTGCCTTTCTGGCTGATTCCAAACGAGTTTGATTAAATCCTTCAACTATTGTAGTAATTGATTTACTTTTAGGGATGCTGCTATGGCAGTTAGATGGCACCACCATCTCAATGTAAAATATCCCATATTGTAAAGTTTTCATACAGTAGTCATAGATTCATTCTCAAGACAGTGTACTAGCTCTGTCCCTATGTACTGTCGATAGAAAATGCACAGTTTACACAGAACGCTTCTCAACACAGCTGTGCAAAATCTCTGTGATGGATATTAAAATAAGGGCTCTGGGAGGGGAAATGAAAGGTAGATTGATACTCTCTTTATTACCTCCTAACCAATGTGTTGTGTGAGTCTACATCTCCTATAAGGCTTATGATAAATGCTCAGAGATCAGATGGATAGGCCTGGAATGCAGCGAGACGTAAATAACAAATTCATATGTTAGTGATTGGATGTAAGTTGTTGGAATGATGTAAAAAAATAACGTTGAAAAGCGAAGCGTTATTGAATACACCCATGTTTAACCCCAATGTATTACAGCTGTGGTGTTATGTATTATTTCTTTTAAGATGTCTTCCAAGGTTCGACGTTAAAAAAGGGGTCATGAATTCTCCTATTTTATATCACCTTTATTTTGAAGTCATACTGAGACTAGGATCTGTTTTACAGATGAGCCCTGCATGAATACGTCAAACACATACAATACTCGACATGACAAAACATATGAAGAAAAACAGACATATTTATCAACATAGATGTCTCCGATCATGACTCTGTAAATTCTTTCACATAAAGGGCGCAAAAAAAACTAAAATAAGCTTTACCCAAATCTGTGGAAACCGAAGGGGCTTCCAGTGTTATTCAAGCCTGAGACTGGGTTTGGCAATTTGTAAGTCTAAATTGATAGATACATAGGACGTTTCTGCATCAGTGATTTGTAGATCAACACAAGACAATGCTGTTCTCTCCTTACATATAAAGAGGCCCAACCCACTTTTTGACACAAAACACAATGGTGAGTTCTAGAATCATCACCAGCAATAAACCTATGTGTCCAATGGTGAGTTCTAGAATCATCACCAGTAATAAAACTAAGGGAACAATGGTGAATTCTAGAATCATCACCAGTAATAAACCTAAGTGTCCAATGGTGACTTCTAGAATCATCACCAGTAATAAAACTAAGGGAACAATGGTGAGTTCTAGAATCATCACCAGTAATAAACCTAATGACACAATGGTGAGTTCCATAACCATCACATGTAATACACCTAAGGACCTATGGTGAGTTCTAGAACCATCACCAGTAATAAACCTAAGGGAACAATGGTGAGTTCTAGAACCATCACCAGTAATAAACCTACCTTATTTCTGTAAAATAAACCAACCTTGAACTTCAACTTCTTCACCAGCTCAGTGACATGTTTTTTAAATTACAGTTTGTCGTCAAGGAAGATACCAATATATTTCTAGGAAGGTACTCGCTCAATTTGTGTACCGTTCAAACTAGTCATTACAAATGCATTTAAATCTGGGTTATGGGACCTAGAAAAAAAGTATTCCTGTTGTTTTGTTTACATTTAGCACTAGCTTTAGATCCATGACCTTTGCAGTGCTATAAAAATCCAACTTCAAATGTGAGAAGTCTTGGCCCACCGATGGAGCAATTGAGTACAAACCTGTATCATCTGCATATAAATGTATATAACACATTATTTTACAGCATTATCAATGTTATTTATTTAGATTGTAAACAGTAGTGGGCCGAGGATCGAACCTTGGGGCACCCCTTTATGTAACTCAAGGAACTCCTATTTTGACCACATCTACCTTGATGTCCTGAATTCTGTCATTGAGATAATTAAGAAACCGTTGACATACATCTTTACCCAACCCTATGGAGGACAGCTTATTAATCAGAATCAGTATCAGAAGCTTTTTGACAAGGCTACAAACATGGCAGTACAATTCATTATTTCATCTAAGGCATTTGCAATATAATTTACAACAAGCATGGTAGCCGTAGTGGTGCTATGTTTAGGTCTGAATCCAGATTGATTAATTAACATTAAGAACACAATTTACAAATAGATAGTAACATAGCTGTTTGTTGACCAATGATAATAGTATTTTTGCAAGACAAGGGATCCATGGAAATGGGTCAAAAATGATTATAAGATCATTACTATCCCTTATGGAGTGGTAGAAAACTTTCCACAATTTTGGAATATTTCTTGATACTAAAGTTACATCAAAAATGTTTCTTACTGAGCCAGCAATGAGGGGCGCTACATACCTAAGCAGAGACGGGTCCTCGTGACACATCGTAAAACACATCACAACTGCATGATAATGCACTAATTAAACAAACGGTACTCCGCTGGTCCTGGTCTCCCTTGTAAAAGAGACCTGAAATTAAATTTAAAAAGTATAGTTGTTACCGTAAATTCTAATCCAAATAACCTGAAAGTTGTTCTTGCTATAAGAAGCAGAGCAACTGTCATCATATCTCCATGCTCCCTTTTTGGGTGGCCTCGTTTGGTTTTGGCAATAGGGACCTTTGCCCTCCAGGCAGGTTTTAGCACACAAAGCCCATGATAGAATTGGTGGAACTATCTACCAAGTAAACTGGCATAAAATAAGAAAACACAGATTTATGAATACTGTCAGATGGTGCTGAAACCCATAGGGTGTTATTCTTTTTACTATTGACTATTTACTAATTTACCATGGGCTTAATGAGAGAGAGAGAGATCAGGCAGAGCACTTCTTTTCTGTCTAATAACAATACATGTAGCATGTCAGAGAAAACTCGATTAACTAATGGTAATGATTTCATTTTATGATTATATTCTATGATAATATAATTATATCCTAATGTGAGACATGGTAGCTTTCGTAATGCGTCAATTCATTGTTATGCAGAACATGTTGTTTTCATATGACTGGGCATTCACGGAATCGTTCACATTACAGTTTTTTTTTTGTAAAAATTTTTTTCCTTCCAGATACTCAACAAATGAGACTTTTAAGTTAATTTGCTGTTAAAAGTGTATTTCTAATCTATGGTTGTGCATTAAAATGAAGGTTATTGCACACGCAGTAACACCTATCCACCACACTGGAAGATAGATGTAGTCTGCATCCTAAATAGTACCATAGCCCATATACAGTACACACGGTTTCGCCATGTTTCCTGCTCGTAACGATCTGACTGATTCCCAGAATGCATATCTTTCAAACCCGATGACACTTATGTACCCGATGTCAACTTATGTACCAAACGTAATGCCTCACACTAGCTAAACTCATCAAAAAAACATTCATACAAGTTTGTGAATCGACTACGCCATTGATGATCTCCTCTGATTCACACACACACACACACACACACACACACACACACACACACACACACACACCCTCCCTGCGATGAAAATATGAATTGGTTGACTACTGCAATGTAACGGATTGATGGAATATGGCAACTAATAACCTGTTCGTGTCTTTGTGTTCAACGGGGTGTCATCAAAGGTTAATTGTGTAAAATGTCTGTTAATTTGCTCTCAAAGACATTGGAGGGATGCAGGCTCAGAGCTAGTTAGGTTGATAGGTCAAGTTCAACCCTCTCCATAAGGGAGAATCATACTAATTACAGTCAGAATACATGGGTCTGCGTTTGAGTGAAACCCTCTTCCCTAAAGTGTGCACTGTTGTTGATCATAGAGCTCTGGTCAAAAAGTAGTGCACTATACAGGGAATAGGGTGCCAAAACGTAGTGCACTATACAGGGAATAGGGTGCCAAAAAGTAGTGCACTATACAGGAAATAGGGTGCACTTTTCAGACGTAACCTGTGTGTCATGTAACTTTTGCAGAGACATGACTCTTTCTCTTTCCTTCTCTCTGTCTCTCTTCCTCTCCCTCTCCCTCTCTCTCTCTCTCTCTCTCTCTCTCTTTCTCTCTTTACCCCAGTGACAGAGTTGCAGCCTTAAGAAAAAAATACTCCCACCCTCTCTGATTATGGACTTAGCAGGTCATGCTCATGTGCTGGTGGTGTTACTCACCTGCCTGGTCTTGCTGTCCTGGGCCCAAGAGAAGGACTACACGGTGAGGGAGGAGCAGCCCGAGAATGTCCGCATTGGGAACCTACGGAAGGACTTGGACCTGAACCTTGACCCTGACTTCAAGCTGTCCTCGCCACTGCAGTTTAAGCCCGTCTACAAAACGGGCGATGTGCCTTTGGTGAGGGTAGAGGCCAACACCGGGGAGATCTTCACCACGGCTCACCGCATCGACCGAGAGAAGCTCTGCTCAGGAGTATTCAACGAGAAGCGCTGCTTCTACGAGATCGAGGTCGCCGTTCTGCCTGACGAGATCTTCCGTCTGGTTAAGATCCGGTTCCTGATTGAGGACATCAATGACAACGCTCCACTCTTCCAGTCCACCGTAATAAACATCTCCATCCCAGAGAACACTGCCATCAACACCCGATACCCCGTGCCCTCTGCATTTGACCCAGATGTGGGGATCAATGGGATCCAACACTATGAACTTGTCAAGGTGAGCTCACACTTCTCTCAATCAGTATTGAGTGACTGTCACTGCTTGTGTGCTTGACATGAAGATCAATAGTTTGTATTCTTAAGAATTGTTTGTTTTCATTCTTATTTGTTTGAAAAACAGTTACACAAATTGCTAACTCCAGAAGATTGTCAACGCTAGTTTAAAGCTTTTACATATATTCCATAATTGAAAAGACCCGAAAAGATGGGGTAGATGTATTAGGTACTAGCTCCATACAGTACCACCCCTCCCAGTAGCACTGCTGTTCACCTGCATTTAGTTGAACCCATAAGGCTGTGTGTTAGTAGAGCTGTTCTGTGTTGTCAGACTTTATGAGCAACGTTTCCACGCTTAAATCAGAACAGAGCCTTAGGGCCACCGAGAAACCACCATGCTTTCTTTGAAGAGGCTTTCTGTTATTATGTGTAGCAAGTGAAAAGCAAGGTGTAGTTTTGCTATAAACCATAACAACAAAAGTCCCTCTAGGAAATTGCAGATGCAGCATATTCCTCCGAATCCCAGGAAAAAAAGGTTAAATGTTGGGAATATTGTAGATTATTGCTGAGAAAAGGACCGTACTGTATTATGCTAATAAGTGCCTCATGCAGAACCCACTGTTCTTTTTATCATCTAATTGATGTTCTATTAAACCGCAGCGCAATTTTCTCAGTTGCCTTAATGAAGTCGGCCTAAAACCAGAAAGTAGGATAATGTCATGCATTCTCCATTCATAGTCTAGACAATACTCAATACGTCGTGGAGGAAGATGAATATTGCAGATTATCTGAGGCCTGCTTGTGAATTCTAATTCTTACAGTTTTTGAGAGGAGATGCAGCAAACCATTTGCTATGCGAAGGTGGCACTAAACACATGTAAAGGCTGTAGCAGATAGTCTTCTATAACAAGCATGTACGTGAAAAGGTTGCTTTGGAAAAGGTTGTCTCATCTCGGCGACACGATGATGTTTTTAGGAGCTCGATGTGAGATGATAATGAGACAAGTCACAGGTTGTCTCATATTAAGTTTGCTTTGTGTGAAAATTAACAGTTTCCTTGCTGCTCATGTCTGACTTGATTACCAATTTGCATTTTGAATGAGTTATTTCTGTGCCAAAGCCTCCCCCGCTGAAATGTCCTGAATTGTTCATGCCTGGAAAATGACCAGCCAAATGTTTGGCACATAGCAGCGATGATGATCTCACCTTTTCATGACTGTTATCTCCTCTCCTCCTCTCCTTTCATGACTATTATCTCCTCCTCTCCTTTCATGACTGTTATCTCCTCCCCTCCTCTCCTTTCATGACTATTATCTCCTCTCCTCCTCTCCTTTCATGACTGTTATCTCCTCTCCTCCTCTCCTTCCATGACTGTTCTCTCCCCATATCCTCTCCTTTCATGACTGTTATCTCCTGTCATCCTCTCCTTTCATGACTGTTATCTCCTCTCCTCCTCTCCTTTCATGACTGTTATCTCCTCCTCTCCTTTCATGACTGTTATCGCCTATCCTCCTCTCCTTTCATGACTGTTATCTCCTCTCCTCCTCTCCTTTCATGGCTGTTATCTCCTCTCCTCCTCTCCTTTCATGACTGTTATCTCCCCTCCTCCTCTCATTTCATGACTGTTATCTCCTCTCCTTTCATGACTGTTATCTCCTCTCCTCCTCTCCTTTCATGGCTGTTATCTCCTATCCTCCTCTCCTTTCATGACTTTTATCTCCTCTCCCCCACTCCTTTCATGACTGTTATCTCCTCTCCTCCTCTCATTTCATGACTACTATCTCCTCTCCTCCTCTCCTTTCATGACTGTTATCTCCTCCCCTCCTCTCCTTTCATGACTGTTATCTCCTCTCCTCTCATTTCATGACTGTTATCTCCTGTCCTCCTCTCCTTCCATGACTGTTATCTCCTCTCATTCTCTCCTTTCATGACTGTTATCTCCTCTCACCCTCTCCTTTCATGACTGTTATCTCCTCTCCTCCTCTCCTCCTCTCCTTTCATGACTGTTATCTCCTCCTCTCCTTTCATGACTGTTATCTCCTCTCCTCCTCTCCTTTCATGACTGTTATCTCCTCTCCTCCTCTCCTTTCATGACTGTTATCTCCTCCTCTCATTTCATGACTGTTATCTCCTCTCCTCCTCTCCTTTCATGACTGTTATCTCCTCCCCTCCTCTCCTTTCATGACTGTTATCTCCTCTCCTCCTCTCCTTTCATGACTGTTATCTCCTCTCCTCCTCTCCTTTCATAGCTGTTATCTCCTATCCTACTCTCCTTTCATGACTGTTATCTCCTCTCCTCCTCTCCTTTCATGACTGTTATCTCCTCTCCTCCTCTCCTTTCATGGCTGTTATCTCCTCTCCCCCACTCCTTTCACGACTGTTATCTCCTCTCCTTCTCTCCTTTCATGACTGTTATCTCCTCTCCTCCTCTCATTTCATGACTGTTATCTCCTCTCCTCCTCTCCTTTCATGACTGTTATCTCCTCTCCTCCTCTCCTTTCATGGCTGTTATCTCCTATCCTACTCTCCTTTCATGACTGGTATCTCCTCTCCTCCTCTCCTTTCATGACTGTTATCTCCTCTCCTCCTCTCCTTTCATGGCTGTTATCTCCTATCCTATTCTCCTTTCATGACTGTTATCTCCTCTCCCCCACTCCTTTCACGACTGTTATCTCCTCTCCTTCTCTCCTTTCATGACTGTTATCTCCTCTCCTCCTCTCATTTCATGACTGTTATCTCCTCTCCTCCTCTCCTTTCATGACTGTTATCTCCTCTCCTCCTCTCCTTTCATGGCTGTTATCTCCTCTCCTCCTCTCCTTTCATGGCTGTTATCTCCTCTCCTCCTCTCATTTCGACTGTTATCTCCTCTCCTCCTCTCATTTCGACTGTTATCTCCTCTCCTCCTCTCATTTCGACGGTTATCTCCTCTCCTCCTCTCATTTCGACTGTTATCTCCTCTCCTCCTCTCATTTCGACGGTTATCTCCTCTCCTCCTCTCATTTCGACTGTTATCTCCTCTCCTCCTCTCATTTCGACTGTTATCTCCTCTCCTCCTCTCATTTCGACTGTTATCTCCTCTCCTCCTCCCCTTTCATGGCTGTTATCTCCTCTCCTCCTCTCATTTAGACTTTTATCTCCTCTCCTCCTCTCATTTCGACTGTTATCTCCTCTCCTCCTCCCCTTTCATGGCTGTTATCTCCTCTCCTCCTCTCATTTAGACTTTTATCTCCTCTCCTCCTCTCATTTCGACTGTTATCTCCTCTCCTCCTCTCATTTCGACGGTTATCTCCTCTCCTCCTCTCATTTCGACTGTTATCTCCTCTCCTCCTCTCATTTCGACTGTTATCTCCTCTCCTCCTCTCATTTCGACTGTTATCTCCTCTCCTCCTCTCATTTCGACTGTTATCTCCTCTCCTCCTCCCCTTTCATGGCTGTTATCTCCTCTCCTCCTCTCATTTCGACTTTTATCTCCTCTCCTCCTCTCATTTCGACTGTTATCTCCTCTCCTCCTCTCATTTCGACTGTTATCTCCTCTCCTCCTCTCATTTCGACTGTTATCTCCTCTCCTCCTCTCATTTCGACTGTTATCTCGTCTCCTCCTCTCATTTCGACTGTTATCTCCTCTCCTCCTCTCCTTTCACGGCTGTTATCTCCTCTCCTCCTCTCATTTCGACGGTTATCTCCTCTCCTCCTCTCCTTTCATGACTGTTATCTCCTCTCCTCCTCTCCTTTCATGGCTGTTATCTCCTCTCCTCCTCTCCTTTCATGGCTGTTATCTCCTCTCCCCCACTCCTTTCATGACTGTTATCTCCTCTCCTCCTCTCCTTTCATGGCTGTTATCTCCTCTCCTCCTCTCCTTTCATGGCTGTTATCTCCTCTCCTCCTCTCCTTTCATGGCTGTTATCTCCTCTCCTCCTCTCCTTTCATGGCTGTTATCTCCTCTCCTCCTCTCATTTAGACTGTTATCTCCTCTCCTCCTCTCATTTCGACTGTTATCTCCTCTCCTCCTCTCATTTCGACTGTTATCTCCTCTCCTCCTCTCATTTCGACTGTTATCTCCTCTCCTCCTCTCCTTTCACGGCTGTTATCTCCTCTCCTCCTCTCATTTCGACGGTTATCTCCTCTCCTCCTCTCCTTTCACGGCTGTTATCTCCTCTCCTCCTCTCATTTCGACTGTTATCTCCTCTCCTCCTCTCCTTTCACGGCTGTTATCTCCTCTCCTCCTCTCATTTCGACGGTTATCTCCTCTCATGTATATTATTGATGTTTCATATCCTTGCCTCATTTTTATTTTTATTTGATTTTATATTTCCTATCCATTCTTTTTTTCTCTCGTTTATTTAAATTCAGTTCCATATCTTATCTTCCTTGGGGAAATATGTCTGTTTTGTATTTTCTACCCATCCGTTTCATTCAAAAGAGGTTTTCTGAAAAGCAGTCCATAAACATAAATACAACATAGAGGTACAGTACCCATGAGGACATTAATTCAAGTGAATTTTAGAAGTGCACTATACAGTCTTACAGTACAGAGCATAGTTTAGTTCTTTAGGGGTTTGTGCAAGCATTCCTAGAATAGCTGCTGGTCTTTAATCCACCCCTTGGACTATCTTTGTATGGTCCTCAGAGATTTGTCTGTGGAGCTCCATACAGAATAATAGTTTACTACCACAGTGCTCCTGTTTTGTCCCTGACATCAAGCTGAAACTGCTACCATTGTGTGTCATCATAGAGTTCCTGTTTTGTCCCTGACATCAAGCTGAAACTGCTACCCCTGTGTGTCATCACAGTAGGCCAGTTCTATCCCCTCAGCTGACAGACATATACTGTAGGCTAGCTGATATTAGAAAGGGCAGATGAGATATGACAGCCACCTTAATTCAAAACCAAGTTGTCTCTGTCTTTTCATATGGAGGGCTAATACACAATACCAACCCATGTAGTCTGTTTGATATCACACATAATGGTCAGTAACCCTTTACTTGAAAGTGGTATAGGCCTAAAATAAGGCATCTATAACACCTTTTCGAAACCAGTAATGCCACCTTAATAATGAGTGTAGCAGTGTCATCCATAGCAACCTTTTAATTCTGGGATTCTAAAATGGAATGTTTACCATTAGCAGCGTCAGGGTTGGAACTGCTACGTCGTCTTGGAATGACTCAAAGGTGTTCTAAGAACACGTCCATTAGCAGCGTCAGGGTTGGAACTGCTACGTCGTCTTGGAATGACTCAAAGGTGTTCTAAGAACACGCCCAAGGTCAGGGGAAAGTAATACCATGCATGGATGCAGGAGCCTCTTCCGTTAGGAACACATTTTATCACTTAAAGCGTACCTCTTTACAGGTTCCTCCTCAGACCCTGACTGTGTCGCAAACGCCACCCTGTTCCATATAGGTTTCTGGTCAAACGTAGTGCACTATATAGGGAATATGGTGCCATTTGAGACGTTGACCGTGTGAGGCAGGTCAGGCTCAAGGGATATCGGTATTGATTTTGGTTGTTTTGGGTTCTACACTTCTCCAAATGTTATTTTTCTCCAAGAATTTGAAAGAGATTTGCACCACACTGGAAACCGAATCCTTCAGTGTGTCTTCACAGCATGTGTTGTGGGCGGGCGTTGTCGGGATCACCTTGTGTAGATCAATATCCTGCTATAGGAGAGCCAGATAAACTTGGTGTTGAAAGAAAGAGGAAGTCTTTATTTCGGTGTGTGGATTTGGAGCAACAACTCGTCTTTGTTTAAAAATGTACACATCTAACTTGTTTGCCAGGCTATTATGAGCAGATGGTAGAAAAATTAGGTTCTGCCTGTCATAGAAAACAAAGAGAAATGTTGAAAATGTGTAACGCCAGAGTTCATTTATACAGTATGTTCATTTACAGATGCCAGTTATGCCGTAACACTGCAATAGATTCAACATGTAGGAGCTCTCTCTTCAAATCACTCAAATTGGCATTTCATAATTGATTAATGTTCTTCATTGGATGCTGCTTGCTGCAGAATGGACAATTAAACAAAGAGTTCAGCTAGCTAACTGCCTGTGTTCAGCTCACTGCATGTGTTCAGCTCACTGCCTGTGTTCAGCTTACTGTCAAGCGCTTCCAGATTTCATTTGTTTCTGATTTTGACACATTATCTTCCGCCAGAGGTTGACAAGAGGAAACAAACAATTCTGTGCTGGTTTTGTCTAAATGATATGCATCAGATCATGGCCAGTGGCAAGGGAGACTTCCATCAGTATTGTATAAAAGGGATGTTATAGCCAATGATAAAGAGCCTTGCCCGTCGGCCCATCCACCACCATTAGCACAGCTATGAAAGGCTGATATATTCAAAGCACCATCCCAGTCTCCTCTAGATTTAATCAGGTCATCAACATAATTCAATCCCAGTCTCTAGGTTTAATCAGGTCATCAACGTGATTCGATCCCAGTCTCCTCTAGGTTTAATCAGGTCATCAACATATTTCAATCCCAGTCTCCTCTAGATTTAATCAGGTAATCAATGTAATTCAATCCCAGTCTCCTCTAGATTTAATCAGGTAATCAATGTAATTCAATCCCAGTCTCCTCTAGATTTAATCAGGTAATCAATGTAATTCAATCCCAGTCTCCTCTCAACAACTTGATTCAAAGATGCGTCAGATGACAATCTGAAACATTGAAAGAGTCTGCAGTGAGGCGATTTCAGTCAGCCGCCCCCAATATCAGCCAACTGCGGCTCTACATCATTGTTTGATACTGAGATGGAACGTTTGATTGTTGTGATTGGACGACTAATATCATTGGACGACTAATATCATTGGACGACTACCATCATTGGACGACTAATATCATTGGACGACTAATATCATTGGATGACTAATATCATTGGATGACTAATATCATTGGACGACTAATATCATTGGACGACTACCATCATTGGACGACTAATATCATTGGACGACTAATATCATTGGATGACTAATATCATTGGATGACTAATATCATTGGACGACTACCATCATTGGACGACTAACATCATTGGACGACTAACATCATTGGACGACTAATATCATTGGACGACTAATATCATTGGACGACTAATATCATTGGACGACTAATATCGTTGGACGACTAATATCATTGGACGACTAACATCATTAACAAGATGTTATATATCTACATAAATGTTTAATTTATAGATCTCTACACATACACTATATGTGGACACCCCTTTAACTTAGTCGATTTGGCTAGTTCAACCACACCCACAGGGGTATAAAATTGAGCACACAGCCATGCATTCTCCATAGACAAACATTGGCAGTAGAATGGCCTTACTGAAGAGCTCAGTGATTTTCAATGTGGCACTGTCATTGGATGCCACCTTTCAAATAAGTCAGTTAGGCAAATTTCTGACCTGCTAGACCTGCCCCGGTCAACTGTAAGTGCTGTTAAAGTGAAGTGAAAATATCTAGGAGCAACAACGGTTCAGCTGCAAAGTGGTAGGACACACAAGCTCGCGGAACAGGACCGCTGAGTGCTGAAGCGAGTAGAGTGTAAAAATGTCATAAATTATTATAGAAAAATGTTCAGTGACTTCATCCTTGCAAGAGGAGGGTGTACAAAGTATTGAAAACATGGACGGCAAATATATTTAAACCTAGATTTTGGGGAAAAAAATAAACATTACTTCTTAAACAAAATCTTTCTCTTAGCAATTGCATCATTATAAAAAAGATGTATTTTTTTATTTTATTTTGCGAGCAATTTATCTCAGTACTGGCATTATTTACAGTAATTTTTTTGCTAATCTTTATCAAGGATGTCAATAATTTTGGAGGCGACTCTAGATATATGGTCCCTATAGACACGTGATCTACATTGGTAGATGAATGCTTCATCACCATGGTTTAGGATTCCAGTCTGGGTGAAGCTGAAGTATCTGCTTTCTTTTTCAACTGTACACTTTTGTATTTTATTTAAAGGTTATTGTCACTGCACCTTAGGGCCCAGTGATTCATATTCTTAACCTTTTCTACAGTAAGTTTGCCTGCCCTAAATGTTTTCACAATCCAACAGCCTAATTTGAATTCACTGAAGTAAAAATAAACAGCCATTATAGATAGTTAGTTATAGCTCTCTGAAACTGATTGAAATGCTCTAAATGTGTGAAAATGAGACAGGTGGGGAATAATCTGTCTGGCTCATAAATCATCTTTAGGAGCACTTATGACATTGACTGGATGGAAGCACAGTGCCAAAGTCCCAGATACTAAAGTCTACACTAAGATTTAACAACCATATTGTAAGAGGGGCCAATATGTTATGATTCACTGAATTGAAGTGATAAAGTCACTCCTATGAATTTCATCGAAAAGTCGTAGTACAGTTATTTTAATGTCAGCTTGGTCAATGGTCAAATCGTTACTCACTAAACGAATGTGGAGTTCTTAGTAATTACTACTTCATGTTCAAAGAATCACTCCGTGAATATACATCTTCTACTAGAAATAATCTCCTTCTAGAACTCATCTCCTTCTAGAACTCATCATCTTATCGAACTCATCTTCCACTAGAACTCATCTTCTACTAGAACTCATCTTCTTCAAGAACTCATCTTCTTCTAGAACTAATCTTAAACTAGAACTCATCTTCTTATAGAACTAATCTTCTTCTCAACCTCATCTTCTACTAGACCTCATCTCCTTCTAGAACTCATCTTCTGCTAGAACTAATCTTCTACTAGAACTCATCTTCTACTAGAACTCATCTTCTTCTAGAACTCATCTTAAACTAGAACTCATCTTCTTCTAGAACTCATCTCCTTCTAGAACTTATCTTCTGCTAGAACTCATCTTCTTCTAGAACTCATCTCCTACTAGAACTCAACTTCTACATAACTCATCTTCTACAGAACTCATCTTCTACTAGAACTCATCTTCTACTAAAACTCTTCTCCTTCTAGAACTCGTCTTCTACAGAACTCATCTTCTACTATAACTCATCGTTTTCTAGAACTCATCTTCTTCTAAAACTCATCCTCTTCTAGAATTCATCTTCTTCTAGATCTCATCTTCTTCTAGAACTCATGTTCTACTAGAACTCATCTTCTACTAGAACTCATCTTCTACAGAACTCATCTTCTACTAGAGCTCATCTTCTACTAGAACTCATCTTGTTCTAGAACTCATCTTTTACAGAACTCATCTTCTTCTAGAACTCATCTTCTTCTAGAACTCAGTGTTATTGGACGGCCATTGTTCTTGCTGTCCATTCGTGTATATAGTTTATAGCTACTCGCCATAAAGTAACCATCCTCATTCAGGCAGCGGTGGTTTTGGTTTCTTAAGGGACTACTGTCACTTGGCAGTGCTTCAGACCAGCGACAATATTCACATCAAGTGAAACCCCAACACCAACAACAACCCTGTGTACACCATGTCTCTGCTGCAGCTACCAGGACATAGTAATGGCCTCCTTCTTCCCTCTGCCAGGGTCCTTACTATATTGATACAGGAACTATACTGGTTCTAAACATACTGGGTAGTCAAATGAACACATTTGGTCTAAATTGTACCGTTCACAGTCAGAATGTATGTATCTTAATCTCGTTTCATAGCTGTGCCTAGACAGAGTAATCTCTTACAACATTATGTGCTGCATGAAGCTTATCTCTTTAAGGAGGCTGTTTTTTCTTGTTTTTGCATGAAACTGCTTCTGACTGAAAGACCTTCAAAGACCCTCTTTGTTTCTTAAAATGCATGGGTCTCATTTAGGTTCTTAGGTCTCTCTCTCTCTCTCTCTCTCGCTCTCTCTCTCTCTCTCTCGCTCTCTCGCTCTCTCTCTCTCTCTCTCTCTCTCTCTCTCTCTCGCTCTCTCGCTCTCTCTCTCTCTCTCTCTCTCTAAATCATAATGATGGCAAATATGCCAGGACCCATCTTTACCGCATAGCTGATCTGTAATCATAAATATTAGTGCTACATTTTTGTGGGGAAGGCAATTACTTTGAACAGTCAGAGTCAGTTTCTCATGGGGATTACATGCATTTGTTTTCATTTTCCTCGGGCATCACTGTGGCCTACTGATTTGGCACTCCTTGGGTGAAAAGCTTTTTTAATGTGGAGTCTCTCTGTCTCCTTAATCTATGGTGGTCTGGCAGTGCATTTAAATAGGCTATCTCTGTGGCTTCCCTTTCAACTGTCTCTCTCGCATATGAACTTGACATTTTGTGAGCTGTCTCCCCTATTCCAAAGTAAACGCAAGACAGTAAGGTAAAACTGGAATACAATGTTACTTAAAGCAGAGGAGTTGAACTGAGGAGGGCAGAGGGCTAAAACGAGTACTTCATTAAAAAGCACCAGTGTTACTCTGTAATCTGAAATGGATGGTCAGCATATAGTACAAGAAGAATCTGGCAGTGAGCAGTAATGTACTATAATAGTTAATGAATATATATATATATATATTTTTTTTAACCTTTATTTAACTAGGCAAGTCAGTTAAGAATAAATTCTTATTTTCAATGACAGTGGGTTAACTGCCTGTTCGGGGGTAGAATGACAGATTTGTACCTTGCCAGCTCGGGGATTTGAACTTGCAACCTTCCGGTTACTAGTCCAACGCTCTAACCACTAGGCTACCCTGCCACCCCGGGTCACTCCAATATGACTCCAATATAATTGCATTCCAAGGACCTTGATCGTGGTTTGATGTCATTGTGTGTCATTAGTCTTCTGTTATATGTGTACATTCCATCTGCCAGTTTCTTGTTTTTTTAAATAGATTTATTGAAGATTTTTTAAAAGCGCTAAACCTTCACCAATTGCGTTTTTTGGTTATAACTGTTTAACTCACTGTCAGCATCCATTGTTTACATAGGCCTAAGTATTTCCTTAATAAATCGATATTTTCCATCTGGATTTAGCCTATACTTTGAGAAAATGTATATTACGCTGTGGTGTAAAGTACTTAAGTAAAAAATACTTCAATACTAACATATTTTTTTCTGTACTTTACTATTTATATTGTCGACTACTTTTATTTTTACTTCACTACATTCCTAAAGAAAATAATATACTTTTCATACATTTTCTCCATACACTGACACCTAAAAGTACTTGTTACTTGTTAATCAAATACTTTTAGACTTTTACTCAAATTCTATTTTACTGGGTGACTTTCACTTTTACTTTTACGTTTTTAAATAAATATATCTTTACTTTTACTCAAAGTCTGGCAGCTGGGTGTTTTTTCCCACCGTTGCTAATACAATTAAAGTAATTTCACCCCAAAGTGTTTTTCTGCAGTGAGAGCAAACATCTGTTGAAACTAAAACAAACTACAGCTTATTTGTGTTGATTCTGGAAACCAGCTGTGTGAGTCTAGTGCCAGCTTACAGGACCACTAGTAGGCTATTGCAGTGTATCACATGTCATATAAGATAGTAATGTTCAGGTGAAATGCATGTGAAATTACCAGAAATCAGGCTATGAATGCATACACCCTCACACTGATGAATAACTAAGCAATTAGTAACATAGTCCAGGATGTACAGGACAGCACAGTAGTTTCATGTAGTCCAGTAAAATATGACTGAAACTCACAAATGATCTTTGTTCTTCTCCCTGTCTATACAGAGTGTAAGTGAGTTTGGCCTAGACATCATCGAGACCCCAGAGGGAGACAGATGGCCTCAGCTGATCGTCCAGCAGAGCCTGGACCGCGAGCAGAAGGACACCTTCGTCATGAAGATCAAGGTGGAGGACGGAGGTACGCCACCCAAGTCCAGCACGGCCATCCTCCAGGTTACCATCTCCGACGTCAACGACAATCGACCGGTCTTCAAGGACAGTGAGGTGGAGGTGAACATCCCTGAGAACGCCCCCATTGGAACCTCCGTCACCCAACTCCACGCCACAGACGCAGACCTCGGCTCCAACGCCCAGATCCACTTCTCCTTCTCCAACCAGATCTCCTCATCCACCAAGAGGCATTTTTCCATAGACAGCACCACCGGGCTGATCACTGTCAAGCAGCCCTTAGACAGAGAAGCCACTCCGGTCCACAAACTCATCGTCCTGGCCAGCGACGGCAGCTCCACTCCCTCCAGAGCTACGGTTATCGTCAACGTAACGGACATTAATGACAACGTTCCGTCCATAGACACTCGGTATATAATGAACCTTGTAAATGGAACGGTTCTACTGTCAGAGAATGCTCCTCTCAACACAAAAATAGCCCTAATTACAGTGACGGACAAGGACTCGGATCTGAACGGCAAAGTGACTTGTTACACTGACCATGACGTTCCTTTCAGGTTAAAGCCAGTCTTTAATGACCAGTTCCTGCTGGAGACTGCGGCCCCCTTAGATTACGAAACAACCAGGGAATATGCAATTAAGATAGTAGCATCGGATTCAGGGAAGCCTCCTTTGAACACGTCAGCGATGGTTTTAATAAAAATTAAGGACGAGAATGACAACGCTCCCATCTTCCCTCAACCTGAGATTCAGCTGTCCATACCAGAGAACAATGATCCATCCACGCAGCTCATAAAGATCAGTGCCACGGATGCAGACAGCGGACATAATGCAGAGATTATTTATTCTCTTGGCCCTGACGCTCCTGATGGGTTTAACATAGATAGACGGTCAGGAATCCTCTCCGTTGGCAAACGCCTGGATAGAGAGAAGCAGGAGAAGTATTCGTTCACTGTCATGGCAAGGGACAATGGGTCTACTTCGTTGCAGAGCAATGTCACAGTGAGGTTAATAGTGCAGGACCTCAACGACAACAGCCCAGCTTTCACCCATCCTGAGTATAACTTCTACGTGCCTGAGAACCTGCCTCTGTACGGGACCGTGGGTCTGATCACCGTCACAGATTCTGATGCAGGTGACAACTCCGTCATAACACTGTCCATCCTGAATGGGAAAGACAATTTCCTTATTGATCCCCAGACCGGTGTAATCAAACCCAACCTCACATTTGATAGAGAGCAGCAGAGCTCATACACTTTTATGGTGAAGGCTATAGACGGAGGGCAACCACCCAGCACTTCATACGCCAAGGTCACCATAAACGTTGTGGATGTCAATGACAATCGACCTGTTTTTGTTATCCCCTCGTCCAACTACTCTTACGATCTGGTCCAGTCTACCACCAGCCCTGGGTCTGTGGTCACCAGGGTGTTCGCTATAGACAATGACACTGGCATGAATGCTGAGCTGCAGTACAGCATCATTGGGGGATCACCAAGAGGGCTGTTTGCCATAGACAAAACAACTGGCAATATAACTCTGCAGGAGAAGATAGTCTCAGCTGATCAGGGTTTACACAGGCTAGTGGTGAAAGTCAAAGACCTGGGCCAGCCAGAGTCCTTACACGCAATCGCCCTCATTCACCTCTTCATTAACGAGACTGTATCCAACGCTACGTTCATTCAAGAGCAGCTACGTAAGAGCTTGGAGACTCCATTGGACCGTAACGTGGGAGACAGTGAGGTCACACCCCAAGCCAACGGATACGTGATTGTTGTCATCGCTATTATAGCTGGGACTATGACAGTTATCTTAGTCATCTTCGTGACGGCCTTGGTGCGCTGCCGTCAGACGCCCAGGCACAAAGTGGTGCAGAAGGGCAAGCAGAGCGGCGAGTGGGTGTCGCCCAACCAGGAGAACCGTCAAATCAAGAAGAAAAAGAAGAAAAAGAAGAGATCCCCTAAGAGCCTCCTCTTGAACTTTGTCACCATAGAAGAATCCAAGCCTGATGATCCCAGCCAGGAGCACATTAATGGAACTCTGGACCTGCCTGTGGAGCTAGATGAGCAGACCATGGGGAAATACAACTGGGCCACTACGCCGACCACCTTCAAACCTGACAGCCCAGACTTAGCCAAGCATTACAAGTCTGCCTCCCCCCAGCCAACCTTCCAAATCAAACCAGAGACCCCGATGGCGCCCAATAAACACCACGTGATTCAGGAGCTCCCGCTAGACAACACGTTTGTGGTGGGCTGTGACTCGCACTCCAAGTGCTCCTCCACCAGCTCAGACCCGTACTCGGTCTCAGAGTGCAGCTGTCAGGGGGGATTCAAGACTTCTGGGCAAATCCACACCAGACAGGTAATTCATAACTTATTTTCTAAAGCCACCTACTGTTTCCACTCCCACTCCCCCGTACCACTGTACCTTTGTTGATAAGATGGAGGGTGATGGGTAGCAACGGGAGGGAGCCGGGAGAATGAACCACACAAAAAAAGTCACATGTGCATTAATGTCATCAGCATTGAATATTGAGGAAGAATACCTCAGAGAGGAAGTAGAGAACTGAAGTCTGGCCAAGAAACTTCAACCAAATGAAATCTATCTTCACTTCCCAGAAAGAGGAAAAAAACAAATACAGATTATACCTCCCTTTGCTATCTTGTACTAGATGTCAAAAAAAAAACTTTAACCTTATTTGGGTTAATGTTCCACTTAAAAGTATAATTGAGGCAGTGGAATGGTGGGAACCAGTGTTAAATGAGAATCTTAAGTGAGAAAGGCTGGTGGCAGAGTAATAGCATGCTTGAGGGAGAATCACGTCGGCCACGCTACTAATTGAACTCTGCACAGCTGTATTTGCTGAGGACCAATGGATTAAAGCAACGCTAAGCTTTTTTGATTGACACACCTGAAAAAAAACTAGCATGTCTGACAGACAGAGAAAACCAAACATAGAGTCTTTGATTTGACAGTCATCAGCTTAACAGATAAATGTTGGGTTTAATCAGCTGTTCACTTTCCACTGAAATAGTAGGACATGTATCCCCCAAGAGTGCCACTACACTACAGAATAATAAGACCTCATTAAATAATCCCAGATATTGGTTGCGTGCTGGAGAAGTGGCGTCTTTACTGTGGAGGCTCTGAAGGCTTTGTGAGTGTGAGGCAGAGAGCAAAGCAAAAGGCAAAAGCAAGGCTCAATAGAATGCTAGAGTTTGGTCTGAGGCTTATGATTCCCTAAGAGATGTGCCAAATGTGAAGTACCCTAAAATATAACAGCAGCCCAGGGAAATATATGTAAATCAGAGGTAAGGGAGGTGGAGCAGAGCAGAGTGGGGCGGTGCAGAGATGGGATGAGCAGAGAGGGGCGGTGCAGAGCAGAGTGGGGCAGAGCAGAGCAGAGTGGGGCGGTCCAGAGAGGGGATGAGCAGAGAGGGGCGGTGCAGAGCAGAGTGGGGCGGTCCAGAGAGGGGATGAGCAGAGAGGGGCGGTGCAGAGCAGAGTGGGGCGGTCCAGAGAGGGGATGAGCAGAGAGGGGCGGTGCAGAGCAGAGTGGGGCAGAGCAGAGCAGAGTGGGGCGGTGCAGAGATGGGATGAGCAGAGAGGGGCGGTGCAGAGCAGAGTGGGGCGGTCCAGAGAGGGGATGAGCAGAGAGGGGCGGTGCAGAGCAGAGTGGGGCGGTCCAGAGAGGGGATGAGCAGAGAGGGGCGGTGCAGAGCAGAGTGGGGCAGAGCAGAGCAGAGTGGGGCGGTCCAGAGAGGGGATGAGCAGAGAGGGGCGGTGCAGAGCAGAGTGGGGCGGTCCAGAGAGGGGATGAGCAGAGAGGGGCGGTGCAGAGCAGAGTGGGGCGGTCCAGAGAGGGGATGAGCAGAGAGGGGCGGTGCAGAGCAGAGTGGGGCGGTCCAGAGAGGGGATGAGCAGAGAGGGGCGGTGCAGAGCAGAGTGGGGCAGAGCAGAGCAGAGTGGGGCGGTCCAGAGAGGGGATGAGCAGAGAGGGGCGGTGCAGAGCAGAGTGGGGCAGAGCAGAGCAGAGTGGGGCGGTCCAGAGAGGGGATGAGCAGAGAGGGGCGGTGCAGAGCAGAGTGGGGCGGTCCAGAGAGGGGATGAGCAGAGAGGGGCGGTGCAGAGCAGAGTGGGGCAGAGCAGAGCAGAGTGGGGCGGTTCAGAGAGGGGATGAGCAGAGAGGGGCGGTGCAGAGCAGAGTGGGGCGGTCCAGAGAGGGGATGAGCAGAGAGGGGCGGTGCAGAGCAGAGTGGGGCGGTCCAGAGAGGGGATGAGCAGAGAGGGGCGGTGCAGAGCAGAGTGGGGCGGTCCAGAGAGGGGATGAGCAGAGAGGGGCGGTGCAGAGCAGAGTGGGGCAGAGCAGAGCAGAGTGGGGCGGTCCAGAGAGGGGATGAGCAGAGAGGGGCGGTCCAGAGAGGGGATGAGCAGAGTGGGGCGGTCCAGAGAGGGGATGAGCAGAGAGGGGCGGTGCAGAGAGGGGATGAGCAGAGAGGGGCGGTACAGAGAGGGGATGAGCAGAGAGGGGCGGTCCAGAGAGGGGATGAGCAGAGAGGGGCGGTGCAGAGAGGGGATGAGCAGAGAGGGGCGGTGCAGAGCAGAGTGGGGCAGAGCAGAGCAGAGAGGGGCGGTGCAGAGCAGAGTGGGGTAGAGCAGAGCAGGGCAGAGCAGAGTGGGTCGGAGCAGAGCGGGTCGGAGCAGAGCAGAGCGGGTCGGAGCAGCGCAGAGTGGGTCGGAGCAGAGCAGAGTGGGTCGGAGCAGAGCAGAGCGGGGGAGAGCAAAGAGGGGATGAGCAGAGAGGGGCGGAGAAGAGCAGAGTGGGGCGGAGCAGAGCAGAGCAGAGCAGAGTAGAGCCGGGCGGAGCAGAGCAGAGCGGGGCAGAGCAGAGCGGGGCGGAGCAGAGCAGAGCGGGGCGGAGCAGAGCAGAGCAGAGTGGGGCGGTGCAAAGCAGAGCGGGGCGGAGCAGAGCAGAGAGGGACGGGGCAGAGCAGAGTGGGCGGAGCTCTATGGGATGGAAACTGATAGTGCAACAGTATGGTGGGTCACTAAGATCAAGGTAAAGATAGAGGCTTGGAAACAATAGCAGGAGGAGATAGCAAGATGGAAACTAGGGACCAGTAGAAAGAGGAGGTCAATAGATGGAGCCTTGGGACCAATAGAATGAGGAGGTAGCTAGATAAAAGCTTGGGACCAATAGAAAGAGGAGGTAGCTAGATTGAGGGTTGGGAACAATAGAAAGAGGAGGGATTTAGATGGAGGCTTGGAACCAATGGGAGGACAGGGTAGCTAGATGGAGACTTGGGACCAATAGAAAGAGGAGGTAGCTAGATGGAGGCTTGGGACCAATAGGAGGAGGAGGTAGCTAGATGGAGGCTTGGGACCAATAGCAGGAGGAGGTAGCTAGATGGAGGCTTAGGGCCAATAGAAAGAGGAGGTAGCTAGATGGAAGCTTGGGGACCAATAGGAGGTGGAGGTAGCTAGATGGAGGCTTGGGACCAATAGGAGGAGGGGGTAGCTAGATGGAGGCTTGGGACCAATAGGAAGAGGGTGTAGCTAGATGGAGGCTTGGGGACCAATAGGAGGAGGGGGTAGCTAGATGGAGGCTTGGGACCAATAGGAAGAGGGTGTAGCTAGATGGAGGCTTGGGACCAATAGGAGAAGGATGTAGCTAGATAGAGGCAATATCAAGAGGTAGCTAGATGGAGGCAAGGTGGAGGCTTGGCACAATTAGAAATACGAGGGATTTAGATGGAGGCTTGGGACCAATAGGAGAAGGAGGTAGCTAGATGGAGGCTTGGGACCAAAACTATTTGGAGGTAGCTAGATGGAGGCTTGGGACCAATAGAAAGTGGAGGTAGCTAGATGGAGGCTTTGGACCAATAGAAAGAGGTGGTAGCTAAATGGAGGATTGGGACCAATAGAAAGAGGCGGTAGCTAGATGGAGGATTGGGACCAATAGGAGGAGGGGGTAGCTAGATGGAGGCTTTGGACAAATAGCAGGAGGGGGTAGCTAGACGGGGGCTTGGGACTAATAGAAATCGAAGGTTGCTCGATGGAGGCTTGGGACCAATAGAAAGAGGAGGTAGCTAGATGGAGGAAAGGTGGAGCTAGATGGAGGCTTTGGAGCAATAGGAGGAGGGGGTAGCTAGATGGAGGATTAGGACCAATAGAAAGAGGAGGTAGCTAGATGGAGGTTTGGGACCAATAGGAAGAGGGGGTAGCTAGAAATTGGAGGTTGCTGGATGGAGGCTTGGGACGAATAGAAAGAGGAGGTAGCTAGATGGAGGCAAGGTGGAGCTAGATGGAGGCTTGGGACCAATGGAAGAGGAGGTAGCTAGATGGAGGCTTTGGACCAATAGACAGAGGCGGTAGCTAGATGGAGGCTTGAGACCAATAGAAAGAGGTGGTAGCTAAATGGAGGATTGGGACCAATAGAAAGAGGCGGTAGCTAGATGCGGGCTTGGGACCAATAGCAGGAGGAGGTAGCTAGATGGAGGCTTAGGGCCAATAGAAAGAGGAGGTAGCTAGATGGAGGCTTGGGACCAATAGGAGGTGGAGGTAGCTAGATGTAGGCTTGTGACCAATTGGAGGAGGGTGTAGCTACAAGGAGGCTTGGGATGAATAGCAGGCGGAAGTAGCTAGATGGAGGCTTGGGATCAATAGAAAGAGTAGGTAGCTATATGGGGGTAGCTAGATGGATGCTTGGACCAATAGAAAGAGGATGTAGCTAGATGGAGGCAAGGTGGAGCTAAATAGAGGCTTGGGACTAATAGAAAGAGGAGGTAGCTAGATGGGCGCTTGGGACCAATTGGGCAATGGGGTAGCAAGATGGAGGCTTGGGACCAATAGGATGACGGGGTAGCTAGATGGAGTCTTTGGACCAAGAGCAGAAATTGGTAACTAGTTGGAGGCTTGGGACAATGAGAAATACAAGGGATTTAGATGGAGGCTTGGGACCAATAGGAGAAGGAGGTAGCTAGATGGAGGCTTGGGACCAAAACTATTTGGAGGTAGCTAGATGGAGGCTTGGGACCAATAGAAAGTGGAGGTAGCTAGATGGAGGCTTTGGACCAATTGAAAGAGGAGGTAGCTAGATCGAGGATTGGGACCAATGGAAAGAGACGGTAGCTAGATGGAGGATTGGGACCAATAGAAAGAGGCGGTAGCTAGATGGAGGATTGGGACCAAAAGACAGAGGCGGGATCTAGATGGAGGATTGGGACCAATAGGAGGAGGGGGTAGCTAGATGGGGGCTTTGGACAAATAGGATGAGGGGGTAGCTAGATGGAGTCGTGGGACCAATAGGAGGAGTGGGTAGCTAGATGGAGGCTTTGGACAAATAGCAGGAGGGGGTAGCTAGACTGAGGCTTGGGACCAATGGAAAGAGGAGGTAGCTAGATGGGGGTAGAAAGATGGAGGCTTAGGACCAATACGAGTTGGGGGTAGCTAGATGGAGACTTGGCACCAATAGAAAGTGGAGGTAGCTTGATGGAGGCTTCAGACCAATAGAAAGAGTTGGTAGCTAGATGGAGCCTTGGGACCAATGGAAAGAGGTAGTGGCTATATTGAGGCTTGGGACCAATAGAAAGAGGATGTAGCTAGATGGAGGCTTGGGACCAATAGGAGGAGGGGGCAGCTAGATGGAGGCTTTGGACAAATAGCAGGAGGGGGTAGCTAGACGGAGGCTTGGGACTAATAGAAATCGAAGGTTGCTCGATGGAGGCTTGGGACCAATAGAAAGAGGAGGTAACTAGATGGAGGCAAGGTGGAGCTAGATGGAGGCTTTGGACCAATAGGAGGACGGGGAATCTAAATGGAGTCTTGGGACCAATATGAGGAGGGGGTAGCTAGATGGAGGCTTTGGACAAATAGCAGGAGGGGGTAGCTAGATGGAGGTTTGGTACCAATAATAAGTGGAAGGAGCGAGATGGAGGCTTGGAAACACTGGTAGTAGGAGGTAGCGAGATGGAGGCTTATGACCAAAAGAAAGCAGAGGTAGCTAGATGGAGGGTTGGGACCAATAGGGCAAGGGTGTAGCAAGATGGAGGCTTGGGACCAATAGGGCAAGGGTGTAGCAAGATGGAGGCTTGGGAACAATATCAGGAGGTGTAACTAGTTTGAGGCTTGGGACCAATAGAAAGAGGAGGGATTTTGATGGAGGCTTTGGACCAATAGAAAGTGGAGGTAGCTAAATGGAGGCCTTGGACCAGTAGAAAGTGGAGTTAGCTAGATGGAGGATTAGGACCAATAGAAAGAGGAGGTAGCTAGATGGAGGTTTGGGAACAATAGGACGAGGGGGTAGCTAGAAGGAGGCTTTGAACAAATAGAAATTGGAGGTTGCTAGATGGAGGCTTGGGACCAATAGTACGAGGGGCTAGCTAAACGAGGACTTGGGACGAATAAGAGGAGATGGAGCTAGACGGGGCTTGGAACCAAAAGGAGGAGGGGGAAGCTTGACGGGGCTTTGAACCAAAAGGAGGAGGGGGTAGCTAGATGGAGGCTTGGGACCAATAGGAGGAGGCGGTACCTAGAGAGTGTCCGGGGGCTTGGGACCAATTCATTAGAATCTTGGGACAAATTGGGACCAATTCATTAGAATCTTTAATTGCATTCTTGAATGGTGTAAATAGCAGTACCAAAAATGTAGTTAGATAGAAGGTGGGTAGTGTGGTAGAGAAAGTATTTATATAGGTTAGGGTTCATCATTGGTTGTCCTTATGGTGTGGTATAGATACAGTAACTACACCATTATACATCATCTGTTGTTTAGGAGGAGGACAGGGTACTATTGTACATTTTAGACATTTTGGAAACAAGGTTATAACATGGGATTCATTCAAACAGTAAGTTATTTATTTATTTTATTTCACCTTTATTTAGGCTAGTTGAGAACATACTCTCGTTTACAACTGCGACCTGGCCAAGAATAAAGCAAAGCAGTTCGACACATACAACAACAATGGAATTAACAAACATACAGTCAATAATACAGTAGAAAAAGCCTATATACAGTGTGTGCAAATGAGGTAAGATAAGGCAATAAATAGGCCAGGGTGGCGAAGTAATTACAATATACCAATTAAACACTGGAGTGATAGATGTACAGAAGAAAGTAGAGATACTTGGGTGCAAAAGAGCAATAAATAAATAAATACAGTATGGGGATGAGGTAGTTGGATGGGCTATTTACAGAGGCGCTATGTAACGGTGCAGTGATCTGTGAGCTGCTCTGACAGCTGGTGCTTAAAGCTAGTGAGGGAGATATGAGTCTCCAGCTTCAGTGATTTTTGCAGTGCGTTCCAGTCATTGGCAGCAGAGAACTGGAAGGAAAGGCGGCCAAAGGATGAATTGGCTTTGGGGGTGACCAGTGAGATATACCTGCTGGAGCGCGTGCTACGGGTGGGTGCTGCTATGGTGACCAGAGCTAAGATAAGGCAGAGCTTTACCTAGCAAAGACTTGTAGATGACCTGGAGCCAGTGGGTTTGGCAACAAATATGAAGTGAGGGCATAGCCAACGAGAGCATACAGGTCCCAGTGGTGGGCAGTATATGGGGCTTTGGTGACAAAACGGATGGCACTGTGATAGACTGCATCCAATTTGTTGAGTAGAGAGTTGGAGGCTATTTTGTAAATGACATCGCCGAAGTCAAGGATCGGTAGGATGGTCAGTTTTACGAGGGTATGTTTGGCAGCATGAGTGAAGGATGCTTTGTTGCAAAATAGGAAGCTAATTCTAGATTTAACTTTGGATTGGAGATGTTTGATGTGAGTCTGGAAGGAGAGTTTACAGTCTAACCAAACACCTAGGTATTTGAAGTTGTCCACATATTCTAAGTCAGAACCGTCCAGAGTAGTGATGCCGGACGGGCAGGCAGGTGCGGGCAGCGATCGGTTGAAGAGCATGCATTTAGTTTTACTTGCATTTGAGAGCAGTTGGAGGCCACGGAAGGAGAGTTGTATGGCATTGAAGCTCGTCTGGAGGTTAGTTAACACAGTGTCCAAAGAAGGGCCAGAAGTATACAGAATGGTGTCGTCTGCGTAGAGGTGGATCAGACAATCACTAGCAGCAAGAGCGACATCATTGATATAGACAGAGAAAAGTTGGCCCGAGAATTTAACCCTGTGGTACCCCCAGAGTTTGTAAAGTAAAATACATGTGAATTATAGATGCCTAATACAATAGTATTGTCCTGGAATTAGTTTGTAATTTTTCAGGTTCTATCTTTCACTGCTTTATATAGATATATATATTTATTTTTTCAGGATTATTGCTCACATCAGAAATAACACATTCTGGTATAGTTTCATCATACATCTTTAAAATATTGTATTTGATGAAGTGGGGGGAATTTTGGTTTTGGGGGGGGGAATTTTGTACTTCTTGAGAGATTTTTATTTATTTTGACTTCATTGTTTCAATCCTTTCAAATACCTTGTAGCATAGTTCTTACACATGCATTGTCCATCATTTAACATTTTAGTCATTTAACAGAAACTCTTAACTAGAACATTTTTACAGTAGTGAGTGCAGACGTTTTTATACTTTTTTTCTGTACTGTCTCCCGTTTTGGAATCAAACCCACAACCTTTTCATTACAAGCACCATGCCCACAACCTTTTCATTACAAGCACCATGCCCACAACCTTTTCATTACAAGCACCATGCCCACAACCTTTTCATTACAAGCACCATGCCCACAACCTTTTCATTACAAGCACCATGCCCACAACCTTTTCATTACAAGCACCATGCCCACAACCTTTTCATTACAAGCACCATGCCCACAACCTTTTCATTACAAGCACCATGCCCACAACCTTTTCATGACAAGCACCATGCCCACAACCTTTTCATTACAAGCACCATGCTCACAACCTTTTCATTACAAGCACCATGCCCACAACCTTTTCATTACAAGCACCATGCTCACAACCTTTTCATTACAAGCACCATGCCCACAACCTTTTCATTACAAGCACCATGCTCACAACCTTTTCATTACAAGCACCATGCCCACAACCTTTTCATTACAAGCACCATGCTCACAACCTTTTCATTACAAGCACCATGCTCACAACCTTTTCATTACAAGCACCATGCTCACAACCTTTTCATTACAAGCACCATGCTCACAACCTTTTCATTACAAGCACCATGCTCACAACCTTTTCATTACAAGCACCATGCTCACAACCTTGGCATTACAAGCACCATGCTCACAACCTTGACATGACAAGCACCATGCTCACAACCTTGACATGACAAGCACCATGCTCACAACCTTGACATGACAAGCACCATGCTCACAACCTTGGCATGACAAGCACCATGCTCACAACCTTTTCATTACAAGCACCATGCTCACAACCTTTTCATTACAAGCACCATGCTCACAACCTTTTCATTACAAGCACCATGCCCACAACCTTTTCATTACAAGCACCATGCTCACAACCTTTTCATTACAAGCACCATGCTCACAACCTTTTCATTACAAGCACCATGCCCACAACCTTTTCATTACAAGCACCATGCTCACAACCTTTTCATTACAAGCACCATGCTCACAACCTTTTCATTACAAGCACCATGCTCACAACCTTTTCATTACAAGCACCATGCTCACAACCTTTTCATTACAAGCACCATGCTCACAACCTTGGCATTACAAGCACCATGCTCACAACCTTGACATGACAAGCACCATGCTCACAACCTTGACATGACAAGCACCATGCTCACAACCTTGACATGACAAGCACCATGCTCACAACCTTGGCATGACAAGCACCATGCTCACAACCTTGACATGACAAGCACCATGCTCACAACCTTG
Source organism: Oncorhynchus kisutch (assembly GCF_002021735.2). NCBI lineage: Eukaryota > Metazoa > Chordata > Actinopteri > Salmoniformes > Salmonidae > Oncorhynchus > Oncorhynchus kisutch. The sequence goes on from NC_034192.2 coordinate 61,941,506, forward strand.
GCATGACAAGCACCATGCTCACAACCTTGACATGACAAGCACCATGCTCACAACCTTGGCATGACAAGCACCATGCTCACAACCTTGACATGACAAGCACCATGCTCACAACCATGACATGACAAGCACCATGCTCACAACCTTGACATGACAAGCACCATGCTCACAACCTTGACATTACAAGCACCATGCTCACAACCTTGACATGACAAGCACCATGCTCACAACCTTGACATGACAAGCACCATGCTCACAACCTTGGCATTACAAGCACCATGCTCACAACCTTGACATGACAAGCACCATGCTCACAACCTTGCCATTACAAGCACCATGCTCTACCCCACAGGACCACTATCCACTGTTGCTTTAAGTACGTAGACATTTGAAGAGACACCCACACAGAGCAGATATTCATTTTCCCCACCCACTTTTTTACAATTTAAAACCCATTTAAAAGCAACACTGCCATGGGACATTATACGTAAGCCTACTTGCATAGCCAGTACAGCGTACTAAGGAACATATAATTCACTTGGGTTTGTAATGCTCCCTGTCAAGTTGTCAGAATGGCTTTGCACACATACTGGTTATGCCCTGCCTTGAAATATCCCCTTAAATATGCACAAATATTTAACCAATGTTTTACAATTCTGATGTATTCTTTTGTGTTTGGGGGGTGGGGGGTGTGGGGGGGGGGTGACATTAATGGTGTATTTCAAATATTCCATGTCACTGATGTTGTTCGTCAGCGAGAAATATTTCTTCTTTAAGCTAATCTGAATTTGAATGGATTGATGACTAAGTCAACGTTCTCCTCCGTCCTCGTAATGTGCCGTATCAACCGTTCCATCAGTATATTCTATCTTGTGTATTTCAGGGCTTGCTAATCTGAAAAAAGGCTTTGCGAGTTGAATCCAATCATTATTTGTTTCTTATGGGGTAATTATTAGTCAGGCATTGCGAGTTTAATCACTTTCTGTTTCTTATGATGGCGTAATTATTGGTCATAATATTTGGTCAGATTCTGACAAACACATGCTTTTGGTCTAAAGTGGGACAGCGTTGTTCAAACTGAAAGACCAGCACCACCTTAGAGATGTCAGGACGATGGTATATCTATTATCTCCGTTGTAATCTCCTGTCACCTGGAGCGTTTTGAAAAGTAGGGCCTCCCTGTTGGCATTAGATGTGACAGCTAAGTGTGCTTATTCAAAGCCTACACGTGAAGTAATGCAGGGGTCTGGTGAGAATCTAGAGCTCAAAAGGTTAATTAAATGAATAAAAGGGTTAATCACTCATCATACAATATGATTAAAATCTCTGTAATTAGGTTTCGGGAGAGGATAATAGATAAAAGAGGAAAGAAGTCAATGTCCTTTAGGATTGTTAATATTATATCAGGTATACCTAAATATCATTGGCAGTTACTAGGTCTTTAATATTATTGGACCTCTGACAGCCAATGACTGACAATACTGGCTACAACTTCCTAGTTTTTGACTTGTCTGTAAACTCTCGCTCCAATAGATTCCTTTTTTAACATTGATACAGTTCAGATACATTCTCTTAATGCTCCCCAGAATATTAACATTCATGTTTTTCTTCATCTCGTAAACATTTTTTTTTTGTCGAGTGTGGAATTCACAATTGTGATCCGTTCAAGTCAGCCTGGCCTTAACAAAAGCAGCATATGGCAAGTTGACACCACTCAATCTCCCTGAGCATAAACCTGTAATACAAAAAGTCCAAAATACAGGATAAAGCAGATTGTGATGTTTTTATTTGTTCATGAAAGTGAAAGACAGTGATTTAGTTCCTTTTGCGTGCCTCTTCCATTGACCTGTTCCCTAAAGCTGCTAGAGGATAAAGGACATGACAGAAAACGATCATTGAATCCTAATAGGAGACACAGGAGATTTGCAGATGAAGGTCAGATGGATGTAGGTGTTAAAGAGGGAAGCTTGTCAAAAAAGACTTCAGAGACGACATATTTATGGCACCATATGGTATCTTAATATCCTAAGAGCTTTGTTTGGTAGGATCCAATGCTGCTCAGTGCACCATAGCCTCTTTTCCTCTCTCCCTAGCTTCCCTTCTCTCTTTTATTCCCTCCCTCATATCTGCCTTTCTTTTCTTTTATCTCTGTCTATCTCCCTGTTCCCAGCCGGTAGTTTTAGAGGTCAATCCCCCTCCTGGTGACGTGAGGGAAACCTCTGTCTCCATCTGTGCTTTAGTTGTGGCAGATCAAGTGAGCAACCTCCCTGGCTAGCTGAGTGATCATAGACACGGGTATGAATATGCAACAGCAAAAAGGCCAATATGCTCTTTTGTTTGTCCTATATTCCACAGGGCCATAGTGCCATAGTGCATACCAGGTCAGTTGTTGATGTCAGACCCAACCTCCTGTGATCTGTGTATTTTCCTAGCTAGCAGGTCCTATTAACATACTCATACTTAACATACTGTACACAGACATTACCATTTAACTTATGATCTCAGAACATGAACATTTGAAAGGATTGCGGACGTGATTATGTTGTTGTGGTACATATACAATATATTCCTAAAACAATCACTCTAGCTAAATGTTATAGTTACCTTTACAGAAAATCACATGATTTCACGTATAGAAAAATCACATGATTTCACGTATAGAAATATCACATGATTTCACGTATAGAAAAATCACATGATTTCACGTATAGAAAAATCACATGATTTCACATGCAACAGTTTTTCTTTCGCGCAAAAGTCAGTGCTTCTATAATCAATATGCCTAACGTAAGCAGCAGCGCAAGATCAGATTCAACGTGATCATCCAGATATCGGCAGATGTGTATTTTTTTGTAGTTTTGGGGCCAAATGAATTTCAGACGTGTACCTATCAAGAGGACCTTACTGTAGGGTGCCAGAGTAAGGTTTAATGTACGAGACAAAATGCTGTGTTCAGGGTTAAAACGAAGTGTTGCAGTAGGGTGGTGGATGTCATTTCACATTTGGAGCTAAATCAGTTGAAGAGAATTGCATGCTCTGATAATCACAGTAAAATGCACAAAGCTTATGCTCTCATGTAGTATTCTTCAAGGACTTCATCTGGCGAGGAAATTATACCTGATTGTCAGGTGTGTCTTGAAGAATGCTTTTTTGTATTTTTTAAATTGAATACAAATGATCTAGAGATTTGTATTCACTGTTCCGAGTGTAATAGAGTTTAACAGCTACTACAGATTAGATTTCTAAGAGCTGGATTATATTGTAACTTCAATCTCCCTATATCTGTCTGTCTCTCTATATTACAGGAGACGGCACTGAAACCACCACTCTATGACACACTCTGTGGCTCAGGTACAAGTCGCTGCCACAGGATAAAAATCAATCTCTAGCTGCCAGTACCTAGAGAGAGAAAGAGAGAGGGAGAGAGAGAGAGAGGGAGGAAGGCACAGACGAAGAGGTGAATCTCATACTATACAGTCTCTACAGCCTCAAAACACCAACCATCAAAAGGAATATGTTAATTTTTGTTTTTTTGTGGGCGAAAAAAAAGAAAAAAGAAGTATTTACTTGAATAATTTTCACCGAAATGAAGACACGTTGTTGCCTGCCTGAAACTTGACAAAGCTCTACTTGTTAATCCTGTAGGAGGTTTGAAATACTTCACAGAAACCCTATAGCATCACTTATCTCGTATCTATCTCCTAGATGATGACACATGGTATGACCCACCGCCCTGTAAATACAATGGACAGTTATTCTGTACAGTATGCTTATTTGTATGTATATTTATCACAGAGTTGACTTGGTTTATATGTATTGATTCTGTTTGAGTAAAGTTTGACCTACACTCTTAGAAATAAGGGTTCCGTAGGGGTTTCTAAGGTTGTTCCCATAGGAGAACCTTTCTTGGTTCCAGGTAGAACCCTTTTTTTTGGGGGTTCCAGTTAGAACTCTTCTGGATTCCATGTAAAACCCTCTGTGGAAAGGGTCCTACATGAAACTCAGAAGGGTTTTTACCTGGAACCAAAAAGGGTTCTTCAAAGGGTTCTCCTGTGGGGACAGCTGAAGTACCCTTTAGTGTACTAGATAACACCTTTTTTCTAAGAGTGTGCCAAGAGGCTATTTTATTTAACTTGCTTTTGAATCCATTGAATTCGCTATTTTTTGGGGGGGGGCTCATGGATATAGTGACTTGTAATGTATGATGCTGCAATCTTGGACTAATGCAAATGGTCCTTAATGCAAATTGGCCTACTGCTAATAGGCCTACAGCAAATTGGCCTACTGCTCATGGGCCTACTATGTGACTGTTCTGTACTTTTATGTCAATGATCACCTCGTATCATCCCATACACTTACAGTGCCACAGTTAGTGTTAGCAGTGAAGAGCGTGGCTAGTGTTAATATATATTGCCCACTGGACTGGAACACCACAGCTAACTGTTAGTACTGAAAAGTGTGGCTAGTGCATGGCCCACTGGACTGGAACACCACAGCTAACTGTTAGTACTGAAGAGTGTGGCTAGTGCATGGCCCACTGGACTGGAACACCACATTGTCTACTGATTGTCACCGTGGGACAGTAGGGAATTGTACCTCATAATAGAGTTTACTACTTTGAGCCACAATCACAAGGGACTGAAAGGCTTGGTTCATAGCAGAGCACCATGGTTTAACCTGTACTAGAGTCAGTTAGACAGCTTCATAGCAGAGCACCATGGTTTAACCTTACTGTACTAGAGTCAGATAGACAGCTTATCAGTAGAGCACCATGGTTTAACCTGTACTAGAGTCAGTTAGACAGCTTCATAGCAGAGCACCATGGTTTAACCTTAGTATACTAGAGTCAGTTAGACAGCTTCATAGCAGAGCACCATGGTTTAACCTGTACTAGAGTCAGTTAGACAGCTTCATAGCAGAGCACCATGGTATAACCTTGAAGTACTAGAGTCAGATAGAGAGCTTATCAGTAGAGCACCATGGTTTAACCTGTACTAGAGTCAGTTAGTCAGTTAGACAGCTTCATAGCAGAGCACCATGGTTTAACCTGTACTAGAGTCAGATAGACAGCTTCATAGCAGAGCACCATGGTTTAACCTGTACTAGAGTCAGATAGACAGCTTCATAGCAGAGCACCATGGTTTAACCTGTACTAGAGTCAGGTAGACAGCTTCATAGCAGAGCACCATGGTTTAACCTGTACTAGAGTCAGATAGACAGCTTATCAGTAGAGCACCATGGTTTAACCTGTACTAGAGTCAGATAGACAGCTTCATAGCAGAGCACCATGGTTTAACCTGTACTAGAGTCAGATAGACAGCTTATCAGTAGAGCACCATGGTTTAACCTGTACTAGAGTCAGATAGACAGCTTCATAGCAGAGCACCATGGTTTAACCTGTACTAGAGTCAGATAGACAGCTTCATAGCAGAGCACCATGGTTTAACCTGTACTAGAGTCAGATAGACAGCTTCATAGCAGAGCACCATGGTATAACCTGTACTAGAGTCAGTTAGACAGCTTATCAGTAGAGCACCATGGTATAACCTTACTGTACTAGAGTCAGTTAGACAGCTTCATAGCAGAGCACCATGTTTTAACCTGTACTAGAGTCAGTTAGACAGCTTCATAGCAGAGCACCATGTTTTAACCTTACTGTACTAGAGTCAGTTAGACAGCTTCATAGCAGAGCACCATGGTTTAACCTGTACTAGAGTCAGTTAGACAGCTTATCAGCAGAGCACCATGGTATAACCTTGCTGTACTAGAGTCAGTTAGACAGCTTCATAGCAGAGCACCATGGTTTAACCTGTACTAGAGTCAGTTAGACAGCTTCATAGCAGAGCACCATGGTTTAACCTCTACTAGAGTCAGTTAGACAGCTTATCAGTAGAGCACCATGGTTTAACCTGTACTAGAGTCAGATAGACAGCTTCATAGCAGAGCACCATGGTATAACCTTACTGTACTAGAGTCAGTTAGACAGCTTCATAGCAGAGCACCATGGTATAACCTTGCTGTACTAGAGTCAGTTAGACAGCTTCATAGCAGAGCACCATGGTTTAACCTGTACTAGAGTCAGTTAGACAGCTTATCAGTAGAGCACCATGGTTTAACCTTACTGTACTAGAGTCAGTTAGACAGCTTATCAGTAGAGCACCATGGTATAACCTTACTGTACTAGAGTCAGTTAGACAGCTTCATAGCAGAGCACCATGTTTTAACCTTACTGTACTAGAGTCAGTTAGACAGCTTCATAGCAGAGCACCATGGTTTAACCTGTACTAGAGTCAGTTAGACAGCTTCATAGCAGAGCACCATGGTTTAACCTGTACTAGAGTCAGATAGACAGCTTCATAGCAGAGCACCATGGTTTAACCTGTACTAGAGTCAGTTAGACAGCTTCATAGCAGAGCACCATGGTTTAACCTGTACTAGAGTCAGATAGACAGCTTCATAGTAGAGCACCATGGCTTAACCTGTACTAGAGTCAGATAGACAGCTTATCAGTAGAGCACCATGGTTTAACCTGTACTAGAGTCAGTTAGACAGCTTCATAGCAGAGCACCATGGTTTAACCTGTACTAGAGTCAGTTAGACAGCTTATCAGTAGAGCACCAGGGTTTAACCTGTACTAGAGTCAGTTAGACAGCTTCATAGCAGAGCACCATGGTTTAACCTGTACTAGAGTCAGATAGACAGCTTCATAGCAGAGCACCATGGTTTAACCTGTACTAGAGTCAGATAGACAGCTTCATAGCAGAGCACCATGGTTTAACCTGTACTAGAGTCAGATAGACAGCTTCATAGCAGAGCACCATGGTTTAACCTGTACTAGAGTCAGATAGACAGCTTCATAGCAGAGCACCATGGTTTAACCTGTACTAGAGTCAGTTAGACAGCTTATCAGTAGAGCACCATGGTATAACCTTGCTGTACTAGAGTCAGATAGACAGCTTATCAGTAGAGCACCTTGTTTTTTTGGTATCTTTATTTAAATAGGAAAGTCAGTTAAGAACAAATTCTTATTTCCAATGACAGCCTAGGAACAGTGGGTTAACTGCCTTGTTCAGGGGCAGAACGACAGATTGTCAGCTCGGGGATTCGATCGTCCAAGCCTATCGGTTACTAGTCCAACGCACTAACCACTAGGCTACCTGTCGCCCCGTCAGTTAGAGTCAGACAGACCGCTTCACAGTAGAGCACCATGGTTTAACATTAGTGTATCGGAGTCAGCAAGACAGCTGCACAAGTCACAGCCGATCTAACCTGTGAGATATAGTGTTACAAATTTAAAATGAATATTCCAAATGGTAAAACTCAGGCAGTTCGTTGATACCACTTGGTTGGTCAGAAGCAAAAAATAATAATGCAAACTTTTTTCTTTTTTTTCTTGTGCACTAATTTATATTGACACATTAGTTATTCCATTGAAATTAGGAGGGATAAACATTGAACACCTACACGGGTAGATCGTTCAGCGTTCAGCAGGCTTCGATTTATTAGCAGCAATAAGGTGACTTTAGGAAGAGAGAAGAATCTTTTTGGTTTCTGGTTTGGTATCCACACAAATATATGCCTCTACTGCATTGTGTAAACACTTGGAGTCATGTCCTGATCTTAATTACTATCTTCAATACTACACTAATAAACAGCTTGGTGGGTTAGCACTGTTGTTAATAGTCATGATGTTTAACGGTTGTCTTATGATAGAGACTGCTTTGGTAGACGAGGCTGTATGTACAGTATGTGTGGCACATATACGATACCTTCCTAATGATTCAAATCGTTTCTTGGAGAAGGTATCAGATGTAATTATGGTATCAAATGTAACACTACTGAGTAGAAACACAGTGTGAACTATACAGAGCATCTTAGCACTGCAATCATCATTAGATGTACCCGATCATGAATACATGAGACAAGACAGCTTCTGTTGTACGGGAGACAGTTGACGATGAAATACCAACCTCACTTTTATTCAATGTGAAATACAATATGCTCCTTACATTACTCTTTGTAATTAACTTTGATTTGCCAATTATGTGAAGAAAAACTGTATATAAATGTTTTGTTTATGTATGTGTGAGCTTCTGGAATTTATTAAAGTCTTTTTGCATTGTGTTGCACATTTCCCATGACTCTTCTTATTAATCAGGGCATTGGACCTTCTCATATTTCCCATGACTCTTCTTATTAATCAGGGCATTGGACCTTCTCACATTTCCCATGACTCTTCTTATGAATCAGGGCATTGGACCTTCTCACATTTCCCATGACTTTTCTTATTAATCAGGGCGTTGGACCTTCTCACATTTCCCATGACTCTTCTTATTAATCAGGGCATTGGACCTTCTCATTGCATTATATTATACTTCTTTCCTTCATTATATTATACTGTCTGTCCTTCATTCGTTATATTATACTGTCTGTCCTTCATTATATTATACTGTCTGTCCTTCATTCATTATATTATACTGTCTGTCTGTCTGTCCTTCTTTCCTTCATTATAATATACTGTCTGTCCTTCCTTCATTATATTATACTGTCTGTCCTTCCTTCATTATATTATACTGCCTGTCCTTCATTCATTATATTATACTGTCTGTCCTTCATTATATTATACTGCCTGTCCTTCATTCATTATATTATACTGTCTGTCCTTCATTATATTATACTGCCTGTCCTTCATTTATTATATTATACTGTCTGTCCTTCATTATATTATACTGTCTGTCCTTCATTCATTATATTATACTGTCTGTCCTTCATTCATTATAATATACTGTCTGTCCTTCATTATAATATACTGTCTGTCATTCATTATATTATACTGCCTGTCCTTCATTCATTATATTATACTGTCTGTCCTTCATTATATTATACTGTCTGTCCTTCATTATAATATACTGTCTGTCCTTCATTATATTATACTGTCTGTCCTTCATTATAATATACTGTCTGTCCTTCATTATAATATACTGTCTGTCCTTCATTATATTATACTGTCTGTCCTTCATTATAATATGCTGTCTGTCCTTCTTTCCTTAATTTCCTCTACTTATAACAGAATCCCATTAAGAATAAAAATAACCTTGAGATCATCTATACGATGATTAGTACATTTTCTGTTTTGTTATTCTACATTGTACTGTCTAGGTCAACGTCGGCCAATGCCCTTCACAACTTCTGTGTTGCTGGAATGGTTAGTTGGACACACAATAATAATTGTATGTCCAATTATTCTTGCAACAACATAACTCGACTAGCGGGAAGAAATGATTAAACAGTTTAGATATCCATCTCTCATTCGGGAACAGTTTTAATCAGAAGTTATGATGGAAAATATGCAAACAGGACTTTTGTGAAAACAAGGAAAACAATGCTGTCAGTTATACTTTAAGGTATTGAGAGAAAAAAATAAAGTAAAACATTAAACAGTAACCATTTCCCCTTTTAGACTTTGATATGAAAGTTTGCAGACTTGAATTAGGTTGGGTAATAGGGAAAAGTAATGGAAAAGGAAAGAATAGATCTAAATATAACAACAGGAAATGCAACAACAACAGGAAATGCAACGTCAACAGGAAATGCAACGTCAACAGGAAATGCAACGTCAACAGGAAATGCAACGTCAACAGTCAGACATCCTCATTATCATTAGCAGTATGCTCTAAATTAAATACAGGAAGTAAAAAAAAAAAATGTGAGGAAACCCGTATGAGTTAGATTCTTTTTTTTAATGAATGTCTTTTACGAAAGACATATGAAAGATGAAGTTTTATGGCTGGATTCTCTATTAATTTTGTGCGTCACTTTACGTAAAGCAACAGAAAGGGAAGAGCTTTCACAGACCGTTTTGATTGCAGACTTTCATCCAGTTGATGAAAAATAAATATACAAATTCGGATTCTAGAGTCTTTTCTAAGAAGTTGTTTGTGATTCCAGTCAGATGCCCTTTTGAGAACATTCTCAGTGATTTTTTTTAATCATCTTGTAAAAATGACTTTAAGGTTGTCTACTGGTTGTATTACAGCCTGTCACTGACGTATTGATTCATGATTCCTGAGCACCTGGCCTCGTGTAAGATTCCATCTAACAGCCCAGGAAGCTGGACATATATTGTAAGTTGGATTACACATAATGCACTGACTTGTCCACACACACACACACACACACACACACACACACACACACACACACACACACACACGGTAATTCTACAAGGATATAGCTAGCTCTTCTTGGACTTGAACAAATACTCTATATGTTTCCACAATGTTAATTGTGAATAAAAATGTGATACAGAGAGTGTATGTTCTCTTGTACAATCTGATATTACTCCTATTGCTTAATCAAACAGAGAATAGATCTGCCAAAAAATACACTCTAATTGATCATATAATGTTGTGTTTGTCATAATCGAGGGGCCAGTGAAAAATGACATGATTAGTCCAAACAACCTTCAAAAACGCTAAAATCTTCAATCAGACCAGCTTGGTCAATCGCCCCCTCTTATATGTGTAACGCTATACTGCCATATTCCTGCATAAATCAGTACCACATTAGTGAGATGCGGCTATCAATACAGAAGACCAATATTTCTTCACACATTAGCATTGATTTACAAGCTTCCATAAGATCATGTTGTCTGTCATGTTCCATTTGCCTAGGGATAGTTTGCTGACCAGCCAGGGCTCAGTTTCAAGTTTTCCTAAATTTTAAAGGGTTTTCAACTCAATTACAATTGTAAATAATTATCTTGGATTTCTCATTTTTTTCTCGGCTTTTCATCAACACGGAGTCAGTTGGATGTAGTGGATGTGCAGTTGAAGTCTCAAGTTTACATACACCTTAGCCAAATACATTTAAACTCAGTTCTTTCTGACATTTAATCCTAGTTAAAATCCCCTGTTTTAGGTCAGTTACTGTATTTTAAGAATGTGAAATATCAGAATAATAGTAGAGTGATTTATTTCAGCTTTTATTTCTTTCATCATATTCCCAGTGGGTCAGAAATTGACATACACTCAATTAGAATTGTTTAACTTGGATCAAACATTTCGGGTAGTCTTCCACAAGCTTCCCACAATAAGTTGGATGAATTTTGTCCCATTCCTCCTGACAGAGCTGGTGTAAATGAGTCAGGTTTGTAGGCCTCCTTGCTCGCACACACTTTTTCAGTTCTGCCCACAAATTTTCTATAGGATTGAGGTCAGGAGTTTGTGATGGCCACTCCAATACCTTGACTTTGTTGTCCTTAAGCCATTTTGGAAGTATTCTTGGGGTCATTGTCCATTTGAAAGACCCATTTGCGACCAAACTTTAACTCCCTGACTGATGTCCTGAGATGTTGCTTCAATATATCCACATAATTTTTTATGGCTGTTCTGGAGCAGTGGCTTCGTCCTTGCTGAGTGGCCTTTCAGGTTATGTCGATATAGATCTACTGTGGATATAGATACTTTTGTACCTGTTTGCTCCAGCATCTTTCTTTTCATTTCTTTTCTTTTGATTTTCCCATGATGTCAAGCAAAGAGGCACTGAGTTTGAAGGTAGGCCTTGAAATACATCCACAGGTACGCCTCCAATTGACTCAAATGATGTCAATTAGCCTATCAGAAGCTTCTAAAGCCATGACATCATCTTCTGGAATGTTCCAAGCTGTTTAAAGGCACAGTCAACTTATTGTATGTAAACTTCTGACCCACTGGAATTGTGATACAGTGACTTATAAGTGAAATAATCTGTCTGTAAACAATTGTTGGAAAAATTACTTGTGTCATGCACAAAGTAGATGTCCTAACCAACTTGCCAAAACTATAGTTTGTTACCAAGAAATTTGTGGAGAGGTTGAAAAACGAGTTTTAATGACTCCAACCTAAGTGTATGTAAACTTCCGGCTTCAAATGTAAATCTTTTTCAGTTTTTTAATTCTACTCATAAAGCTTTCATTGTTCTATGTGTCAGGAGAGGAGAGGAAATTAGCAGAGTGGTAACTGTGATCTGGAGAATGCTGTTGTTGCATCACTGCTGATGGTCGGTACTGGGCTACGCATGGGGCTGTCTAATGGAGCAGAAAACTAGAGGAAGCTCTCTCTCCCTCTGTCTTTCTTTCTTTCACTGTCTCTCTCTCCCTCTTTCTTTCTCTCTCGCTGCCTCTCTCTCTGCCTTTCTCCCTCCCTCTTTCTTTCTCTCTCACTCTCTCTCTCTCTCCCTCTCTCTCTCCCTCTTTCTTTCTCTCTCACTGTTTCTCTTTCTCTCTCGCTCTCTCTCTCTCTCTCTCCCTCTGTCTCTCCCTCTTTCTTTCTCTCTCGCTGTCTCTCTGCTCTGTCTCTCTCTTGCTCTCTTTCTCTCTCTCCTTCTACTCGCAATCTCCCCCCTTCCTTTCTGTCTGTGTTTCTCCCTCCTCAAGGCACTCCACACAATTGCTGCCAAATCTCTGCCAAACTGAATAATTCAATCATCCCCATTGCTGCAGCCTTCTTACCTTTGTGTGTGTACAACAATCAAATCAGTGGCGAAGACAGAGAGGAGTGTGTTTCCTCTCTCTCCCACTCTAAGATGTGGAGTGGCTCTACAGTCGAGATTGTTGTTTTCATTAAAAACAATTCTGTTGAGGAAATGAGGTGTTACCACGGCTAGGAATCTGAGCAGCACGGTTTGTTCCATGTTTAACCATTATCTAAAGAAGAATTATAAACTGGGTGGTTCCAGCCCTGAATGCTGATTGGCTAACACATACCACGGGTATGACAAAACATTTGTTTTTATAGTTCTAGTTACGTCGGTAACCAGTTTGTAATAGCAGTAAGGCCCCTCTGGGTTTGTGATATATGGCCAATATACCATGGCTAAGGGCTGTGTCCAGGCACTCTGCGACACGTCGTGAGTAAGAACAGCCCTTAGCCGTGGTATATTGGCCATATACCACACCCCACTCCGTGCCTTGTTGCTTAAATATACACTATCCTGGACTCATATAATAATGAGATGGGGTTATCTATCTCGACGACAACTACATCGTGATACATTTGTATCTTGTGTCATTTCGGGAATGACTTGATAACTGCAAGCCTAGAACGCAGTGCACTGTAACCTCATCCGAGGTGCTGTAAAGGTTTAGTCTGATTTGTCCTCGATTGCTTTTTCCTCCATGTTTTGTCATTTCAGGTTGTCATACGGATAAACAAGAATTACAAGATTTTTCTTTGAAAACTGGGAACCATGTTAAATGCATTAAGCATGAGGATGAACATAATCTTTGACAGGGAACTGTATTAGACACACATGATAATAGTAAAATCGAAAGAGGAATAAAACACCTTATTTAGAGAGCTTTTTGTGTGTGTGTGTGTGTGTGTGTGTGTGTGTGTGTGTGTGTGTGTGTGTGTGTGTGTGTGTGGGTGTGTGTGTGTGTGTGTGTGTGTGTGTGTGTGTGTGGGTGTGTGTGTGTGTGTGTGTGTGTGTGTGTGTGTGTGTGGGTGTGTGTGTGTGTGTGGGTGTGTGTGTGTGTGTGTGTGTGTGTGGGTGGGTGGGTGGGTGTGGGTGTGGGTGTGAGTGTGTGTGTGTGTGTGTGTGTGTGTGTGTGTGTGTGTGTGTGCGTGCTCTGGACAATGTGTTGTTGTTGTTGTCTTGTGTCTGTCTGGTACTGTAGGCTACTACGTCTGAAATCAGCCGCCATCTGTGAACGCCGGTGTAGAGAGGCAGAGCAAGAGCAGCTCAGGGTTGTTTGTATTGAAATTCATGCCTCATTTTATCCTCTTTGAAGTGGTGTACACTGGGAAATCTGTCAGCAATCTATCACGCAGACTGTGGGTTGAGTCTCTAACCAGGAAATCCTCTCCTCTGAGGCATTGTTTAATATTCCATGCTGGTTGGGTGCTCGACACCACATACTCACGTTTCATATACACTGAGTGCACAAAACATTAGGAACACCTGCTCTTTCCACGGCATAGACTGACCAGGTGAATACAGGTGAAAGCTATGATCCCTTATTGATGTCACGAGTTAAATCCACTTCAAATCAGTGTAGAGTGGAGGAGAGGAGACAGGTTAAAGACGGATTTTTAAGCCTTGAGACAATTGAGACATGGATTGTGTACGTGTGCCATTCAGAGTGTGAATGGGCAAGACACAATATTTAAGTGCCTTTGAATGGGGTATGGTAGTAGTACCTGCTGGTTTTCCTGTGTGTATCAAGAATGGTCCACCAACCAAAGGAAATCCAGCCAAATTTACAGAACTGTGTGCCAGCATCCCCGTGGAATGTTTTTCACACCTTTTGAGTCCATGCCCCGATGAATTGAGATTGTTCTAAGGGCTAATATTAGGAAGGTGTTCCTAATGGTTTGTCCACTCAGTGTATATCCGAACTGCAATGTAGTGTCTTTGCTAAAAATGCTTGGGGTCCCTCCACCATGTGTGGACAAGGCTTTTAGAGATGACTCTAATGTGTTGGAACCGAGGCTGACCTAATATAGACACGTTATATAGAGTGCTGCAGATAAGACTCATTAACTCATTATTATAAATGTTACCTTTGATTTCACCATCTGAATAAAAAAAATGGCAGTTCCATCCTTAACCAGCCTTCCTGCAAGATACTTTGCAGTAGAGTGACACTCAAGGACAGAGGAAACAATGGGCCAGCTGGATGCACTGAATGAAAGGCTTTGCATGTCTTTAGATTCTAGTAAGCAGAAGGGAGACAGGCTGAAGGGCAGCGACTTTAAGACACAGAGCTGAGAACCTTGTCTGTGGTCGCCCCTAATCCTGGTAATCCCCTACAGCAAGTCTTGATTTACTTTTGTAAAAGAGATTGGGAGACGATAAGAGGCAAGTCCCCGTTTTAGAATATCGGATAATCTGGTTAGGACAGAGGACTCAGGGGTATTTAGTCCAACCTTAACATTTGTTAAAGCAGATGGTGGTTAGGAGGGGCCAGGCCAGCTGGCAAAACCACCACCTCCTCCTCCTCCTCCTCCACCTGACAACCTCCCTCATCTCTACTCCTCCTCCTCCACCTCCTCCTCCACCTGACAACCTCCCTCATCTCTCCTCCTCCTCCCTCCGCCTGACAACCTCCCCCATCTCTCCTCCTCCTCCACCTGACAACCTCCCCCATCTCTCCTCCTCCTCCACCTGACAACCTCCCCCATCTCTCCTCCTCCTCCTCATCCTCCTCCTCCTCCTCCTCCTCCACCTGACAACCTCCCCCAATCTCTCATCCTCCTCCCTCCACCTGACAACCTCTCTCATCCCCCATCTCCCCTCCTCCTCCACTTCCTCATGACAACCTCCCCATTTCTCCTCCTCCTCCACTTCCTTGTGACAATCTCCCCCATCTCTCCTCCTCTTCCCCCTGCTCCACCTCCTTTTCCTGATAACCTCTTCCTCCTCCTCCATCCTCCTACTGACATCTTCCTTCTCCTCCTCCTCCACTTCCTCCTGACAACCTCCCCCATCTCTCCTCCTCCTCCTCCTCCTCCTCCTGACAACCTCCCCCATCTCTCCTTCTCCTCCTCCTCCTTACAACTTCCACCTCCTCTTCCTCCTCTTCCACCTCACCTTCCTCCTTCCCATCCTCTTCCTCCTCCTCCTCATTACATATTCCTCCTCTTCCTTCTGACATTTTCCTCCTCCTCCTCTCCTCCTCTTCCTCACAACTTCCACCACCTTTTCATCATCTTCCTCCTCCTCCTTCTCCTCCTCCTCCTCACAACTTTCAACACATCTTCCTCATCTTCCTCCTCACAACTTCCTCCTCCTCCTCCCTCATCCATCTACTGTGGTCGAGTATAAAAACAGACCAGACCAATGGATGGATGATAATTAATCTAGTTTATTTTGCTGTTTGACTCCTTAAGTACTTTCAGCCAGATTAGAGGCTTTTCTAGGGGATAATCGGAAGGCCACAGACAATTGCCTTTTTTCCATCCTGAAAGTATCCCCTGTGAATGTGTAAAGAAGGGGATTTAGACTGGATGCCGGCTCTTAATTCCTGATTAGTCCAATTCCAAACCCTGCTAAAATTAGCTGGCCAGTGTGCTAATCACAGAGTCTTAGACACCCTCTGTTGCATGGCGGAGTGGACTGGACATCACAGCCCCTGCAGTCAGAACAGGTCCCAGGACGGGACAACCCTGCCCCTGCAGTCAGAACAGGTCCCAGGACTGGACATCCCAGCCCCTGCAGTCAGAACAGGTCTCAGGACTGGACAACCCTGCCCCTGCAGTCAGAACAGGTCCCAGGACTGGACATCCCAGCCCCTGCAGTCAGAACAGGTCTCAGGACTGGACAACCCTGCCCCTGCAGTCAGAACAGGTCCCAGGACTGGACATCCCAATCCCTGCAGTCAGAGCAGGTCCCAGGACTGGACAACCCTGCCCCTGCAGTCAGAACAGGTGCCAGGAATGATATCTCATAAATTGTAAAGTTTTGGATTTTAAACCCTCTCTCCACTTGTTCAATGTATTGACCACTCTATGGACAAAGGATTAGGTTTGCTTCAGGCAGATATAGCTCTATGGACACTGTATTAGGTTTGCTTCAGGCAGATATAGCTCTATGGACACTGGATTAGGTTTGCTTCAGGCAGATATAGCTCTATGGACACTGGATAGCTCTATGGACACTGGATTAGGTTTGCTTCAGGCAGATATAGCTCTATGGACACTGGATTAGGTTTGCTTCAGGCAGATATAGCACTATGGACACTGGATAGCTCTATGGACACTGGATTAGGTTTGCTTCAGGTAGATATAGCTATATGGACACTAGGCTTGCATCCAAAATGACATCCTATTCCCCTATAATCAAATCAAAGTTTATTTGTCACGTGCGCTGAATACAACAGGTGTAGTAGACCTTACAGTGAAATGCTTACTTACAGGCTCTAACCAATAGTTTTAAAAAGGTATTAGGTGAACAACAGGTAAGTAAAGAAATAAAACAACAGTAAAAAGACAGGTTATATACAGTAGAGAGGCTATAAAAGTATTGAGGCTACATACAGACACCGGTTAGTCAGGCTGATTGAGGTAGTATGTACATGTAGATATGGTTAAAGGGATTATGCATATATGATAAACAGAGAGTAGCAGTAGCGTAAAAGAGGGGTTGGTGGGTGCTGGGTGGGACACAATGCAGATAGCCCGGTTTTAAGCGCACTGCTTTGGACCAGGGCCCAGAGGGTGCCATTAGGAATGAACAACGGGTTTCCTTCAGGACGGCTAAAATCAGTGACCCCTTTTTGTTCCTGTTTCGATGAGCCAACCCCTCATTTTAACCCATAAGTGTGTCACTCCACCACCTACCTGACCCTATTACAGTATAAATCATTAACCTAAATCACTGCTTATTGAACCATAAATGATCATATTGGGTATTGTAATGAACATATTACATTTCATACACAATATTACATTACGGTCGGCTGCTTCAGGGTAATCTAATAATTCAATATCTCTGATTGGAGCGTGACTAGCTATAATATAAACCATGAAGTCTTCCTAATCCCCATCTCACCAACTTTATGCCTCTGGCAATCTTCTCAGTCAGTCCTGGATGCCTTCAGCAGAGGCAGATTTACTTAATTAGATCAATACATCGACTAATTAGAGCCAAGTGAGGCGTGAGTGGGTTGACAGGTATGCTTTTCATTCATTCACACAGCCATTTTGCTTAATCGTGTGATGTTTTCCCCTGTCTTTGTATGCAGGTGTGTAATATAATTGGATATTACGGTTGTCTAATTCGATTTGAGTTGGAAGAACAAAAAAAGGTAGTTGCTTCCAGTCGTCCTGGAAAAAAGAAAATAGCTCTTGATATACTGTAGCACTTTACAGAATGATTCAAATTTCTCTTTTCACTTTAACTAGGCAAGTAAGTTAAGAACAAATTCTTATTTTCAATGATGGTCTAGGAACAGTGGGTTAAACTGCCTTGTTCTGTAGAAGAACAACAGATTTATACCTTGTCAGCTCAAGGAGTTGATCTTGCTTGTCGTCCAACTCTCTAACCACTAGGCTACCCTGCCAGCCAGGCTTTCACGGAATATGCTCAGCTTCTAATGTGTATTGAATTCATCCAATGATGTGTGTAGGTTCAAAATACAAGTGGTGTAGAGTACTTAAGTAAAAAATACTTTAATGTACTGCTTAAGTAGTTTTTTGTGTACTTTACTATTTATATTTTTTGACTATTTGTACTTTTACTTCACAACATTCCTGAAGAAAATAATGTACTTTTTACTCCCATAACATTTTATCTGACACCCAAAAATACTCGTTTAACAGGACATGAAAATGGTCTAATTCTTATCAAAAGAGCATCCCTGATCATACCTACTGCCTCTGGTCTGGCAACTCACTAAACACACATGCTTCATTTGTAAATGATGTCTGAGTGTTGGAGTGTGTCTCTGGATATCTGTAAATTAACACAAAAAAAATTAAAAACGTTTTACTTGAGTCATTTTCTGTTAAGATATCTTTACTTTTACTCAAGTATGATAATTGGGTACCTTTTCTACCACTGCAAAATACACAGTGCTTGTCAAAGAGAATAGATTTAAAGGCATTTGAATGGTGATTTGATAGCAGAATCTGAATAATTGTAATGCAGTCATTTATACCTGTAATATTGCTGGTAGATATTATGGTACTATATTATAGTCTTGGAAAAATTTGTAAATGGCTATCATACAACAAAGATTATTGTTGGTATTGTTGGTATTGTTGGTTTTTATGGTCTTCTGAATGTAGACTATTGAACAGCTTTGTCATTGTTGTAAAGTTCTGTTTCTGACCTGTATGTGGAATTTGGTTGCACACATTTCTTCTCTCTAGATACCACCCTCTACTGCAGTAAGACCATAATGCTACAGTTCTCTCTAGATACCACCCTCTACTGCAGTAAGACCAGAATGGTACAGTTATTCTCTCTAGATACCACCCTCTACTGCAGTAAGACCAGAATGCTACAGTTCTTCTCTCTAGATACCACCCTCTACTGCAGTAAGACCATAATGCTACAGTTCTCTCTAGATACCACCCTCTACTGCAGTAAGACCAGAATGGTACAGTTATTCTCTCTAGATACCACCCTCTACTGCAGTAAGACCAGAATGCTACAGTTCTTCTCTCTAGATACCACTCTCTACTGCAGGAAGACCAGAATGCTACAGTTCTCTCTAGATACCACCCTCTACTGCAGTAAGACCAGAATGCTCCAGTTCTTCTCTCTAGATACCACCCTCTACTGCAGTAAGACCAGAATGCTACAGTTCTTCTCTCTAGATACCACCCTCTACTGCAGTAAGACCAGAATGCTACAGTTCTCTCTAGATACCACCCTCTACTGCAGTAAGACCAGAATGCTACAGTTCTTCTCTCTAGATACCACCCTCTACTGCAGTAAGACCAGAATGCTACAGTTCTCTCTAGATACCACCCTCTACTGCAGTAAGACCAGAATGCTACAGTTCTTCTCTCTAGATACCACCCTCTACTGCAGTAAGACCAGAATGCTACAGTTCTTCTCTCTAGATACCACCCTCTACTGCAGTAAGACAATAATGTTACAGTTCTCTCTAGATACCACCCTCTACTGCAGTAAGACAAGAATGTTACAGTTCTTCTCTCTAGATACCACCCTCTACTGCAGTAAGACCAGAATGCTACAGTTCTCTCTAGATACCACCCTCTACTGCAGTAAGACAAGAATGTTACAGTTCTTCTCTCTAGATACCACCCTCTACTGCAGGAAGACCAGAATGCTACAGTTCTTCTCTCTAGATACCACCCTCTACTGCAGTAAGACAAGAATGCTACAGTTCTTCTCTCTAGATACCACCCTCTACTGCAGTAAGACCAGAATGGTACAGTTATTCCCACTAGATACCACCCTCTACTGCAGTAAGACCAGAATGTTACAGTTCTTCTCTCTAGATACCACCCTCTACTGCAGTAAGACCAGAATGCTACAGTTCTTCTCTCTAGATACCACCCTCTACTGCAGTAAGACCAGAATGGTACAGTTCTTCTCTCTAGATACCACCCTCTACTGCAGTAAGACCAGAATGGTATAGTTCTTCTCTCTAGATACCACCCTCTACTGCAGTAAGACCAGAATGTTACAGTTCTCTCTAGATACCACCATCTACTGCAGTAAGGCAAGAATGCTACAGTTCTTCTCTCTAGATACCACCCTCTACTGCAGTAAGACAAGAATGCTACAGTTCTTCTCTCTAGATACCACCCTCTACTGCAGTAAGACCAGAATGCTACAGTTCTTCTCTCTAGATACCACCCTCTACTGCAGTAAGACCAGAATGTTACAGTTCTTCTCTCTAGATACCACCCTCTACTGCAGTAAGACCAGAATGTTACAGTTCTCTCTAGATACCACCCTCTACTGCAGTAAGGCAAGAATGCTACAGTTCTTCTCTCTAGATACCACCCTCTACTGCAGTAAGACAAGAATGCTACAGTTCTTCTCTCTAGATACCACCCTCTACTGCAGTAAGACCAGAATGCTACAGTTCTTCTCTCTAGATACCACCCTCTACTGCAGTAAGACCAGAATGTTACAGTTCTTCTCTCTAGATACCACCCTCTACTGCAGTAAGACCATAATGCTACAGTTCTCTCTAGATACCACCCTCTACTGCAGTAAGACCATAATGCTACAGTTCTTCTCTCTAGATACCACCCTCTACTGCAGGAAGACCAGAATGCTACAGTTCTTCTCTCTAGATACCACCCTCTACTGCAGTAAGACAAGAATGTTACAGTTCTCTCTAGATACCACCCTCTACTGCAGTAAGACAAGAATGTTACAGTTCTTCTCTCTAGATACCACCCTCTACTGCAGTAAGACCAGAATGCTACAGTTCTCTCTAGATACCACCCTCTACTGCAGTAAGACAAGAATGTTACAGTTCTTCTCTCTAGATACCACCCTCTACTGCAGTAAGACCAGAATGCTACAGTTCTTCTCTCTAGATGCCACCCTCTACTGCAGTAAGACAAGAATGCTACAGTTCTTCTCTCTAGATACCACCCTCTACTGCAGTAAGACAAGAATGTTACAGTTCTTCTCTCTAGATACCACCCTCTACTGCAGTAAGACCAGAATGGTACAGTTATTCCCTCTAGATACCACCCTCTACTGCAGTAAGACCAGAATGTTACAGTTCTTCTCTCTAGATACCACCCTCTACT
Organism: Oncorhynchus kisutch; assembly: GCF_002021735.2. Lineage (NCBI taxonomy): Eukaryota > Metazoa > Chordata > Actinopteri > Salmoniformes > Salmonidae > Oncorhynchus > Oncorhynchus kisutch. The sequence goes on from NC_034192.2 coordinate 61,962,733, forward strand.
GCAGTAAGACCAGAATGCTACAGTTCTTCTCTCTAGATACCACCCTCTACTGCAGTAAGACCAGAATGGTACAGTTCTTCTCTCTAGATACCACCCTCTACTGCAGTAAGACCAGAATGGTATAGTTCTTCTCTCTAGATACCACCCTCTACTGCAGTACGACCAGAATGTTACAGTTCTCTCTAGATACCACCCTCTACTGCAGTAAGGCAAGAATGCTACAGTTCTTCTCTCTAGATACCACCCTCTACTGCAGTAAGACAAGAATGCTACAGTTCTTCTCTCTAGATACCACCCTCTACTGCAGTAAGACCAGAATGCTACAGTTCTTCTCTCTAGATACCACCCTCTACTGCAGTAAGACCAGAATGTTACAGTTCTTCTCTCTAGATACCACCCTCTACTGCAGTAAGACCATAATGCTACAGTTCTCTCTAGATACCACCCTCTACTGCAGTAAGACCAGAATGCTACAGTTCTTCTCTCTAGATACCACCCTCTACTGCAGTAAGACCAGAATGGTACAGTTCTTCTCTCTAGATACCACCCTCTACTGCAGGAAGACCAGAATGCTACAGTTCTTCTCTCTAGATACCACCCTCTACTGCAGTAAGACCATAATGCTACAGTTCTCTCTAGATACCACCCCCTACTGCAGGAAGACCAGAATGCTACAGTTCTTCTCTCTAGATACCACCCTCTATTGCAGTAAGACCAGAATGCTACAGTTCTTCTCTCTAGATACCACCCTCTACTGCAGGAAGACCAGAATGCTACAGTTCTTCTCTCTAGATACCACCCTCTACTGCAGGAAGACCAGAATGCTACAGTTCTTCTCTCTAGATACCACCCTCTACTGCAGTAAGACCAGAATGCTACAGTTCTCTCTAGATACCACCCTCTACTGCAGTAAGACCAGAATGCTACAGTTCTTCTCTCTAGATACCACCCTCTACTGCAGTAAGACCAGAATGTTACAATTCTTCTCTCTAGATACCACCCTCTACTGCAGTAAGACCAGAATGCTACAGTTCTCTCTAGATACCACCCTCTACTGCAGTAAGACCAGAATGCTACAGTTCTTCTCTCTAGATACCACCCTCTACTGCAGGAAGACCAGAATGCTACAGTTCTTCTCTCTAGATACCACCCACTACTGCAGGAAGACCAGAATGCTACAGTTCTTCTCTCTAGATACCACCCTCTACTGCAGTAAGACCAGAATGCTACAGTTCTTCTCTCTAGATACCACCCTCTACTGCAGGAAGACCAGAATGCTACAGTTCTTCTCTCTAGATACCACCCTCTACTGCAGTAAGACCAGAATGCTACAGTTCTTCTCTCTAGATACCACTCTCTACTGCAGTAAGACCAGCAGAGAGGAAGACCTAAGGCAACAGTAAGACAGACATAGTCAGGGATATTGTCAAGAGTGTTCTTAAATAATGTGCGTGAAATTCATCGGCGATCATAAAGAATTGATGTGTGCAGTCTTCAAAAAGAGTGAGCAGGCTCGTTCTTGAACCCAGTAAAACAGATTATTACATAGGATTTTTGATGCGGTTTGTGTTGGTTGGCTGCTCAGATGTTCATTATGAAGTATTATGTATTCACCTCAGGTTGCAGCTATGAAATTTGAAGGTAATCAGGGCCTTTTCACTAGCCTCTTGATATCAAGGGTTTTAACATCGCTTGCTATCGTCCTTGTGTGTAACAGTAGTTGTAACTTAAAACGTCTTGCCCAGAGCCAGTTAAATACAACAAAGATTTAATTTACATTTAAACGGCCAAATGTTTTTATATATATATATATAAACACCTTTTGTTCCATGTTTTATGATACAGTTGAACAGCTTCAAGAAAAGGAACTGTTTCCTTTCTCAACCAGTTTGTTTTTTAAGAGCTCCCTTTTCCGATAACTAAATTAGAGGCCAATTTGGTATAATTACATCCTGAATTCTGCTTTTCTACTCATCACTGCACAGCAAGGCAGGCTAGTCTATATTCCAATTGAAATTAGACGTCAACAAAGCAGACATTAGAAGTCAACAAGACATTTTAATTTCATGGATATAGGGTTAATTTATTTCTAATTCTGTTTGGTTCTTCTGTTTAGTGTAAATGTTGTGATGTAACTATGAAAACAAGCAGGGGGAGGGGGCTGTGATGGTAGTGAGCTAGCATGTGTGTGTGTGTACATAAGCGTGTGTGATGGAGGGGTGTAGGCCGCATTGCCTCCAGTAGAACATCCCAGCATAGACTAGCACCTCAAACATCCTGAATCTTTGCGTGCACATGTGGTGGGTCAGCCTAAGGAAATAGCCGACACTTCAGTGAATTGCGAGCAGTGAGCACAGACCTTATTGTTTTGTCTGGGTGACTGTGCTTGCTCTGAGATAATGACTTTGCTCTACTTTGACTTTTGAGGCAGTGACCTGAACTAAGGGCCCGCGAGTGAAAACGAGAGCCTGGATGAACCTGAATGTGATTAAGGTCACAGAGAGTCGCCACATTTGTTTGACCCGTGTTTCACATCGACCACTGTCTGGGAATCAGCTGAGGAATCTTTTGTATTTGTGGTTTTTCTAGGAATGCCAACACTGGTCATTCATCAATAAAGTGTATGGGAGGAGTGGTGGGGTGTGACGATTATAAAATACCTCCTAGCGACAACAATTTCAGATTTATTTGTGAAAATGCACACAATTCTCACGGAAGAAGCTATGCAACATGCTATATAAATATTTAATTTTGTAGATTATTATTCAGAATACAATAATCCATTTTGGATATGTCTCTCTCTCTCTCTCTGTCTGTCTCTCTAGCTCTCTTTCGCTCCCTCTCTCTACCTCTTTCTTCCTCTCTCACTGTCTCTCTCACTGTCTCTCTCTCTCTCTCTCCCTCTCTCTCCCTCTTTCTCTGTCTCTAACTCTGTCTCTAACTCTCTTTTGCTCCCTCTCTCTCCCTCTTTCTTTCTCTCTCACTGTTTCTCTCTCTCTTTCTCTCTCTGTCTCTTTCTCAGCACTGACAGTGAATAAGAAAGTGGTTATGTGCTGTTGTTGACCTCTTCAGCTATACTTTAAAATCAATGCTCCTCCTCATGTGTCTAATATCACTATGTACCCTCTGTTGACTGCTGCTTACAAACAAGACAGCGTACGGACGTCAACAAATCACTTGGAATACATCCCAAATCACACCCTATCCCTTACATGTTGGTCAAAAGTAGTGCACTATATAGGGTCGAAGGGTACTATTTGAGAGGCAGGCTGGAAGAAGTGCACAGTACTGTCAAGCCCAACACAGGATCAATGTTCAATAAAATAAATAATGAAGTAAATTAGTACCATCCCATTGAGCAGATCTACAAGAAAACCAGGTATTCTGGTGGAGGTAAAAATGCTAAATCAGTAGAACAAGTGTGTATCTGAAAGCCAGATGTTTGTGTTGGCTTCTTCTCCTGTCTCAGTGCTATTATGTTTCCTGATTCAGCAGGGATCCGTTCGCATCTCTCACTGCAACCTCTATTTGAAGGCAAATACAGTACATAGTCTGTTCTTTAGCTTGCATGTAAATGTGAGTCGGGGGAGGAAAAAATAAGGCATTCAAATGAGCCTCGGTTTGTTCGAGAGGGACCATAGGGACCTAGTATTTTTAGACACAACAAAGGAATAGCCAGTGGTGTTGTGCAGAAATAGTAGCTGTAGTTAACTTCTGGGTGTTCCTCTTTGGTCACTGTTAGTTTTTTAGAGTTATCTATATCTGCGCTTAGACACAAAGCTGGGAGAAATGGAAGGTCAATTCAGTGTTAGTTGAAGTCCCATTACATATATACGGGATCCAGATGTTTTGATTGGCAGGGCCAGAAAGATGAATGGCTTTCTGATGTCCCTCCGACCATCTATGTTATAGGTATCCTGCTGGTCTGACAATGTCTGTAAGATATACAGTAACTTGACTCTTCTATGAAGGAAATATATATGTAACTCTTGACTACGGATGAATGCTCAGAAATAAAAACAAGTCATTTGTAATAAAACACCTCTTGGGATACAGTGAGCAGGATTTAGTCCCCCCTGGCGACACAAGGAAACCAAAGCAGTAGGGACGGATACAAACTGTCCCTTCACACCATCAAAGTATCATACAGATACTACCTTTTTCATTTTAGACTTCATTGTCAAACTTGTAAATGTTCACCGGAACACACTTTTACTTGTAAATGTTCACCGGAACACACTTTTACATGTAAATGTTCACCGGAACACACTTTTACTTGTAAATGTTCACCGGAACACACTTTTACTTGTAAATGTTCACCGGAACACACTTTCACTTGTAAATGTTCACCGGAACACACTTTCACTTGTAAATGTTCACCGGAACACACTTTTACTTGTAAATGTTCACCGGAACACACTTTTACTTGTAAATGTTCACCGGAACACACTTTTACTTGTAAATGTTCACCGGAACACACTTTTACTTGTAAATGTTCACCGGAACACACTTTTACTTGTAAATGTTTACCGGAACACACTTTTACTTGTAAATGTTCACCGGAACACACTTTTACTCACCGGAAGGACATCTTTCCCACATTATTACATTCAATAACACAATGTAACACCAATACACATAGTGTATCAATAGAACTGGACATTTTTTGATTTGCTATTGAGTTTTTGGGGTAAAAATATGCCCTTGGTGAATATATGGTGAATATTAAGGGGGGTCACATACAGTGTATTCATAAAAGTATTCTCAAAGTGTTTTGTTACAGCATGAATTTAAAATTGAATAAATAAATATATATATATATATATATATATATATATAGATATATGTACTGTGTGTATTTGGTTGAAATATATATATATTTTTTTTATGTCACTGGCCTAAACATAATACCCCTTCGTGTCAAAGTGGAATTACTATAAGTTTTTTAAAAATACATTTTAACAAATGAGTTATATATTTAAAGCTGAAATGTCTTGAGTCAATATGTATTCAAGCCCTTTGCTATGGCAAGCATAAATTCAGGAGTAATAATTAGCTGAATAAGTCAAATCATTTTCCTAGTTAAATAAAGGTTAAATAAAATAAAAGTTAAATAATAATTTGCATGAACTCACTCGGTGTGCAATAATAGTGTTTAACATGATGTTTTAGAATGACTACCTCATATCTATACGACACACATACAATTATCTGTAAGGTCCCTCAGCTGAGCAGTCAATTTCAAACACAGACTCAACCACAAAGACCAGGGATGTTTTCCAATGCCTTGCAAAGAAGGATGATGGGTAATCAACACAGATTCAACCACAAAGACCAGGGAGGTTTTCCAATGCCTCACAAAGAAGGATGATGGGTATAAAACACAGACATTTCATATCCTTTTTAGCCTGGTGAAGTTCAAATCTAATCAAATTACATTTGTTACCTGTGCTTAATACAATGTATGTATTACAGTGGAATGCTTACTTACAAGCCCTTAACCAACAAGGCAGTTGTAAGAAAAATTTGTGTTCAAAAAGTATTTACTAAAATAAAAAAATATTTAAAAAATAACAAAGATTTAAAGAGCAACAATAAAATAACAGTAACAAGGCTATATACAGGGGGAACCGATACAGAGTCAATGTGAAGGGGTACCGGTTAGTCATGGTAATTGAGGTAATATGTACATGTAGTCTAGGTCAAAAAGACTTCTTAATGCCTGAACAGCTAATGAAATGCCTACCCTGACAGGGCCTTGTCTGGTGTCTGAAGTAAATCGTTCACGTCCGACACGTTAAATTAAACATCGTTATCCAGTACGAGGTGAGTAATCACTGTTCTGATATCCAGTACGAGGTGAGTAATCACTGTTCTGATATCCAGTACGAGGTGAGTAATCACTGTTCTGATATCCAGTACGAGGTGAGTAATCACTGTTCTGATATCCAGTACGAGGTGAGTAATCACTGTTCTGATATCCAGTACGAGGTGAGTAATCACTGTTCTGATATCCAGTACGAGGTGAGTAATCACTGTTCTGATATCCAGTACGAGGTGAGTAATCACTGTTCTGATATCCAGTACGAGGTGAGTAATCACTGTTCTGATATCCAGTACGAGGTGAGTAATCACTGTTCTGATATCCAGTACGAGGTGAGTAATCACTGTTCTGATATCCAGTACGAGGTGAGTAATCACTGTTCTGATATCCAGTACGAGGTGAGTAATCACTGTTCTGATATCCAGTACGAGGTGAGTAATCACTGTTCTGATATCCAGAAGCTTTATTTTCGGTCATTAAAGATGGTGGCAGAAACATTATGCACAAAATAAGTTACAAATAACGCGACTAAACACACTAAAACGGCAGCCATCTCCTCCGGCACCAGTTTAATTAATTACACTTTGGATGGTGTATCAATACGCCCAGTCACTAGAAGTATCCAGCAGGCCTTCCTAACTCAGTTGCCGGAGAGGAAGGAAACCGCTCAGGGATTTCACTATGAGGCCTATGGTGACTTACAGAGTTTACAGTTTAAATGGCTGTGATGGGAGAAAACTGAAGATGCATCAACAATGTTGTAGTTACTCCACAATACCAACCAAATTGACAAATGGAAAAGAAGAACAAGTGAAAAGAAGGAAGCCTGTACAGAAAAAACTATCCTCCAAAACATGCATCCTGTTTGCACAAAGGCACTAAAGTAATACTGCAAAAAAATGTGGCAAAGCAATTCACTTTTTGTCCTGAATACAAAGTGTTGTATTCTCCATATGTTCAAGCATAGTGGTGGCTGCATCATGTTATGGGTATGCTTGTAATCGCTAAGGACGGGGGAGTTTTTCAAGATAAAAAATAAACAGAATGGAGCTAAGCACAGGCAAAATCCTAGAGGAAAACCTGGTTCAGTCTGCTTTCCACCAGACACTGGGGGATAAAATCAGCAGGACAATAACCTAAAACACAAGGCCAAATATACACTGAAGTTGCTTACCAAGAACACAGTGCATGTTCATGAGTGGCCGAGTTACAGTTTTGACATAAATATACTGGAAAATCTATGACAAGACCTGAAAATTGTTGTCTAGCAATGATCAACAAACAATTTAACAGAGCTTGATGAATGTTGTAAAGAATAATGGGCAAATGTTGCACAATTCAGGTGTGGAAAGCTCTTACCCAGAAAGACTCACAACTGTAATTGCTGCCAAAGGTGTTTCTACAAAGTATTGACAATTTAAGGGTGTGAATACTTATGTAAATTAAATATTTCTGTATTTCATTTTCAATAAATTGAGATTTTTTTCTCTTCTTCTCAAAACATGTTTCCATTTCATCATTATGAGGTACTGTGTGTATTTGGTTGAGAATTTTAAAATTGAATCTATTGTGAATTGAGGCTGTAACACAACAAAATATGAAATAAGTCAAGTGATATGAATACCTTCTGAAGGCACAGTACTGTATATCCAATGTCACCTTGTTTGCTTATCAGAGATGGACCTGGGCTCTTTGTCCTCCTTTCAGAGGTCATTCCAATGCCTTGGGAGGTATGTGGCCTCCTTCTTTCTTGGCCACACAGTAACTTAACTCTCTCTACTTGTAGCAGGGCCCAATTACAATACTGTGACTCATTGCTGTACGTACAGTACAGTATGGTCGATCTGGTTCTGAATAGGCAGCAACTGCAATGATAGGCAGCAACCACAATGATGGGCAGCAACTGCAATGATAGGCAGCGACTGTAATGATAGGCAGTGACTGCAATGATAGCCAGTGACTGCAATGATAGGCAGCGACTGCAATGATAGGCAGCGACTGCAATGATAGCCGGCTACCGCAATGATAGGCAGCGACTGCAATGATTGGCAGCGACTGCAATGATAGGCAGTGACTGCAATGATAGGCAGCGACTGCAATGGTAGGCAGTGACTGCAATGATAGGCAGCGACTCCAATGATAGCCAGCGACTGCAATGATAGGCAGCAACTGCAATGATAAGCAGCAACCGCAATGATAGGCGGACTGCAATGATAAGCAGCAACCGCAATGATAGGCAGCGACTGCAATGGGTTCTGGATATGAACATGTACAGTACAGTATGGTGTTTCTTCTGTTTCTGAATACTAACACATACAACATGGTCGTTCTTCTCAGTAGATAATTCATGCCACCTGTACCTTCAGATTAGCATAGACACCATTTATTTGTTTCCCCCTTATTGTAAATAGGATGAAGACTATCACAGGAAAAGGAATGTGTGTCACAAGATCTGGAATTTCAAAAGGATTTTTTTTTTTTTAGATTCCAGATGAATACTCCTTAACTTTAAAGAGAAGACTTAAAAGGCAGAGTCAAGACAAAATCCCTGGAGGAATGCTGCTTCTTATCTGCAGGATTCTGCACTTGGGGATTGTTTCGTCATCTATCTCTTCAAATGTCGAGGGCCAATATCATTTACATGGAGTTGATGAGAGTTAAACATTCAGTAAGGCACTGTCCAGAGGCTTCTAGTGAAGGAAACACATTAGAGGGAGGAGGAGGTGTTGGGAGGGCCATGAAACAGAGAGGAGGAGGAGGAGTTGGGAGGGCCATGAAACAGAGAGGAGGAGGAGGAGTTGGGAGGGCCATGAAACAGAGAGAGGAGGAGGAGTTGGGAGGGACATGAAACAGAGAGGAGGAGGAGGAGTTGGGAGGGCCATGAAACAGAGAGGAGGAGGAGGTGTTGGGAGGGCCATGAAACAGAGAGAGGAGTTGGGAGGGCCATGAAACAGAGAGGAGGAGGAGGAGTTGGGAGGGCCATGAAACAGAGAGAGGAGGAGGAGTTGGGAGGGCCATGAAACAGAGAGAGGAGTTGGGAGGGCCATGAAACAGAGAGAGGAGTTGGGAGGGCCATGAAACAGAGAGAGGAGGAGGTGTTGGGAGGGCCATGAAACAGAGGAGGATGAGTTGGGAGGGCCATGAAACAGAGGAGGATGAGTTGGGAGGGCCATGAAACAGAGGAGGATGAGTTGGGAGGGCCATGAAACATAGGAGGTTGAGTTGGGAGGGCCATGAAACATAGGAGGATGATTCGGGAGGGCCATGAAACAGAGGAGGATGATTCGGGAGGGCCATGAAACAGAGGAGGATGATTCGGGAGGGCCATGAAAAAGAGGAGGATGATTCGGGAGGGCCATGAAACAGAGGAGGATGATTCGGGAGGGCCATGAAAAAGAGGAGGATTATTCGGGAGTGTCATGAAACAGAGGAGGATGATTCGGGAGGGCCATGAAAAAGAGGAGGATGATTCAGGAGGGCCATGAAACAGAGGAGGATGATTCGGGAGGGCCATGAAAAAGAGGAGGATGATTCGGGAGGGCCATGAAACAGAGAGAGGTGGAGTTGGGAGGGCCATGAAACAGAGAGGAGGAGGAGTTGGGAGGGCCATGAAACAGAGAGAGGAGTTGGGAGGGCCATGAAACAGAGAGAGGAGTTGGGAGGGCCATGAAACAGAGAGGAGGAGGAGGGCCATGAAACAGAGAGGAGGAGGAGTTGGGAGGGCCATGAAACAGAGAGAGGAGTTGGGAGGGCCATGAAACAGAGAGGAGCAGGAGGAGTTGGGAGGGCCATGAAACAGAGAGGAGGAGGTGGAGTTGGGAGGGCCATGAAACAGAGAGAGGAGTTGGGAGGGCCATGAAACAGAGAGAGGAGGAGGTGTTGGGAGGGCCATGAAACAGAGAGAGGAGGAGGAATTGGGAGGGCCATGAAACAGAGGAGGGTGAGGAGTTGGGAGGGCCATGAAACAGAGAGAGGAGTTGGGAGGGCCATGAAACAGAGAGGAAGAGGAGGAGTTGGGAGGGCCATGAAACAGAGAGAGGAGGAGGAGTTGGGAGGGCCATGAAACAGAGAGAGGAGGAGGAGTTGGGAGGGCCATGAAACAGAGAGGAGCAGGAGGAGTTGGGAGTGCCATGTAACAGAGAGGAGGATGAGTTGGGAGGGCCATGAAACAGAGAGAGGAGGAGGAGTTGGGAGGGCCATGAAACAGAGAGGAGGAGGAGTTGGGAGGGCCATGAAACAGAGGAGGATGAGTTTGGAGGGCCATGAAACAGGGAGGAGGAGGAGTTAGGAGGGCCATGAAACAGAGAGAGGAGGAGGAGTTGGGAGGGCCATGAAACATAGGAGGATGATTCGGGAGGGCCATGAAACAGAGGAGGATGATTCGGGAGGGCCATGAAAAAGAGGAGGATGATTCGGGAGGGCCATGAAAAAGAGGAGGATGATTCGGGAGGGCCATGAATCAGAGGAGTATGATTCGGGAGGGCCATGAAAAAGAGGAGGATGATTCGGGAGGGCCATGAAACAGAGGAGGATGATTCAGGAGGGCCATGAAACAGAGGAGGATGATTCGGGAGGGCCATGAAAAAGAGGAGGATGATTCGGGAGGGCCATGAAAAAGAGGAGGATGATTCGGGAGGGCCATGAAACAGAGAGAGGTGGAGTTGGGAGGGCCATGAAACAGAGAGGAGGAGGAGTTGGGAGGGCCATGAAACAGAGAGAGGAGTTGGGAGGGCCATGAAACAGAGAGAGGAGTTGGGAGGGCCATGAAACAGAGAGGAGGAGGAGGGCCATGAAACAGAGAGGAGGAGGAGTTGGGAGGGCCATGAAACAGAGAGAGGAGTTGGGAGGGCCATGAAACAGAGAGGAGCAGGAGGAGTTGGGAGGGCCATGAAACAGAGAGGAGGAGGAGGAGTTGGGAGGGCCATGAAACAGAGAGAGGAGTTGGGAGGGCCATGAAACAGAGAGAGGAGGAGGTGTTGGGAGGGCCATGAAACAGAGAGAGGAGGAGGAATTGGGAGGGCCATGAAACAGAGGAGGGTGAGGAGTTGGGAGGGCCATGAAACAGAGAGAGGAGTTGGGAGGGCCATGAAACAGAGAGGAAGAGGAGGAGTTGGGAGGGCCATGAAACAGAGAGAGGAGGAGGAGTTGGGAGGGCCATGAAACAGAGAGAGGAGGAGGAGTTGGGAGGGCCATGAAACAGAGAGGAGCAGGAGGAGTTGGGAGTGCCATGTAACAGAGAGGAGGATGAGTTGGGAGGGCCATGAAACAGAGAGAGGAGGAGGAGTTGGGAGGGCCATGAAACAGATAGGAGGAGGAGTTGGGAGGGCCATGAAACAGAGGAGGATGAGTTTGGAGGGCCATGAAACAGGGAGGAGGAGGAGTTAGGAGGGCCATGAAACAGAGAGAGGAGGAGGAGTTGGGAGGGCCATGAAACATAGGAGGATGATTCGGGAGGGCCATGAAACAGAGGAGGATGATTCGGGAGGGCCATGAAACAGAGGAGGATGATTCGGGAGGGCCATGAAAAAGAGGAGGATGATTCGGGAGGGCCATGAAAAAGAGGAGGATGATTCGGGAGGGCCATGAAAAAGAGGAGGATGATTCGGGAGGGCCATGAATCAGAGGAGTATGATTCGGGAGGGCCATGAAAAAGAGGAGGATGATTCGGGAGGGCCATGAAACAGAGGAGGATGGATTCGCGAGGGCCATGAAAAAGAGGAGGATGATTCGGGAGGGCCATGAAAAAGAGGAGGATGATTCGGGAGGGCCATGAAAAAGAGGAGGATGATTCGGGAGGGCCATGAAACAGAGGAGGATGATTCGGGAGGGCCATGAAACAGAGGAGGATGATTCGGGAGGGCCATGAAACAGAGGAGGATGATTCGGGAGGGCCATGAAACAGAGGAGGATGATTCGGGAGGGCCATGAAAAAGAGGAAGGATGATTCGGGAGGGCCATGAAACAGAGGAGGATGATTCGGGAGGGCCATGAAACAGAGGAGGATGGTTCGGGAGGGCCATGAAAAAGAGGAGGATGATTCGGGAGGGCCATGAAACAGAGGAGGATGATTCGGGAGGGCCATGAAACAGAGGAGGATGATTCGGGAGGGCCATGAAAAAGAGGAGGATGAGTTGGGAGGGCCATGATACAGAGGAGGATGATTCGGGAGGGCCATGAAAAAGAGGAAGGATGAGTTGGGAGGGCCATGAAACAGAGGGAGTAAAATTAAACTTGACTTCGACTCTCGGTCACTTCACACAACTGGGAGATTGGCTCAGTCTGGTCTCCTCCAAAATGAATTAACATTCATTAAGTTTTAAAACAACTTGGCCAGTTGAAGGAGACAATCAGAGTATATTGTACATCTAGAATATTATGTTTAATTATCAATAGCTTAACTATTACTTTACCTTTAAATAAAGAGCAGTAAGCGACGCTCTCGTGGAGATATCTGATCCTCAGCTTGTGTGTCTTAGTTAACTGACTGATGCAGTCCGATGTGGGCCCCTCTAGTCTATCAGGTTAGCCGTCAAACCAGAACAACCTAGGGGCTGGATAGTCCCTGCGTTATCTTGCTTCACATCGCTGTCTTTAACAAAGTTTGCCAAATAATACCCCACTACATCACATTAGGCAAGCAACCGATCTCACTTTCCACCTCGGATCTTTACATGTCTGACTTAGATATCAATCAATTGTGTAGATTACAGAACATTATTGAGAGATTTGTGATAAACTGTAATAGAGTCTCTTCAGGAGATCCAGACATTTGAATGACATATAAATAGTGTTAATTACTTACTTGTTTATTAGACTGGAGGAAATAAAAAAATAAAAAAAATCCAGTGTCAGACTTTTTATACTATCCATCCATGAATAAGTAATTTTATCAATTTTGTTTAAAGGGGCATAACAAGGAGAGGAGAATATTATGTGACCTGGATAATCATTAAAATACTTCTCCTGGAGTTGCCTGGAGGGGGGAAACAGAACAGAGGAGCAACTAACAGACTCCTCTTCTTCGTCTTTCTCACTATCAGAGTTCCCCATCTTCTTGTTTGGTGATTTATGGTATTGTGTTTCTTTGATATTCCGTTTTAATCCTTCAAGTGGAAAGATGTAACCCAAGATTATGCTGATTCAAATGAACATTCCTGATACACATACGGCTCTATTCAATCTGTATCGCTGAAGTTCAACGCACAAAGCCCAGTTGAAACTTAAAAGGCAACGTGCCCGTCGTTGGCGGAGACTGCATTCATGGTAAACACTGCATATGTCGGCCCAATCATTTCTACGGCGTAAATCTGTAGCGCTCCAGCTGGTAATGCTAGTGTTACCATCAATGCCCCTAACAACCCCGTAGCAACCTTCTAGCTATTCTGTAATCCTGTAGTTTGCAGGATTTGTATGAGGTTATGCACAAATGAGGAAATACAGACATGGGTGTTGTATGTGATAGTTTTTATACCCATATCTGAGCCCCCCAAAAAAGATTGACTGTATCAACCACAAATTGATACATTTTTGGCAAGAATCCAATCTGTATATAGGAAGATGCAGTCCTATATTCAATCACACTGGTTAGTGTGTTTCAGCATAAGTATTATTTTTGTTTTGTACAGCAAGAGAGCATATTTGAATTTATATGAGATTGAGTTTGTATTCGCACTGTTGAGTAACTGAATCCAGATACCAGCATGGATTCTTACAATGCAAGATAATGCTATTCATGTTCCTTTCTTAATGAATTGTGACCTTATTGCTTGTTCCAAACCAAGGTAAAAGGTCCACCAACCCGTAGTGTATGCTTTGTGGTCATGTTTGTCAAGCCGGTGAGTAAACTATAAGCAGTTGTTGTGATTTACGTAGATTGCATGTCTGTGCTTGGATCTACCAGGTTGCCTAGTAACACTAACCAGCCAGGTTCAGTTAGGAACATATCTGATTTAGTTTTATGAATTCCCATCAATAAACGTTTTTTTTTTAAAATATATATGGCCCAATTACTTGAACCAATCAGAAGCAAAAGCTTTTTAAATCTGGGCTTCTTGAGTGCTGTCATTGGTTATTACCGAACCGCTGTTTTGAAGAGCATATTAGTGGCATCTAATAGCATTACCTGGAGGAGACTAAAGGCGCCAGTTAAAATGGCTTGTTTTCAATCTGCTGTGTCTAAAACAAGTGCTTCTTTACAGCTTATACATCATCTTTCTAGCTAGCATCTTTTTGTTGACTAAGTGATATCCCTGACAGATGGATATTACCCCCCCCCCCCCCTCCAACCCAGACTGCCCCCTTCACGAGCATCCCATCTTATCATTACCTTTCATCCTTCACAAGCATCCCATCTTATCATTACCTTTCATCCTTTATGTACTGTGCATTCCATTAAGATAATGCAAAACATTATTATGCTGGCTAATTCTGCTTTATTATGCTTGTGTCAGTCAAATCCATCGTAATGAACTAGTCTTAAGGTAATTAAATCTGTCCACATTGTGTTTGTCTATTTTATGTCCGTTAAACCCACCCCAATAATCCGTCTGGATGTATGTTGCCAATTGTGTAATTGTGTAATTGTGTAATTGTGTAATTGTGTAATGAAACCCAGTGTAAAGTTTCATAATGCGTATGTTAAACGAGCGTGTGCCTTTCAAACCAAACACACTGTCTTCCTGTACTATGAAGTATAACAATGATTTCATATCTAGCCTAATAATTCAGCGGAGTAACTGCCAGGTGAATATAAATAGTATATATATATATAAATAGTATATATATATATAAATAGTATATATATATAAATAGTATATATATAAATAGTATATATATATAAATAGTATATATATATAAATAGTATATATATATATAAATAGTATATATATATATAAATAGTATATATATAAATAGTATATATATATAAATAGTATATATATATAAATAGTATATATATATAAATAGTATATATATATAATAGTATATATATATAAATAGTATATATATATAAATAGTATATATATATAATAGTATATATATATAAATAGTATATATATATATAAATAGTATATATATATAAATAGTATATATATATATATAAATAGTATATATATATAAATAGTATATATATATAAATAGTATATATATATATAAATAGTATATATATATAAATAGTATATATATATATATAAATAGTATATATATATAAATAGTATATATATATAAATAGTATATATATATAAATAGTATATATATATAAATAGTATATATATATATAAATAGTATATATATATAAATAGTATATATATATAAATAGTATATATATATAAATAGTATATATATATAAATAGTATATATATATAAATAGTATATATATATAAATAGTATATATATATAAATAGTATATATATATAAATAGTATATATATATATAATAGTATATAATAGTATATATATATATATAGTATATATATAAATAGTATATATATAAATAGTATATATATATATAGTATATATATAAATAGTATATATATATAAATAGTATATATATATATATAAATAGTATATATATATAAATAGTATATATATATATATAAATAGTATATATATATATATAAATAGTATATATATATAAATAGTATATATATATATAAATAGTATATATATATATAAATAGTATATATATATAAATAGTATATATATATAAATAGTATATATATATAAATAGTATATATATATATATAGCTTGTGACGTTTATACAATGTCAATACCTTGAACAGAAGAGTTCTACATTTATATATCTTATTTCCATTAACCAGAACAGTGAGAAAATGTATTCTTAGTTTACATAAAAAATGTGGATCTTGAGATTTATCTGGTGTTACAAGGTGTTGGTAGTCAACAGAATAAAATAAATTAAGCTACAGAGCAAAAGGTTTTGTTTATTTCCTAGATTGGTCAATACGGCAATCATGTAGTTGTTATTTGTGGGTCTGTAAGTTGTTGTCCGTATGTCAAAATTTGAATAAAAAAAAAACATTAAAAATGAAATATTATATTTAAAAAAAATGGCCAATCATGAGAAAAAGAGAGTATGGAAAACATGTTGGTATTAGATTAAACATAAGACACTTCCTGGTACAAACTCCACCGTGACCTCAATTTAGTCTTCCTCCTCAACTTCTAATCCCACCAATGCTTGGTATGTGGCCTATCTGACCCTTGTAAACTTTAATGTTTTTGGATAATATCATGCTAACCTCCTGAATTACCACATTTCCACACATCCACATTACTTTAACCATTTTACAAAATGAATGTTCTGTTGGTAGAGCTCGGGGGAAACTAATTACAACATTTGTGTTGTACATCTTATCTTCAAAGATAGAAACATATATTGTAAAGACCAGTTTGCATAGATAGAGTGGCGATTTTAGCATGTAAATCTTGGTGGGGGGGAAAAAATATCCTGAGGGGATGCATGGCAGCAAAGCAACTACACTACACAATACAACACTAAACAATACATGAATTACACTATAATGGTGCCTACAAACAGTTAGGGCCTACATAAAGATGTTCCAACAACGGTCCCAACACCTTACCACTGCTACACCAGGCTAACAGCGGAGGACCAACAACAGTCCCAACACCTTACCACTGCTACACCAGGCTAACAGCAGAGGGCCAACACCTTACCACTGTTACACCAGGCTAACAGCGGAGGACCAACAACAGTCAGGCTAACAGCAGAGGACCAACACCTTACCACTGCTACACCAGGCTAACAGCAGAGTCCCAATACCTTACCACTGCTACACCAGGCTAACAGCAGAGGACCAACACCTTACCACTGCTACACCAGGCTAACAGCGGAGGACCAACAACAGTCCCAACACCTTACCACTGCTACACCAGTCTAACAGCAGAGGACCAACACCTTAGCCTGGTGTAGCAGTGGTAACAGCAGAATCCCAATACCTTACCACTGCTACACCAGGCTAACAGCTGAGTCCCAACAGCAGTCCCAACACCTTACCACTGCTACACCAGTCTAACAGCAGAGGACCAACACCTTACCACTGCTACACCAGGCTAACAGCAGAGTCCCAATACCTTACCACTGCTACACCAGGCTAACAGCAGAGTCCCAACAGCAGTCCCAACACCTTACTACTGCTACACCAGGCTAACAGCAGAGGACCAACACCTTACCACTGCTACACCAGGCTAACAGCAGAGTCCCAACAGCAGTCACAACACCTTACCACTGCTACACCAGTCTAACAGCAGAGGACCAACACCTTACCACTGCTACACCAGGCTAACAGCAGAGTCCCAATACCTTACCACTGCTACACCAGGCTAACAGCAGAGTCCCAACAGCAGTCCCAACACCTTACTACTGCTACACCAGGCTAACAGCAGAGGACCAACACCTTACCACTGCTACACCAGGCTAACAGCAGAGTCCCAACAGCAGTCCCAACACCTTACCACTGCTACACCAGTCTAACAGCAGAGGACCAACACCTTACCACTGCTACACCAGGCTAACAGCAGAGTCCCAATACCTTACCACTGCTACACCAGGCTAACAGCAGAGTCCCAACAGCAGTCCCAACACCTTACTACTGCTACACCAGGCTAACAGCAGAGGACCAACACCTTACCACTGCTACACCAGGCTAACAGCAGAGGACCAACACCTTACCACTGCTACACCAGGCTAACAGCAGAGTCCCAATACCTTACCACTGCTACACCAGGCTAACGGCAGAGTCCCAACAGCAGTCCCAACACCTTACCACTGCTACACCAGGCTAACAGCAGAGGACCAACAGCAGTCCCAACACCTTACCACTGCTACACCAGGCTAACAGCAGAGGACCAACACCTTACCACTGCTACACCTGGTTATCAGCAGAGCCCCAACAGCAGTCCCAACACCTTACCACTGCTACACCAGGCTAACAGCAGAGTCCCAACAGCAGTCCCGACACCTTACCACTGTTACACCAGGCTAACAGCAGAGTCCCAACACCTTACCACTGCTACACCAGGCTAATAGCAGAGTCCCAACACCTTACCACTGCTACACCAGGCTAACAGCAGAGTCGCAACACATTACCACTGCTACACCAGGCTAACAGCAGAGTCCCAACAGCAGTCCCAACACCTTACCACTGCTACACCAGGCTAACAGCAGAGGACCAACAGCAGTCCCAACACCTTACCACTGGTTCCGAGTTCCGGACTTACAATTCCGAGATGGATGACTGTTCAAAACGTATTTTCACAGTCGGAGCTCGTTTTTTACCGAGTTCCCAGTTGTCTTGAACTCATTGAAGTCAGATTTCCCAGTTCTGAATTAAAAGTTGTTTTAAGCGTGGCAGAAATCATCCTGGATTCACATGGCCAACTTTGAATGTTTATAATTTTAAGCTTGGAAAAGAGAACCTTAAACCGAGAATTAGGACCACACACCCACTCCACTGAATAGCACGCTAGTGATTGCTTTACAATGCTTGCAGATAGCCACTGATTCCTTCCAAACCACTCACTGTTGAATTCACGATTTTCAACTTGTTGTCTAATGTTTATGTCCAGCGGGCGATGAGCACTGATATGTTTTAGCCATAATTTCTCTTCATTATTTACCTTCATATGACAAGGATTTAAAAGGATTAGCGAGTAGATTGTTGACGTGATTCATGATGATGACTGCTAGCTAAGATTGTGAAAGTATGATGTTGACATGATCAGTTCAATCAAGCTGCTGTTTATTTTTTTTCTTTTGCCTTCATAGGCAAGTCAGTTAAGAAAAAAATCTTATTTCAATGACGGCCTAGAAACAGTGGGTTAACTGCCTGTTCAGGGGCAGAACGACAGATTTGTACATTGTCAGCTCGGGGATTTGAACCTTTCGGTTACTAGTCCAACACTCTAACCACTAGGCTACCCTGCCGCCCCTGCTGTAGATATAACGTGATTTGATGTCCTTTTATCTGTGGCCAATGACCTTGAGCATTCTTGGATGGGCACTTCTTATGTAACTCTATGGCAGCATCCAAGGGGATTGAATTTTCAAGCTCTACCCTTAGATTTGTCAGTGACGTAGTGTCCCCATGAGTGACAGAACACTGAGCAAATCACGGCGCAACAAGAGAACATTACCAACCCCTATGCTCCGTATTTTCCGCTGGCTGCCCCACCACCGCAGAAAGCACTGAGTTGGGCTGAAACACCTGTGTTTTGTAGCTGCCTTGATCAAGAATGCAAAAAAGAGACCATGTTCTTACGGCTATATTATCTCAATTATTAGTCTCTATTTTTGTTTTTACATTGCTTGCAAACTGATATGTGACACATTAATGCCAAAATAACATGCAAACAGGCAACGCCAAAACATTTTATTAAAAAAGTATTCATTGGCTCAAAATGTGGGGCTCAAACAGGCTCTGAATGACGGGTCGCCACTGCATAGAGATGAAAGTAGTCTGCCCATGCGAGCTGTTTATCAACATGTGAAAGCAGCCTTAGGGCTTCTTAATGACGGTGGAGACAATAGGAAAAGCATTGTGAAGTGGCTGGCATAGTCGGCTAGCCTACTCAGGAACTGAGTCCCAAATAGCACCCCCTGTATGTAGGGCACTACTTTTCACCAGAGCCCTGCAGGCTCTGGTCAAATGTAGTGCACTATATTATAGGGAATAGGGTGTCATTTTGG
Organism: Oncorhynchus kisutch; assembly: GCF_002021735.2. Classification (NCBI taxonomy): domain Eukaryota; kingdom Metazoa; phylum Chordata; class Actinopteri; order Salmoniformes; family Salmonidae; genus Oncorhynchus; species Oncorhynchus kisutch. Next base: position 61,982,286 of record NC_034192.2, read on the forward strand.
CACACAAGCAGGATGTCATGATGGTACCTTCTCCACTTTAGATTTAGTGAAGCTGGAAGGGCTTTTAGATCAGAGTCTCCGGCTCCTCATTGAGCAGTCCAGAGGGATGCCTGTCAGGGGAATATCATGCTAGTTTTATTAAGGAGGAGTTGGGCCGCTAGTGGAGGGAAACTAGGAGGCCCTCGGAGATGTGTGGAATCTTTCCGTATCCAACTTCAGTAGATGAGCCGGTTAGAGCATCTCAAGATCAAGCTTCTGGTTTTAGTATAGTTAAAAATATATATATATCATGTATTTTGCGGGAATTCAACATTGTTTATTGTGTTGTTGTATATTACTCAATTATTCTAGAGAGTAATTCAGTCTCTCTCTCTCTCTCTCTCTCTCTCTCTCTCTCTCTCTCTCTCTCTCTCTCTCTCTCTCTCTCTCTCTCTCTCTCTCTCTCTCTCTCTCTCTCTCTCTCTCTCTCTCTCTCTCTCTCTCTCTCTCTCTCTCTCTCTCTCTCTCTTCTCTCTCTCTCCTCTCTCTCTCTCTCTCTCCTCTCTCTCTCTCTCTCTCTCTCTCTCTCTCTCTCTCTGGAGAGTGAAATTGTCCATGGCCATTTATAGTAGCTCATATTTTTTTTGTAATAGCTCGTAATAATTTATTGTATGATAGCTCATAATAATTTGGGTTAAGGACGTGGGGGTAATAAGTATTTTTCCAGTTGTTGTGCACTTGCTCAATGTGAAGTGACAGAAAGCACTGTTTGATGTTCAAATTTGTCTTTTGGGTGTCCTACCTATTGGGACTGTTAACCTTTAGGGACTGTTAACCTAATGGGACTGTTAACCTGTTGGGAATGTTAACCTTTAGGGACTGTTAACCTTTAGGGACTGTTAACCCATTGGGACTGTTAACTCATTGGGACTGTTAACCCATTGGGACAGTTAACCCATTGGGACTGTTAACCCATTGGGACAGTTAACTCATTGGGACTGTTAACCCATTGGGACAGTTAAAACCTCTTGGGACTGTTAACCTGTTGGGACTGTTAACCTTTAGGGACTGTTAACCCATTGGGACAGTTAACCCATTGGGACTGTTAACCCATTGTGACAGTTAACCCATTGGGACTGTTAACTCATTGGGACTGTTAACCCATTGGGACTGTTAACCCATTGTGACAGTTAACCCATTGGGACTGTTAACCCATTGGGACTGTTAACCTTTAGGGACTGTTAACTCATTGTGACTGTTAACCCATTGGGACTGTTAACCCATTGTGACTGTTAACCCATTGGGACTGTTAACCCATTGGGACTGTTAACCCATTGGGACTGTTAACTCATTGGGACTGTTAACCTTTAGGGACTGGTAACCTTTAGGGACTGTTAACCCATTGGGACTGTTACTCATTGGGACTGTTAACCCATTGGGACTGTTAACCTGTTGGGACTGTTAACCCATTGGGACTGTTACTCATTGGGACTGTTAACCCATTGGGACTGTTAACCCATTGGGACAGTTAACTCATTGGGACTGTTAACCCATTGGGACAGTTAACTCATTGGGACTGTTAACCTGTTGGGACTGTTAACCTTTAGGGACTGTTAACCCATTGGGACTGTTAACCCATTGGGACAGTTAACTCATTGGGACTGTTAACCCATTGGGACTATTAACCCATTGGGACAGTTAACTCATTGGGACTGTTAACCCATTGGGACTATTAACCCATTGGGACAGTTAACTCATTGGGACTGTTAACCCATTGGGACTATTAACCCATTGGGACTGTTAACCCATTGGGACAGTTAACTCATTGGGACTGTTAACCCATTGGGACTATTAACCCATTGGGACTGTTAACCCATTGGGACAGTTAACTCATTGGGACTGTTAACCCATTGAGACTGTTAACCTTTAGGGACTGTTAACCCATTGGGACTGTTAACTCATTGGGACTGTTAACCCATTGGGACTGTTAACCTGTTGGGACTGTTAACCTTTAAGGACTGTTAACCCATTGGGACAGTTAACCCATTGGGACTGTTAACCCATTGGGAGAGTTAACTCATTGGGACTGTTAACCCATTGGGACTATTAACCCATTGGGACAGTTAACTCATTGGGACTGTTAACCCATTGGGACTATTAACCCATTGGGACTGTTAACCCATTGGGACAGTTAACCCATTGGGACAGTTAACTCATTGGGACTGTTAACCCATTGAGACTGTTAACCTTTAGGGACTGTTAACCCATTGGGACTGTTAACTCATTGGGACTGTTAACCCATTGGGACTGTTAACCTGTTGGGACTGTTAACCTTTAAGGACTGTTAACCCATTGGGACAGTTAACCCATTGGGACTGTTAACCCATTGGGACAGTTAACTCATTGGGACTGTTAACCCATTGGGACTATTAACCCATTGGGACAGTTAACTCATTGGGACTGTTAACCCATTGGGACTATTAACCCATTGGGACTGTTAACCCATTGGGACAGTTAACTCATTGGGACGGTTAACCCATTGGGACAGTTAAAACCTCTTGGGACTGTTAACTCATTGGGACTATTAACCCATTGGGACTGTTAACCTGTTGGGACTGTTAACCCATTGGGACTGTTAACCTTTAGGGACTGTTAACCCATTGGGACAGTTAACCCATTGGGACAGTTAAAACCTCTTGCCATTCAGCTATAAAGAAAGTTAGTTCCATTAGAATACATCATGCGTGATGGACAGTGATTGTGCTCCATTGATCAGCACTTAAATGAATTGAGTTGAAATCCTATTAATATAACCAGTTACACATGAAGTCAGATGAATATTGAAAATAGCAATTTAAATGGCCAAATAGTGGTTTTGAAACAGTCGGAAAGGCCTGACCAACAAATTCACATCCACACCAAGAACACTAGATAATGATATTAATAGCTAAACTGTAAATATAACCGTTTGAAATCATTTTCTTCCTTTTCGTCATCGTTTCAACAAACTGTTTGATTTTGGAATGATACGTGTGTTGTTGCTGTGTCTGTGGTACTTGGTGTGAAACCTAGTTTGACATTCAGTGAACTTTCAACCCTCTCAGCCTCTTCATCCTCCCACTCCTGACCTTGTTTTTCATTTTTCTGTATAAAGATGAAAAATATATATTTGAAAAAAAATGTGTTTTTAATTGACCTATTCATGGTCTGTTATTGAACCTGAGAACAAATGCACATGTTCTGGTCATATCCAGCCAATCATTTATTTGTTGTGGTTTTCCCCTTTCTCTTTATTTTGCACTGTGCTTGCTGAGCACAACACATTTGTTAGTATGAGCCCAACAGTAGTCTAGGGCATCGTTGGCTGCCTGTCTGTTACGTTGTGTGGCGCCTGTCTCTGTCTCCTCTTCCATGTCTCACTGTCAGACCGACGGCCCCACTTCTTCCCCTGCGGACGGCACTCCACTCCCTCTACTCTGGAGCGTAGAGCATTTGCATGTTTCCCCATTTAAACCAATTAGGCTCTAACCTGTCATCTTGACAGGTGGCCTCCAATATAGCATGTCTGCAATAAGTCTTCGTGGGACTGAGATGTCAAACCTTTGCCTTTTTTCTCTCTATTAGGTGGGGAATAATTAAGCCAATTAAATCAAGTGAATACCGATTCAACATATGTGTTTTCCCCCGATTACATCTGTGTAAGGTCTGTCACTTCCGTCCCGTGTGGAACGAGCGGTGACCCAAATTAGGGCACAGACACCCCCCCCCCTCCCCCCCCTCCTCCCCTCGTGAGCTCTGCCAAGCGAACAATGCCAAGTAATGCTGCCAATGGCAGAATCCTTTCCCTTAATAAAATAGTAATTGCAATTGTCAGTGGTGCATCAGTCCTACTGGTTTCTCTTCTGCTATACCAGTGCCACAGCATGCAGAGAGGATGTTAGGTTTTTCTGGATCCTCGTTGTTTGAAAGATCAGTGATTCTTATTTTGGAGTGAAGAGTCCATTTTTGGGGGGCTCTATATTGTTTTAATTGTTTGTTTACCTTTGAATCTTTTTGTGTTTCAATCATTTGAATAATATTTAGTTGACATACGGTATCTGAAGCTGCAGCATTGTAGAAGGACACAGAACAGCATTATCACTCTGACTATAAGTGTATATCTATGACCCTGTCTAAGCTTCAGATGTATAATGAGACTCTCTGGGGGCACAAACATCACTTAGGTGATATGATACCGTGGAATATTTCAAATCAATACATAATTTATTTCAGAGGGCTCAGTCTGTAATAGGTTCCACACAAAACCACCATTACAGGACAACAGCCTATACTGCTGACCAATATGCCCTAATGAAAACAAATGCACTGCCAAGGCAAAGACACTCTACTGTATACTACAATTGTTCACTACCATTTCTGTAGGCCTACCAGGGCTTATGGGTCCATATGCAGACAGCTATAAGGGTTAGGATTAATACTGCAGTGGGCTAAATCAGGGTCACACAGAGTGTTTCTTGGTAGTCTTAAACAAATCTACTTTGAAACTAAAGTATACACCTCACACACATGGTTATGGGGCTTAAGAAAAGAAGACACCTGTACCATGTCAGATAAAGAGTTGAAATGGATCACATGTTGAGTTTGCATCCCAATATTACACTTTATATACTTCACAGATGACTGAAATATAACAAAAACTATTTGACATAGAAACAGTGGATTTTTGCATTTAAACAAATTAATAATATTTATTAATTATGAAATTATGAAGAATAACAATCCACCCATGAGGCCACTAGAGGGCGCTTTTGTCATTCAACTGCAAGAAAGGGGTCTAGGCAAGAGCAGTACGATGTGTATGGATAGATAAGTATAAGTAACTTCACTACAGTTTCCAGTACCACTTGTGTTGGGCTGCTATTCAGACAGATGTCAGAAGAGCATAGTTGAGTAGTTTAAAGAGCAATTGACAGTTTCTCAGATCAGATCAGTCCTTCGTAGAACACTGTCAGATTGTCATCACACTGTAAGTATAAGGCTTTTGTCGATAAACCGTTCATCACATCATCTGAAAAACAGCGGTCCTCAGTGAAGCGGAGTTCTTGTTGTATTTGCACAATGCTCTACAATACATGAACACAATCTGAATAACATGTCCTAGAGTTAACCCATGCTTTGAGTTAGCTGAGTGGCCTACTAAGTCCTAGTAGACCTATCCTAATACTTCATCAGAGGGCTCGAGAAAAATTGTAAAAAAAACTTCTGCTAGGATGTTATCGGTAACGTTACTGGTATATATCACCGGGCGGTCTTTCCCACAAGCCCAGTATAGTATAGAGGGATTGCAGAGCAACAAAGAGAATTTGAGAAATATCAAGTGTGACTCCTAAGCAGCTCCCAGTCTTTAAAACTCAAGGGATTCCTAGTTTGATATGCAACGATAAAGGAGTTATGATAATACATCGTCTTGCCAGAGTTAAAAACAACTCATTTTACTTTGTGTCACCTTTTTGCCTTTCCACTGCAGGCAAAACAAAATGTGCCCGAGAATCTATAGCAAAGACTAAACACAGAGATAATACAGGGGGGGGTTATGTTTTGTGAATCTTCATTGCTTTATTCTGGTTTAAGGGGAGGGGGGTGGGGTTATGTTTTGTGAATCTTCATTGCTTAATTCTGGTTTAAGGGGAGGGGGGCGGGGTTATGTTTTGTGAATCTTCATTGCTTAATTCTGGTTTAAGGGGAGGGGGGCGGGGTTATGTTTTGTGAATCTTCATTGCTTAATTCTGGTTTAAGGAGGGGGGCGGGGTTATGTTTTGTGAATCTTCATTGCTTAATTCTGGTTTAAGGGGAGGGGGGCGGGGTTATGTTTTGTGAATCTTCATTGCTTTATTCTGGTTTAAGGGGAGGGGGGCGGGGTTATGTTTTGTGAATCTTCATTGCTTAATTCTGGTTTAAGGGGAGGGGGGCGGGGTTATGTTTTGTGAATCTTCATTGCTTAATTCTGGTTTAAGGGGAGGGGGGCGGGGTTATGTTTTGTGAATCTTCATTGCTTAATTCTGGTTTAAGGGGAGGGGGGCGGGGTTATGTTTTGTGAATCTTCATTGCTTTATTCTGGTTTAAGGGGAGGGGGGCGGGGTTATGTTTTGTGAATCTTCATTGCTTAATTCTGGTTTAAGGGGAGGGGGGCGGGGTTATGTTTTGTGAATCTTCATTGCTTAATTCTGGTTTAAGGGGAGGGGGGCGGGGTTATGTTTTGTGAATCTTCATTGCTTAATTCTGGTTTAAGGGGAGGGGGGCGGGGTTATGTTTTGTGAATCTTCATTGCTTAATTCTGGTTTAAGGGGAGGGGGGCGGGGTTATGTTTTGTGAATCTTCATTGCTTAATTCTGGTTTAAGGGGAGGGGGGCGGGGTTATGTTTTGTGAATCTTCATTGCTTAATTCTGGTTTAAGGGGAGGGGGGCGGGGTTATGTTTCGTGAATCTTCATTGCTTAATTCTGGTTTAAGGGGAGGGGGGCGGGGTTATGTTTTGTGAATCTTCATTGCTTAATTCTGGTTTAAGGGGAGGGGGGTGGGGTTATGTTTTGTGAATCTTCATTGCTTAATTCTGGTTTAAGGGGAGGGGGGCGGGGTTATGTTTTGTGAATCTTCATTGCTTAATTCTGGTTTAAGGGGAGGGGGGCGGGGTTATGTTTTGTGAATCTTCATTGCTTAATTCTGGTTTAAGGGGAGGGGGGCGGGGTTATGTTTTGTGAATCTTCATTGCTTAATTCTGGTTTAAGGGGAGGGGGGCGGGGTTATGTTTTGTGAATCTTCATTGCTTAATTCTGGTTTAAGGGGAGGGGGGCGGGGTTATGTTTTGTGAATCTTCATTGCTTAATTCTGGTTTAAGGGGAGGGGGGCGGGGTTATGTTTTGTGAATCTTCATTGCTTAATTCTGGTTTAAGGGGAGGGGGGCGGGGTTATGTTTTGTGAATCTTCATTGCTTAATTCTGGTTTAAGGGGAGGGGGGGGGGTTATGTTTTGTGAATCTTCATTGCTTAATTCTGGTTTAAGGGGAGGGGGGCGGGGTTATGTTTTGTGAATCTTCATTGCTTAATTCTGGTTTAAGGGGAGGGGGGCGGGGTTATGTTTTGTGAATCTTCATTGCTTAATTCTGGTTTAAGGGGAGGGGGGCGGGGTTATGTTTTGTGAATCTTCATTGCTTAATTCTGGTTTAAGGGGAGGGGGGCGGGGTTATGTTTTGTGAATCTTCATTGCTTAATTCTGGTTTAAGGGGAGGGGGTGGGGGACAGTTTCTTTGAACCAATTTTTTTCATACAGTTGCAGCAGCTATTCAGTGGCCCATATATTGAGTAAGTAAAATAGTGTTCTTGTGCTTTTCCCTGGGTAGTAAGGAGTTGATCAACTATTCACTGTGTTTTTGGGAATGCTGTTATTTATTTTGTGTAACCGTCAGGTATGGGAGCTCATCAAGTTGATGTAATGAGGCCATACGTGTTCAGTAATTACTGTTGAAAATGTACTGTTTTGCTACAATTGAATATTTATTGTCTTTCATCAAGGTAAAGTAACCTTAGTGAGTAGCTCTGGCAAACGTGTGAATAGCGCTGTCCCTGAATGACTTGTTCTTGTGTTTCTACCTACTGCTGATAGAGTAAGCTGTGATACTTCCAAACAAATAGATATAGTTACAAATAACCAACCCATATGTGTTTGTACACAACTCATTCAATCACGTTTTGGTTTGTATTGAACGCTAATTAAACCCAACATAATCCCACGACATAACATTGTTCCCGAAACCCAATCATGAAATAAGTGTACACTTAATCACTGACATAGTGTGTGCATAGAACAGCGAAAATGGTTAACAGCAAAATGATCATTTCCTGTAACGATTAAGAACATAAAGTACACGCATAATTACATTTGAACCCGAAATCACTGACATAACGTTATTCTGTAGATTACAAAAGAATAGAGCTGTGACAGAATTCGTTGATTGGACACACAGCGGGCTGATCATGTGATCTCTGATTGACTGCTGAGAGTTTGTCCCATGTACATTATACCACATGAGCAGACCGGCAACATGTAATGAGATTGGCGTTTATTTGCTATCTTTTTATGCAAATACGACGCTTGTTAGTAGGAAAAGTGTGGAACTAGCTATATCTCTATGGTCATGGAGGGGTTGTGTATTGTAATACAGGATCTCTATGGTCATGGAGGGGTTGTGTATTGTAATACAGGATCTCTATGATCATGGAGGGGTTGTGTATTGTAATACAGGATCTCTATGGTCATGGAGGGGTTGTGTATTGTAATACAGGATCTCTATGGCCATGGAGGGGTTGTGTATTGTAATACATGATCGCTATGGTCATGGAGGGGTTGTGTATTGTAATACAGGATCTCTATGGTCATGGAGGGGTTGTGTATTGTAATACAGGATCTCTATGGCCATGGAGGGGTTGTGTATTGTAATACATGATCGCTATGGTCATGGAGGGGTTGTGTATTGTAATACAGGATCTCTATGGTCATGGAGGGGTTGTGTATTATAATACAGGATCTCTATGGTCATGGAGGGGTTGTGTATTGTAATACAGGATCTCTATGGTCATGGAGGGGTTGTGTATTGTAATACAGGATCTCTATGATCATGGAGGGGTTGTGTATTGTAATACAGGATCTCTATGGTCATGGAGGGGTTGTGTATTGTAATACAGGATCTCTATGATCATGTAGGGTTTGTGTATTATAATACAGGATCTCTATGGTCATGGAGGGGTTGTGTATTGTAATACAGGATCTCTATGGTCATGGAGGGGTTGTGTATTGTAATACAGGATCTCTATGGTCATGGAGGGGTTGTGTATTGTAATACAGGATCTCTATGATCATGGAGGGGTTGTGTATTGTAATACAGGATCTCTATGGTCATGGAGGGGTTGTGTATTGTAATACAGGATCTCTATGATCATGTAGGGGTTGTGTATTATAATACAGGATCTCTATGGTCATGGAGGGGTTGTGTATTGTAATACAGGATCTCTATGGTCATGTAGGGGTTGTGTATTGTAATACAGGATCTCTATGGTCATGGAGGGGTTGTGTATTGTAATACAGGATCTCTATGGTCATGGAGGGGTTGTGTATTGTAATACAGGATCTATATGGTCATGGAGGGGTTGTGTATTGTAATACATGATTGCTATGGTCATGGAGGGGTTGTGTATTGTAATACAGGAGATCTATGGTCATGGAGGGGTTGTGTATTGTAATACAGGATCTCTATGGTCATGGAGGGGTTGTGTATTGTAATACAGGATCTCTATGGTCATGGAGGGGTTGTGCATTGTAATACAGGATCTCTATGGTCATGGAGGGGTTGTGTATTGTAATACAGGATCTCTATGGTCATGGAGGGGTTGTGTATTGTAATACAGGATCTCTATGGTCATGGAGGGGTTGTGCATTGTAATACAGGATCTCTATGGTCATGGAGGGGCTGTGTATTGTAATACAGGATCTCTATGGTCATGGAGGGGTTTTGTATTGTAATACAGGATCTCTATGGTCATGGAGGGGTTGTGTATTGTAATACAGGATCTCTATGGTCATGGAGGGGTTGTGCATTGTAATACAGGATCTCTATCGTCATGGAGGGGTTGTGTATTGTAATACAGGATCTCTATGGTCATGGAGGGGTTGTGTATTGTAATACAGGATCTCTATGGCCATGTAGGGGTTGTGTATTGTAATACAGGATCTCTATGGTCATGGAGGGGTTGTGCATTGTAATACAGGATCTCTATGGTCATGGAGGGGTTGTGTATTGTAATACAGGATCTCTATGGTCATGGAGGGGTTGTGTATTGTAATACAGGATCTCTATGGTCATGGAGGGGTTGTGTATTATAATACAGGATCTCTGTGGTCATGGAGGGGTTGTGCATTGTCTTCTTCCTATACTAAAGTCCCACCATGGAGCAGTATTTCTGAAGTTTGATGCATGATGGAGCAGTATTTCTGAAGTTTGATGCTTGATGGAGCAATATTTCTGAAGTTTGATGCTTGATGGAGCAATATTTCTGAAGTGTGATGCTTGATGGAGCAGTATTTCTGAAGTTTGATGCTTGATGGAGCAGTATTTCTGAAGTTTGACAATGTCCACGACAATTAGCTTAAATGTATCCCATTAGCTTGCTAATGTAGCGACAAGCCAGTCACTTCGTATGAAATGAATAGGAAACTAACCTAGTGCACACACTCAATGCTGAACAGCAATTACTTCCTCCATAAGCTATTTAGCAAGCAAGCTATTTTAGAAATATTGTCTATCACAATGAATGAGTTTTAAAGAAGCAGCTAGTGCTGCCTGTTCTGCCACCCACTTGCGCTTGCTGAGCTATTTGTACGCCTGGTAGAAGACAACAGTTAATTTCAAAGAATGTTTCAATACCTAAAGGGAGGTGTGCTGTGCATGGAAGGATACATCACAGAGGCAGTTCACTCATGCAAATTACATTATACTGGTTTCATTAATCCCCACTGTACTGTACATCAAGACTATGCAAAGAACACACTTCTAGTGCCCACTATAACGTTTATCAATCATAGTTATTTCATATGCCCACTTAGAAATACAGTGCACTGGACATTCATCTGAAATGAAGGACAGTATGCTACATGTACAAGGTGGGAAATCGCAAATTGGAACTCCTGTGACTGGACGCCGCTTGTGCCTGATGGATTTATCCCCACCTTGTCATCTGTCCATATATGGATGGCCTGTGCTACCTGGAACTTGCCTGCCAAGGAAGTCGTCTCCATCTGCTTCTCGTCCTCCCCATCTTGTAGTGGAATAGACAGAGAACAGCAAGAGGATTGTTCCAATCAGCGCTGGTCCCATGACACAAGTCGTGGAAACCCGAAGGCAGAGGCATGCTGCTAATCGGATGGGAGTGCCTGCGAGAGGTTCGGATCAGATTGACATAAGGACTAGCTTCGCTGCACTCGACGCCTGATCTACCTGTGCCTTTATCGCTGGGATTGCCTGTGCCTGCGATGGCTGTGCTGACTCCAACTACGCTGACTCCAGCATCGGCTTCGTCGTCGAGTTCAGCTCCTTTCCCTTTCTCTGGATCTGATGGGGCACAGCCTGCCTTGGGATGTCTGGACCGTCGTCGGAAGCAGTGGGCATTGTCGTGTCTTTGGCTATGCCAGATTAAGTGATATGACATGCTATTCTATAAAAATAATTTCTCTGCAATTAATATTACCTAATGATGTAAATGTAATTTTCTAGAAAGTCGGGGCACCACGAAAGGATGTTTATAGAGCTGTTATCTTCCAAATAAACTCTTAAAGACCTAGTCATCTTTTACATCAGTTGCAGTCAATATTTAATCGTCCCTTTATTTGGTCTCATCTGAAAGTTCAAATTCTTGGTCATCTTCACGAACCCTGGCTAACAAGTTGAATCAGCAATACAAAACTTGGTTGAATTATTTATTTGCTGCTGCGCTTCGATTGGTTGTTCGTAGATAGAAGGCCGGGTTGTTCCAGCATGGATCTCTGGTCCTCTGAAGAATGTCTAGTGGTGAACTGGAGCGTGGTAGGATGGATACTCTGTACGTCCTCTCTTAGCCCACGTTTAGCGGGCGGAGAGGGTATCACTTCTTTAGTGAATAAGAGTTCAAAGTTCATATCAAGTTGCCTTACTTTTAAGCTCATGCTATATTATGGCTGGTATAGTCGAAATCCATCCTTTCGGCGTGTTGACTGTCATCTTCAAGTTGAAATTCGATGCTAATTTTGTTAGGTTATTATCTGAGCCCCTTTTAACGTAGTACCGTCATCCTCACGTCCTCGGAACAGGAAGTTACATTTTCGTAAAGGCGCTTATATAGGGTTGGGAGAGACGGCTGTGTTTCATAGTTTACAACCGATGTCTGGTCACATGTGTGGGGCCACTGAGTTGAGCATAGTTCACTCATGCAAACCAATTGTCTAATTTAGAAGCTACAATTACATTGAATCTTTTCACAAATATTTTCATGTTTAAACATTTAAATTGCACAACAATTCCATTTGAATTTGATAACTAGAATGTGTAAACTTTCCAAGATACAGTTTGTCGTCCTATCATCAGTAATAATGTCTCAGACGCCAACTGATCTGACATCATATTAATTAAGTACCAACGCATGTTTTCAACTGGTTGGCTTACCGAAATATGGTTCCGTTTCCCACCTTTTGATGTTCCCAGACTCTCTATGTTAAGAAAGGGCTTTTTCAAGAGTCAACTCTATAGAGTAGAGAGAGAGAAACTTGAAGGAAGGTATTTATGGTGGTCATAAACCCCAACAGGCCAACGTCATGACAGAGTATACTATCCTGCTTCTCGTGGGCTGTGAAAGGTTCAATGGTGCATTGGGAAGTTCAATGGTGAGAAATGTCGCAGTCCCTGGAGTAAAAACATCGTGCTATCCAGAAGCACAAGTACAAGAAATCAATAAGCTGCTCTCAAACATTTAAACCTGCTTCAGGAAATTATGTCTATCATAGTCCATGTGGGGTTTGTTGACATTATGAATGGCAGCTCAGAACAGCTGAAGATGGATTTTAAAGAACTAATTGGGTCTCTGCTTGACACCAACAAATGCCCCATAATATCTGTCCCTGTGCCCTCCTTAAATCGAGGCATTGAATGTTTCAACAGTCTTATAGCCCTCCATAACTGGCTACGAAACTATGGCAGCTCTGTGTGTATAAGATTCATTGAGAACTTTGCTACCTTCTGGAAACAAAGTTTGTTTTATAAGGTGGATGGGATCCACCCAAATCATTTGGGTTCCTGGATCCTTTCATTAGAAGGCTATGTTGAGACAATGACCCAAGCTCAGCTCAGTTAATCCCTACCATTGTGTCACTGAGTTGCCATAATCTTTCAGCAAATGTACATTATCCCAGGGGCATTGGAAGATACAATGTCAGTAACCTAATTTACAGTGCGTCCCTCTAACAGCCCTGAATTCCTCTGCTGATCCTATAATTATTGTTGCAGTAAACATGTGCCTATGAAGTCCACTGTGTGCAGCTCACCCTGCACTAACATAAATAACATGAGCATGTCTACTTCTACTAAGCTCCAAGTAAAGCAATGAAAAAAATCAAGCATTCCAGAAAAGTGTTAAAAACAGTCAACATTAACATATGTATAGCTTAAGAAACAAGGTTCATGAAATCAATAATTTGCTAGTAACAGATGACATTCATATTCTGACGAACTCTGAAACTCACTTAGATAATACCTTTGATGATAAAGTGGTAGCAACACTTAAGCAACAAGGCATGAATATGGGTGTGGTATATGGCCAATATACCACAGCTAAGGGCTGTTCTTAAGCATGATGCAACGCGGAGTGCCTGGTTACAGCCCTTCGCCGTGGTACATAGGCCATATACCACAAACCCCCGAGGTGTCTTATTGCCGGTGGTGGAAAAAGTACCCAGTAAAATAATACTTGAGTAAAAGTCTAAAAGTATTTGGTTTTAAAATGTACGTAAGTATCAAAAGTAAAAGTTAAAATTATAAAAAAAATATATATTAAGAAAACCAGACAACAATTTTTCTTGTTTTTTCAATGTACAGATTGCCAGGGGCACAGTTCAACACTCAGACACAATTTATAAACTAAGAATTTGTGTTTAGAGAATCTGCCAGATAAGAGGCAGTAGGGATAACCAGGGATATTCTCTTGATAAGTGTGTAAATTTGACAATTTCCTGTCCTGCTAAGCATTTTAAATTTAATGAGTACTTTTGGGTGTCAGGGAAAATCTAACGAGTAAATATTACATTATATTCTTCAGGAATTTAGTGGAGTGAAAGTAAAAATGGTCAAAATGTAAATAGTAAAGTCAAGTACAGATACCCTCAAAAAATACTTAAGTAGTACTTAAAAATATTTTTACTTAATTACTTTACACCAACGCTTATTGCTATTATAAACTGGTTACCAGTGTAATTAGAGCAATACAAATAAATGTTTCATCGTAACCGGAGCATACAGTCTGATATTCTGGTGGGAAGTATGTGAAATGCTTGATAACGTATGGGATATCAACAGAGAGGCATATTTTCTGGGTGATTTAAATATTGACTGGCTTTCATCAAGCTGCCCACTCAAGAAAACCTTCAAACTGTAACTAATGCCTGCAAGCTGGTTCAGGCTATCAGTCAACCTATCAGTGTAGTTACAAACAGCGCAGGAATGAAATCATCAACATGTATTGATCACATCTTTACTAATGCTGCAGAGATGTGCTTTAAAGTATCCAAATCCATAGGATGTAGTGATCACAATATAATAGCCATATCTAGGAAAATCAAAGTTCCTAAGGCTGTGCCTAATATAGTGTATAAGAAGTCATAGAATACGTTTTTTAGTGATTCCTATGTTGTTGATGTAAGAATATTTGTTGGCCTGTGGCATGCATTGAGTAGCAACCAGATGCTGCACTTGACACATATATGAAATTGCATGCACCCATTAAGACAATTACTGTAAAAACGATTACATCCCCATGGATTGATGAGGAATTGAAACATTTTATGGTTGAGAGGGATGAGTAAAACGGAATTGCAAAGAAGTCTGTCTGCACAACCAATTGGCAAAGGTACCTCAAATTGAGAAATCATGTGACTAAACTGAGTAAAAATAGGAAGAAACGATACAATGAAAGAAAGATAAATGACATGAAGAATGATAGTAAAAAGGTTTTGGAGCAACTTAAATGAAATATTGGGCAAAAGGCAAACTCAGCTCCTTCAGTCATTGAATCAGATGGTGTTTGACCAGATACAGTGCTATTTTATTGTAAATAAATTGCCAACAGATTTTCAGCATGCCTATAGGGAAGGACATTCAACAAGCACTGCACTTAAACAAATGACTGATGATTGGCTTAGAGAAATTTATGATTGAAAGGTTGTGGGAGCTATTTTGTTAGACTTCAATGATGCCTTTGACATTATCGATCATAGTCTGCTGTTGGAAAAATGTATGTGTTATGGATTTACACCCTCTGCTATATTGTGGATAAAGGGTTAACTTTAAAACCTAACACAGAAGGTGTTATTTAATGGAAGCTTCTCCAACATAATCCAGGTAGACACAGGAATTCCCCAGGGCAGCTGTCTAGGCACTTTACTTTTTAACTAATGACATGCCACTGGCTTTAAAGAGTAAAGCCAGTGTCTATGGATGCAGATGACTCATCACTATACATGTCAGCTACTACAGGGACTGAAATCACTGCAACACTTAACAAAGATCCTGCAGTTAGTTTCAAAATGGGTGGCAAGGAATATCTTAGTCCAAAATAATTCAAAAACGTAACATTTTATTTCGGACAAATCATTCACTGAACCATAAACCTCAACTACATATTGTCAGAAATAATGTGGAAATTGAGCAAGTTGAGGTGACTAAACTGCTTGGAGTAACCCTGGATTGTAAACTGTCATGGTCAAAACATGTTGATTCAACAGTAGCTAAAATGGGGAGAAGTCTGTCCATAATAAAGCTCTGCTCTGCCTTTTTAACAACACTATCAACAAGGCTGGTCCTACAGGCCCTAGTTTTGTTGCACCTGGACTACTGTTCAGTCATGTGGTCAGGTGACACAAAGAGAGACCTCGGAAAATTACAATTGGATCAGAATAGTGCAGCACGACTGGCCCTTAAGTGTACACGGAGAGCTAACATTATTAATATGCATGTAAATCTCTCATGGTTCAAAGTGGAAGAGAGATGGACTTCACTACTTGTTTTTGTAAGAATATTGACAAACTGAATTCACTGAGCTATCTGTTTAAACTAGTAGTAAACACCTCGGACACCCATGCGTATCCCACAAGACATGCCACCAGAGGTCTCTTCACAGTTCCCAAGTCCAGAACAGACTATGGGATGTGGACAGTACTACATAGAGCCATGACTACATGGAACTCTATCCAACATCAGGTAACTGATGCAGCAGTAGAATCAGATTTAAAAAACAGAAAAAATACACCTTATGGAACAGCGGGGACTGTGAAGAGACACACACACACAGACACACACATGATAACATATGCACTATACACACATGATAGGACACACACGTGCACATGGATGTTGTATTGTAAGTATGTAATAGTGGAGAAGTGGCCTGAGGGAACACACTAAATGTATTGAATAAAGTGTTATGAAATGTAATGTAATGTAATATTTTAAATTGTATATAACTGGACCCCAGGAAGAGTAGCTGCTGCCTTGGCAGGATCTAATGGGGATCCTTAATAAACTACAGGAAGAGTAGCTGCTGCCTTGGCAGGAACTAATGGGGATCCTTAATAAACTACAGGAAGAGTAGCTGCTGCCTTGGCAGGAACTAATGGGGATCCATGATAAACCCCAGGAAGAGTAGCTGCTGCCTTGGCAGGAACTAATGGGGATCCTTAATAAATACAAATAGATGAGATATATTTGTATGACAATATATTAATGAAACAGCAGGGAGCAGGTCTCGAACCATTGACCTTCGAGCCCGAGGTCCGGCACACTATCGACTGTGCCGCAAAAGCATGCTCGTGTGGCAGAGTCGATTTCCGCGCTTATAAACCCAGGGTCGTTACAATATTAATCGGTTATACACAGTATACTGTGTTCATCACCATACCTATCGAAGAGTAAGACTGGGTTATGACTTTATAATCAGAGTAAAGGTTATATCTTTTACATAATTATTCTGCAGAATTAGGCCGTTTTCATGCAATTTGAGGATGTGAAAGCGTTTTAATGTCTTCCTTCCTTATGTTGCAGAATGTGGCAGTCTACATGTTTTTTTTAAGCATGCAATAGGGTAGCAATGTCTTCTTCCCTTGATACTGGAAGTTTACCATAATTTGCTATAATTCAGTGTCAACGATGTGTCAACCTGTTTATCCTGATCTTCTCAGCATATGCATGTCACAATGCTGATGCCTTAGTTCTTTGTCTTCATTCTTTGGTCCATAGTTAACCAAAGAAAGAACCAGTCGGACCTATTCTGATTATCTCCTTCCTTATTTCCTTATTACAACACAAGGCTAGCATGCAATCCCCCTAGAGGTGTGGAAAAACACATCCAAACCAACCAATTGCAATAATTACACCACCGGTGAGGATGAGTAGGAGGATGAGGAAGAGGATGAAGATGAGGATGGTGGATGACGAGAAGCAAAGAGGTGCAGGTGTCTACAGGTGTCTACAGGTGTCTCCTGATTAAGTGTAATGTGGCAGCCCTCCCCTTCCTTATCTCTCCGGTGCTCCTCCTGCTTCTGGGCTGCAGCAGTGCTCCGTAATGAGCTGCTCAGCAACACATTGGATGCCCTGGAGTACAGTCCCTACAGAGGCATAATGAGTACTCCAGTGTACCATTCACCAGCTCTCCACTCCCTGCCAAGGGCCGCGAGCCTGCCTCCCCTCAGACATTCACCAGCTCTCCACTCCCTGCCAAGGGCCCTGAGCCTGCCTCCCCTCAGACAATGGCACCAGGGTGGGCATGGCTTGTTCTCTTTTCTACTTTCGGGGGGCCCCCCCAGGGGTTGCATGGTTGAAGGTTGAAGTGGTAGGAGGGATGGGCTGTTGCCTGAGGTTGGCATCAAGTCACCTCACACACACAGAGCGAGAGGGAGGACGATAGGGAGGGAGATAGGGAGGGAGGATGAGATAGGCAGAGGAGTCATAGACAGCTGGAGAGAGAGAGAGGTGAAGTGAGAGAGAGAGTCATCGAGAGAGGGAGAGAGATGGAGAGAGGCACTCTTTAGTCAGACAGCAGTCGCTCAGTTGGTGTTTGTGTGTATCTGTGTGCTTAAGGAGCAGCACTGATGTGCTCTGACTCTCTTGAGCATCCAGAAGGGAGATGAGGATCTGTGGACTGTGATGACCCAGAACCACCTGCTTTAAAGACAGGGTCATGCTGAGAAGAAGATTCTGACAGATTCTGAAAAGCACATTCAGGCAGTTGATTCATGTGATGTTTTTCATCCATCTCTCCTCTTAATATACTCACTATTTCAATATAATTTGAATAACAATTAGCTATATTCTTGAATTTAATTTGGTGGTGAAATACGGAGAAAGATCATTGTAGATGTCGTTGTGAGGCATTCGTTATTATTATAATTCACTATTCACCCTATTAATTACGCTGTGAATAATTTAACGGAAATGAATCATTTTCACACAGTGCTGAATGTATCTGTGTGTATATGTGTAGGTTCTGGGGTGAGTTCTGAAATGTAGCACTATACTGTAGGTGAAGCTTGGCTTGTCTACATGAGAATCAAGAAACATAAAGAAGACAAAAAACAAAACATTGATTGATATAAAATAAAATAATTTATTCATTGTGTTAAGGATTGGGCAGTCCGTGGGCCAGTATTTCTGCTTCATTTTCTGCTTCATTCTAACTGTACTGTATTTAAATGAATAGGACGTCATGTCTATCCCTGTCAATAGAACCTCCGTTGGCCACGAACCGTCTTTTCACCGACGTCCTCATCTGGGAATCGAGGATTACATTGTTATTATCTTGTGAGGATTAAGGATTTGTCTCAACCACAGAGTGGTGCTGCCTAACACAAGGAAATCACAACGGGATGTTACAAAAGTCTATTGTTCATATCCCAATAGTATTAACAATAATAATAATAATACAATCCTTAAAAAGAGTTGGGGTGGGTAGTGCTTCTGAACAAAGGGAATATCTTTTGTTTTAATAACAGCTTGTAATTTCGGGTGGAGGATAAAAAAAATTAAAATACAACAGCGTGTATTTATGACTTCAGATGTCAAAGGTCGATGGCAATTTGGGTATTACCGTGAACATATAATTACTACAAATACACAACCAGGTTGTGTGGGATATTACAAGCCAAATGTTTAAACGTGTTTACAAGGACATGGTGCTGCCGTTGGCGAACCTTGTCAATATAAACTTGAATACAGAAACACATTGTAGTGGTGATAAACGTACAGAAACACATTGTAGTGGTGATAAACGTACAGAAACACATTGTAGTGGTGATAAACGTGTCAATATGAAACACATTGTAGTGGTGATAAACATGTCAATATGAAACACATTGTAGTGGTGATAAACGTACAGAAACACATTGTAGTGGTGATAAACATACAGAAATACATTGTAGTGGTGATAAACGTACAGAAACACATTGTAGTGGTGATAAACGTGTCAGTATGAAACACATTGTAGTGGTGATAAACATACAGAAATACATTGTAGTGGTGATAAACGTACAGAAACACATTGTAGTGGTGATAAATGTGTCAATACAGAAACACATTGTAGTCTAAATCGAACTATTTTTAATCTCCTGAAGATTTGGCTATTCAAGAGAACCTGTCAAACTGCTGTTCCTATTCAACTTATATTCTCCCGAGGAATTTACATGATTGACAGTGTTCAGATATGTCTCCCGGCTGCGGTCCAATCAAACGTCTCACCCTAGGCCACTATTGACCTTTGTTGCATTCAGGTCCCTTAATATTTCTGGATGTGTCCAAGCAGATTAAGCCTTCATTTAGCCTTGTTGCAATTGATGCTAGTGACTAGTGCTGATTCCCAAAGGGCCCCATATTCCCTTTATAGTGCTCAACTTTTGAACAGGGTGCCATTTTGGGACAACGATTATAAAATATTCCCTAGTTCCAGTCCATTGCTGGCCCTAACCCATGGCTATCTCTGTTATAGGATATATTCCCTAGTTCCAGTCCATTGCTGGCCTTAACCCATGGCTATCTCTTTTATAGAATATATTCCCTAGTTCCAGTCCATTGCTGGCCTTAACCCATGGCTATCTCTTTTATAGAATATATTCCCTAGTTCCAGTCCATTGCTGGCCTTAACCCATGGCTATCTCTGTTATAGGATATATTCCCTAGTTCCAGTCTATTGCCTTAACACATGGCTATCTCTGTTATAGAATATATTCCCTAGTTCCAGTCTATTGTCCTAACCCATGGCTATCTCTGTTATAGAATATATTCCCTAGTTCCAGTCTATTGTCCTAACCCATGGCTATCTCTTTTATAGAATATATTCCCTTGTTCCAGTCTATTGCTGGCCCTAACCCATGGCTATCTCTGTTATATAATATATTCCCTAGTTCCAGTCCATTGCTGGCCCTAACCCATGGCTATCTCTGTTATATAATATATTCCCTAGTTCCAGTCTATTGCCCTAACCCATGGCTATCTCTGTTATAGAATATATTCCCTAGTTCCAGTCTATTGCCCTAACCCATGGCTATCTCTGTTATAGAATATATTCCCTAGTTCCAGTCTATTGCCCTAACCCATGGCTATCTCTGTTATAGAATATATTCCCTAGTTCCAGGCCATTGCTGGCCCTAACCCATGGCTATCTCTGTTATAGAATATATTCCCTAGTTCCAGTCTATTGCTGGCCCTAACCCATGGCTATCTCTCATATAGAATATATTCCCTAGTTCCAGTCTATTGCTGGCCCTAACCCATGGCTATCTCTCATATAGAATATATTCCCTAGTTCCAGTCCATTGCTGGCCCTAACCCATGGCTATCTCTGTTATAGAATATATTCCCTAGTTCCAGTCTATTGTCCTAACCCATGGCTATCTCTGTTATAGAATATATTCCCTAGTTCCAGTCTATTGTCCTAACCCATGGCTATCTCTGTTATAGAATATATTCCCTTGTTCCAGTCTATTGCTGGCCCTAACCCATGGCTATCTCTGTTATAGAATATATTCCCTTGTTCCAGTCTATTGCTGGCCCTAACCCATGGCTATCTCTGTTATAGAATATATTCCCTAGTTCCAGTCTATTGACCTAACCCATGGCTATCTCTGTTATAGAATATATTCCCTAGTTCCAGTCTATTGTCCTAACCCATGGCTATCTCTGTAACTCAAAGTATTTCCTTCCCGTAGGTGTCATC
The DNA here is from genome assembly GCF_002021735.2 of Oncorhynchus kisutch. Lineage (NCBI taxonomy): Eukaryota > Metazoa > Chordata > Actinopteri > Salmoniformes > Salmonidae > Oncorhynchus > Oncorhynchus kisutch. Next base: position 62,003,311 of record NC_034192.2, read on the forward strand.
TAGCCATGTGGTGCACACGGTCCTCCATCTCTTCCAGTGTGTGAGTTGCTTCTGTCACTGTGTCCCTACAAAGTGCATCACTTTTGACCAGAGCCCTTTCCTTTTGACCCCTAGTCAAAAGTATTCCACTATGTAAGGGGATAGGGTGCAAATAAGGACCACTAGGGTCTATGTGGGAGCTGGCTATATATGACGTCCATCATCGCGCTCAGCAGAGTTGATTAACTGGACTGTGATGACCTTAATGCTAACTTCATCCCTGGTGACAATCAGTCCCATTCCAGCAGCATGCTTCAGCTGCTGGAATGGGACTGATTGTCACCAGGGATGAAGTTAGCATTAAGGTCATCACAGTGCTATCCTTATAACACACCTCAAAATGTATAGTTTTATGGAGAGACTCCAGTCCCTATTAGTTGTTAAAATGGATCACTGGAAGCTGTATTTATGTACTGAGGTGACGTTTTATTTGGATGTTTTGGATGTTTGCAACAACAACAACAACAACAACAACAACAACAACAACAACAACAACAACAACAACAACAACAACAACAACAACAACAACAACAATCCCGTTTGCACATATTCCTATTGGAGGTTACTTAGACAAAGAAAAGACAGCCATCAAATGCTTCCAGTTGTGGTATAACCTGAGACTGGCATTTCTTATGAAATCATGCAACATACCGTACAGTGTTGTGGCTCAGCACATCTGGTAGGACTGGACCAGTAGAAAAAGTGTTGAATTTCAATTCAAGTAACGAGAGGAGGAGTCTAATTTGGAAGTGAAATGGGCAAATGTGTGTGTGTATGGTAATGATCATCTGTTCACCGAATTACAGGCCAGCCGGTCGGTTCTACTGATGTGCTGCTACCTCCTTCCCCTTTGAGCTGCCGAGACTGGAGAGAGACCTTTTCAGACCTTTACGTTTTCATGTGCAAACTTTGAGTTATGTTCGGGTTTAAATAAGGCATGACTAATGCGTTCTGATTTCAAAGGGAGTCAATCTATGTATCCTAACAGGCCAGACAAGACCTCCCGTCACCCCCTCCGAAAAATACACCTACTAATTTGTTTCAGTACTGAGCCTTCAAGCCTTCAAGTGGCCGTCTGTTGAATACAGAAGGTTTCCCCTCTTTTCTGTTTTCACAAAATGGCGCCAGTCTTTTATCTTGCTAACCGTGATTTAGAAGACCCTACTGTAGTGTGTGATTGTGAATGAGTCTGGAAGGATTCAATCAGTTTCATTTGTACAGACACTGTTGACTTCCGTAGAAAAACACTGGCACTCGTACTACAGATGGAACACAGACAGGCTGAAGATTAGGGACCATGGTCCAATTAAAGCTGGCTGTTTGTCTTGACGTCTTGGTTGTCACATGCGTGTGTTACTCACTGTTAAAAGGCCAGGTATGCCTCTCAGGTGGCCCCCTACCTCAGTCTACACAACAACCTTGTTCCAAATAGCACCAGGTCCCCTGTATAGTGCACTTCAATTGACAAGTACACAATAAAGCAATCGATGCAATGGACAATATCACTTTAATATGTTCCCATTTGATTTCAGCAACAAAATAACAACAACAGAAATGATCTCGTTTTGTTTTATGACGCTCTAATCTTTCATTGACTGTAGTGTTTAGTCTTCTTGGCCTCAGAAGTAGCTGTCGATGAGTTCAATACGCTCTTCAATGAGACTCCTTGGACTCTGGTAAACACAACAATAAAGGCCTCAGAAGTAGCTGTCGATGACTTCAGTCCGGTCTTCAATGAGACTCCTTGGACTCTGGTAAACACAACAATAAAGGCCTCAGAAGTAGCTGTCGATGACTTCAATACGCTCTTCAATGAGACTCCTTGGACTCTGGTAAACACAACAATAAAGGCCTCAGAAGTAGCTGTCGATGACTTCAATACGCTCTTCAATGAGACTCCTTGGACTCTGGTAAACACAACAATAAAGGCCTCAGAAGTAGCTGTCGATGACTTCAATACGCTCTTCAATGAGACTCCTTGGACTCTGGTAAACACAACAATAAAGGCCTCAGAAGTAGCTGTCGATGACTTCAGTCCGCTCTTCAATGAGACTCCTTGGACTCTGGTAAACACAACAATAAAGGCCTCAGAAGTAGCTGTCGATGACTTCAATACGCTCTTCAATGAGACTCCTTGGACTCTGGTAAACACAACAATAAAGGCCTCAGAAGTAGCTGTCGATGACTTCAATACGCTCTTCAATGAGACTCCTTGGACTCTGGTAAACACAACAATAAAGGCCTCAGAAGTAGCTGTCGATGACTTCAATACGCTCTTCAATGAGACTCCTTGGACTCTGGTAAACACAACAATAAAGGCCTCAGAAGTAGCTGTCGATGACTTCAATACGCTCTTCAATGAGACTCCTTGGACTCTGGTAAACACAACAATAAAGGCCTCAGAAGTAGCTGTCGATGACTTCAATACGCTCTTCAATGAGACTCCTTGGACTCTGGTAAACACAACAATAAAGGCCTCAGAAGTAGCTGTCGATGACTTCAATACGCTCTTCAATGAGACTCCTTGGACTCTGGTAAACACAACAATAAAGGCCTCAGAAGTAGCTGTCGATGACTTCAGTCCGCTCTTCAATGAGACTCCTTGGACTCTGGTAAACACAACAAAAAAGTGAACTAAGCAACCGTTTCTGATCATCTATAAAAGCACAGCATCATCCTAATATTCAACGGGTTGGTTTAAAGCAAAACATAATCACGTCATCAATAGCCATTATGCGTCGCCATATTGTCCCGACGAGAAACATCTGTAAGAAGAGATGGAAAACTTGAAAAATTACATTTTGTAAACAGACCTCCAAAAGGCCATGGCCAAACTACAAAAAAAAAAAAGAAGGCCTTTAGTTTCCAGAATAGAGCAAACACAATAATTGAAGAAGAAAAAGTGGCTTAGCCTCCTTCTCTGATAATTGTATCTGTTTCTAACACACACACACACACACACACACACACACACACACACACACACACACACACACACACTGAGTGGATGAGATGAGCTCCCAGTCTGCAACAAATAAATCCAGTTCTGCTCTGCCCTTGGAGCCGTGGATCAGGAAGTGACTGAAGCACTTCTGTCCCAGTGTAACGCTGTAACACTTGGTCTTGTCCCTAGTCACTGCCTGGATCAGAGAAGCTGCGCTGCCATCATCCCAGAGCTGGCAGCAGTAAGGCCAGGCTTAGAATGACAAATTGGTTGGGGGGAGCTGATGATAGCAGGCCAAGAAAGATACTTTGAAGAGGAAACGGTCTGACTGGTTTGTGACAAGCATGCAAATGATATAGTCAAGTGTATACATGTCTGAAGGCCTTGCGATGTGGAATGAGTCTATCCCAAAGAAGAAGTGGCACAAGCCATTCTCGTCAAGACTAAACACACTGAGGCGTTTAGCTCAGAAGTATCTTGAATAAACAGAAGAATTAGAGCTTCTCTGTCTTGTCTCTTGTTGCCTGACCCGAATCTGCACAAAATAGAACTCAAATACTTATTCTTCCATTTGCTCTGCATTAATTAAATTCAGATAGTCAGTGTGATGCCTATAATCTTAGGTCTATGTATGGATAGCTGTGTGAGTGACATTGTGTCAATGTGTTGGTCAATAATTGCATGTGTCCCAAAATAAGATCTGCAATTATGACTAATGCTACTTCTATGAGTTCTGTCGGCAGTTTCCATATTCTTTATATGAAGTTATTATCATTTATTTTAAAAATCCAAACGCCTTTAAAACAGACATTACGTTTTTCTAATTATGTTTCTATTGTAACCTATTGGTTACAAATGTACAGTGCATTCGGAAAATATTCAGACCCCTTGACTTTTTCCACATTTTGTTAAAGTTACAGTCTTTTTCTAAAATGGATCAAAATAATAATTTTCCTCATCAATCTACCCACAATACCCCATAACGACAAAGGGAAAACAGATTTATAGAATATTTTGCAAATATATTCAATTATTTACATAAGTATTCAGACTCCTTGCTTTGAGACTTGAAATTGAGCTCAGGTGCATCCTGTTTCCATTGATCATCCTTGAGATGTTTCTACAACTTGGAGTCCACCTGTGGTAAATGCAATTGATTAGACATGATTTGGAAAGGCACACACCTGTCTATTTAAGGTCCCACAGTTGACAGTGCATGTCAGAGCAAAAACCAAGCCATGGGGTCGAAGGAAATGTCCGTAGAGCTCCGAGACAAGATTCTGTCGAGGCACAGATCTGGCGAATGGTACCAAAATATGTCTGCATCATTGCATGTCTCCAAGAACACAGTGATTTCCATCATTCTTAAAATGGAAGAATTTTGGAACCACCAAGACTCTTCCTAGAGCTGACAAACTGAGCAATCGGAGGAGAAGGGGCCTTTTTCAGGGAGGTGGCCAAGAACCCAGAGATCCAGAGTTCAGAGTTCCTCTGTAGAGATGGGAGAACCTTACAGAAGGACAATCATCTCAGCAGCACTCCACCAATCATGCCTTTATTGTAGAGTGGCCAGACGGAAGCAACTCCTCAGTAAAAGACACAGGACAGCCCGCTTGGAATTTGCCAAAAGGCACCTAAAGGACTCTCAGACCTCGAGAAACAAGATTCTCTGGTCTGATGAAACAAACATTGAACTCTTTGGCTTGAATGCCAAGTGTCACGTCTGGAGGAAACCTGGCACCATCCCTACGGTGAAGCATGGTGGTGGCAGCATCATTTTTGGGGATGTTTTTCAGCAGCAGGGACTGGGAGACTAGTTAGGATCGATGGAAAGATGAACAGAGCAAAGTACAGAGAGATTCTTGATGAAAACCTTCTACAGAGAACTCAGAACCTCAGACCTAGGCAATGGTTCACCTACCAACAGGACAACAATTGTAAGTACATAGCCAAGACAATGGCACAAGTCTCTGAATGTCTTTGAGTGAACCAGTCAAGGCCCGGACTTGAACCCGATCTAACATCTCTGGAGAGACCTGAAAATAGATGTGCAGCGATGCTCCCCATTGAAAAGGTCTGCAGAGAAGAATGAGAAACTCCCCAAATACCGGTGGGCCAAGCTTGTAGCGTCATACCCAAGAAGACTAGACGCTGTAATCGCTGCCAAATATGCTTCAACAAAGTACCGAGTAAAGGGTCTGAATAAGATTTAAATGTGATATGTGATATTCTATTGACAATGTTTGTCTATGGAGATTCCATGGCTGTGTGCTCGATTTTTATACACCTGTCAGCAACAGGTTTGGCTGAAATAGCCAAATCCAATCATTTGAAGAGGTGTTCACATACTTTTGAATATATAGTATATATAAGCCCATATACTTACCTGTCATTATGGGTTAACTTAGTTGAATATGCAGTAAGTTATGTTACTTGACTATGCAGTAAGTTATGTTACTTGAAGATGCAGTAAGTTATGTTACTTGAATATGCAGTAAGTTATGTTACTTGAATATGCAGTAAGTTATGTTACTTGAATATGCAGTAAGTTATGTTACTTGAATATGCAGTAAGTTATGTTACTTGAATATGCAGTAAGTTATGTTACTTGAATATGCAGTAAGTTATGTTACTTGACTATGCAGTAAGTTATGTTACTTGAATATGCAGTAAGTTATGTTACTTGAATATGCAGTAAGTTATGTTACTTGAATATGCAGTAAGTTATGTTACTTGAATATGCAGTAAGTTATGTTACTTGAATATGCAGTAAGTTATGTTACTTGAATATGCAGTAAGTTATGTTACTTGAATATGCAGTAAGTTATGTTACTTGAATATGCAGTAAGTTATGTTACTTGAATATGCAGTAAGTTATGTTACTTGACTATGCAGTAAGTTAGGTTACTTGAATATGCAGTAAGTTTTGTTACTTGACTATGCAGTAAGTTATGTTACTTGAATATGCAGTAAGTTATGTTACTTGAATATGCAGTAAGTTATGTTACTTGAATATGCAGTAAGTTATGTTACTTGACTATGCAGTAAGTTATGTTACTTGAATATGCAGTAAGTTATGTTACTTGAATATGCAGTAAGTTATCTTACTTGAATATGCAGTAAGTTATGTTACTTGAATATGCAGTAAGTTATGTTACTTGAATATGCAGTAAGTTATGTTACTTGAATATGCAGTAAGTTATGTTACTTGAATATGCAGTAAGTTATGTTACTTGAATATGCAGTAAGTTATGTTACTTGAATATGCAGTAAGTTTGGTTACTTGACTATGCAGTAAGTTTGGTTACTTGACTATGCAGTAAGTTTGGTTACTTGACTATGCAGTAAGTTTGGTTACTTGACTATGCAGTAAGTTATGTATCTGTTTGTTACATGGAATGTGCTTTGTGGATTTTCACTGGACAGAAGTTGCTCTCCGGTTTTGTGATGAAGCAAAGGTGTGGATGCGTTTATTCTAGTGGCTCAGCCTTTAGGTCTATACATCACAGTCACAGTCGCATATGAATCAAAAGGTTATAGAGACAACAACTTTAATCATCACAACACATAGGTTGTAATATGTTTTGTTTCTGGTTTGGCTTTCCTTGTGATTTTACCCACACACCGCTACTGTTAATATGTAAGGTAATGGTAAATCATTTTTCTCTGGATCTTCTAACAGCGAGGCATCTGTTCTGTTTTGTGCATGTATTAGCAACTTGACAGTATTTCTGTTTGTTTGGTGCTGCCAAGCACGTTCACTAGCTTATTTTTTTTTGTGTGCTCTGATTACACGCAAGTATCCAGTTCAGTTCAGCAGTTTACACAGATGACTTCGCCATATGAAAAACCTTCCATAGAAAAATATACCTAGCGACCTCCTTTTAATTTCTCATCCAACTGGTGTTAGCTAGCTAAATCTGCTAGCCTTCTGCTAGCCAGCTGCTACTGTTTCACAGCAACTATATTTGCACCCGGTTTAAGAACTCAGAGATTCAGCTGAAAAGATGTTAGCATTGTCAGAAATTATACAAAAAGGTAGCACATTGTTGGTTTGTGCACGTGAGAGAGATCAATTGTGAATGTTATCAAACCTGCTGCGCCTACAACACGTATCCAAATGGATCTAAGTCTACTGGTATGGACCCTGTAGCCTCGTTTTAGTCTGACGACTAGAATTTGAGCTATGTTTGGACAAAAATATTTTCTGACCCCCGCCCCCCCCCCCACCCTAATGCTAACAACTCCTGTCAAAAAATCTGGAAGATTGGTTCTTGGTAACGGCCAGACGGATTATGACTACAGGCGGCGAGGGTGTTGTGTACCTCCAATCATGATGATTTGTAAATTTTCATCCACATTGGTGTCATATTGGCTTACATACGATGGTAGGGAGATTGAATTTAACATTGAGCTTCAACCAATGCATACTAAAGTCGAGCCAACCGGCTAGAACAAAACCGAAGTTCAAACGCAGTGAGTGGTTGGCCTATTACTAATAAAACAGTGTCGTTAACACTGTCATTTCATTATTTCCCCATGGCACCTTAGTCAAAGGACTAAGGACTAGCATCTTCTGAGTGCCTTTGGACTGTTTCTCATGGAAATTGGCCCTCCTCCAAGCCAAAACAATTATGGCAATGCATTGGCTACACTACAGAACTGCTGTAAGCATGGCGTGCCATGTCAAAGTACAGACAGGACATCAGACCAATAGTATGTTTCCTTGTGTTGGAGGTGAGCGATTGGTTCGCACTGGTTTTGAGTAGTTCATATAGTCATAATATATATTTCTGATCAGTTATTACATCATAGGATGTGCTTTATAATGCATTATACACTGGTCATAAGAAGTTATAAAGGCATAACGAAGAGGCAAAATGTTACAACCACTTTTTTTTTCGCGTCTCTAATTGTACTTGCTTTGCAGATTGGGCTCATTATGACAAAGTGCTTGTAATTATGCTTTCCTTAAGGAGATTATACTGTAGTGTTACCTTCCTACTAAATACTAAACACACATGGAAACTAGCAAAAACCCACAGAGCTTAGAGGGAAGTTCATTAGTGCTTCGTGCCCTGTCAGCCTGTCTGTGAGTCTGTGTTGTTTCACTGTTTGACTGACAGAGTCTATCTAAAAACATGGCAGATAGATACTCCAACTGTCTTGTAGGTTGTTTTTTTTACCATTAAAATGATATTCAATTAGGCTTTGATGGCTTCTTGCCTGAAACCACGCCTTTATAATGATTTCAGGTAGAACATTCAAGTTGAAATATGTTCTTGCCTTGGAGCCCCATCAAAATAATTGTTTTGATATGTCGTGTTTTTTTCGTTTTTTTGGCACAGACAATAATTGGAAATGATCCTAGCTAGGGAAAATATTTTTGGGAGAGTTATGTTGACTGAAACGAGCTACAGTCCCTTGGCATGATATGATGGAATTTGAGTCCAACATCAGGCTAGGTAGAAAGTCCGTCAGTGGTTTGGGAGAGTGGGGGAGAAAGTGTTTCTGTGTACTGTGTTGTCACTTTGATTGCGTGTCCAAAGTAGTAGCTGGATAATAATACAGGGATTGAAACCTCCCAAATTGCCCAGGGCTAATGATCAGGTGGGGAGGAGGGGTTGGAGGAGGCTGTTGGTGGAGCACAGCTAGCCTCTCCATTTCTGTGGAAAACCTTCTATTATTGTTCACTGAATGCTTCTCCACACATCTGGGACATTTGTATCCTGCCTTATTCTAACACTGCATCTATTATTTTCTATTCGTATACCTTTCATAATTTTTTTAATATATTTTTTTTAACCTTTATGTAACTAGGCAAGTCAGTTAAGAACAAATTATTATTTTCAACGACGGCCTAGGAACATGTAGTACTGATAAATCCTGTATCATTTGGTACTGATAAATCCTATGTCATTTAGTACTGATAAATCCTGTATCATATAGTACTGATAAATCCTATAGGAAAACATTATAACTCCAAGAGCATTTACTCCCGAGTGGCGCAGCGGTCTAAGGCACTGCATCTCAGTGCTAGAGGCATCACTACAGACCCTGGTTCGATCCCGGGCTGTATCACAACCCGACCATGATCTGGAGTCCCATAAGGTGGCGCACAATTGGCTCAGCGTCATCCGGGTTAGGTGAGGGTTTGACCGGGATAGGCCGTCATTGTAAAAAAAAAAAAAAAAAAAAATGTTAAATAAAAAATAATACTATACAGTCAGACAGGTGTAAAGCTAAGGCACACACAACACTCATACAACAGTATAGATCATATAATACTGGATCAAATTTGAGTATATCTGCTATTTCAGGAATCCATTGCTGGAGAATTCCTTCATCGTAACAAAACAATTTTCCAAAATGACTTGTTTTTTTGTGCTTGTTCCATTCTTCATATTCACCACCTGTCAGCGACTCATGTCATGGTGTACAGTTCAACCAGCAGTGGAATCCATAGACAGTATTTCTTTTCTTCCTGCTTCAGATCAAAAATGATCAAAGCCACTTGATAATCCTGGAACTACAGCGTTTGCTTTAATCCCAGTGAGGGAAAAAATGTTTTCGTTTTTTTTTTTTAAACAACGTACCGCGGTAAACACAAAAATGTCAGAAAATAAAGTAAATGGAATTGCAGTTGACTGAATGCAGCAACAGTAAGGCACTTTGTAGAGATAGCCAGGAAGTTAGCTGACAGTATAAAGCATCTCTGTGTATGTGCAGAGAATGCCAGTGGTGCCCAATGGCCCCCACTCACCCGACATACCAATGTGTCCCCCCCCCAAAAAAAAGCCCCTGTCTGCTTGACACTGGAGAGAGAGAGAGAGAGAGAGAGAGAGGGACAGAGACAGAGACAGAGAGAGAGAGAGAGAGAGAGAGAGAGAGAGAGAGAGAGAGAGAGAGAGAGAGAGAGAGAGAGAGAGAGAGAATGGTGCTCTTGTTTTCAGGTTTGTAGGGAGTCTGCCTTGAATGTGAACAGCATGGGTTGTATCCTGCATGGGCTATGATGGCCTAGGGAATGAAAGCTAATGTAGTTCCCTAGGGTAGCTATTTTGCAAGCTAGCACAGAAAGAAGAGTGTGAGTGTTGGCTCTTCTTCACCGAGATATTTTCTATTGCCGTCTATTAACCCCCTAGAGTAGATGTCTGCGCCCTGCAAAAAACTAAACTGAACAGAAAATATAAAAACGCAATATGTAAAGTGTTTAAAAGATGGTACACATTTCCATATGAACAAAAGGTTTATTTCACTTAATGTTGTGCACACATTTGTTTACATCCCTGTTAGTGAACATTTCACCTTTGCTAAAATAATACATTTGGCTGACAGGTGTGGCACATCAAGGACCTGATTAAACAGCATGATCATTACACAGGTGCACCTTGTACTGGGGACAATAAAAGGCCACTCTAAAATGTGCCGATTTGTCACACAACACTAAGCCACAGATGTCAAAAAATGTTGAGGAAGTGTGTAATTGGCATGCTGACTGCAGCAATGTCCACCAGAGCTGTTGCAAGATCATTTAATGCTAATATCTCAACCATATGCATACTCCAACTTCGTTTTAGAGAATTTGGCAGTACGTCCACAGGCCACGTGTAACCATGACAACCCAGGACCTCAACATCCCGCTTCTTCACCTGCAGGATATTCTGAGAGCAACCCAGACAGCTGATGGAACTGTGGGTTTGCGTAACCTAAGAATCTTTGCACAAACTGTCAGAAACCGTCTCGGGGAAGCTCATCTATGTGATCGTCGTCCTCCCCAGGGTCTTGACCTGACTGCAGTTCGGAGTCATAACCGACTCAGTGGGCAAATGCTCACCTTCGATGGCCACTAACACGCTGGAGAAGTGTGATCTTCACAGATGAATCCCAGTTTCAACTGTACCGGGGAGATGGCAGAAAGCGTGTATGGTGTCGTGTGGGCGAGCGGTTTGCTGATGTCAACGTTGTCTCCTCTACTGTAGTCTCCTCTACTGTAGTATCCCCTACTGCAGTCTCCCCTACTGTATTCACCTCTACTGTAGTCTCCTCTACTGTAGTATCCCCTACTGTAGTCTACTCTACTGTAGTCTCTTCTACTGTAGTCTCCCCTGCTGTATTCACCTCTACTGTAATCTCCTCTCCTGTAATCTTCTGGTCTCCTCTACTGTAGTCTCCTCTACTGTAGTCTCCTCTGCTGTAGGGACCTCAACTGTAGTCTCCCCTGCTGTAGTCTCCACTGCTGTAGTCTCCTCTACTGTAGTCTCCTCTACTGTAGTCTGCTCTACTGTAATCTCGTCTCCTGTAATCTTCTGGTCTCCCCTGCTGTAGTCTCCCCTGCTGTAGGGCCCTCTACTGTAGTCTCCCCTGCTGTAGTCTCCTCTGCTGTAGTCTCCCCTGCTGTAGTCTCCCCTGCTGTAATCTCATCTCCTGTAATCTTCTGGTCTCCCCTGCTGTAGTCTCCCCTGCTGTAGTCTCCTCTGCTGTAGTCTCCCCTGCTGTAGTCTCCCCTGCTGTAATCTCATCTCCTGTAATCTTCTGGTCTCCCCTGCTGTAGGGCCCTCTACCGTAGTGTCTTGAAAGGCACGATACATGTATTTATTAGACAGAGAACTTCTGTCGAAGGCGTACATCAAATCGGAGTAGCGTAACGGACATCTCAAAACACATAGGAAGAACTGGGACATACAAATACATTTCTAGAAACATACTGTCAATATCTGACTTCAAAACAAAGCGATTGGGCTCTTTGATCTGGATAACTAACATATACAATACACACAGCAGATATTTCCTGGCGCTGTAATGAGTGAGCTAATATATTTTAACAGGATTAACAGCATTCAAATCACATTTCATTCTCTTAGCAGAACAAAACAATGGTGTTCATAGAAGGTATGTTCATTTATTATTACAGCTGCAGAGAAACGTAATCTTACATCCCAAATGGCACCCTATTTCATACAGAGTGCACTGCTTTTGAACAGGGCCCTATTGGGCACTGGTCAAAAGGTGGTGCATAACATAGGGAATTGGGTCTCATTTGGGATGCACCCTAAATGTAATGCGTCCTTATCTCATCCATGAATATTTCATCAATAAACTAGACGCAATGCAGCTATCTGTGAATCTGTCTCTGAGTGTTAATATGAAATCTGTGTTATGTGTTTTCATTATCTGAAATCTGAATACAATGGTTATAAGATTGATTTCAACGTAAATGTAATACCGTATAATTAAGGTTCTGACTGTCTAATCTACAAATCACCCTCTGGTCTAGTGCACTGGTAGATCTGATAGGGAACACATCACATTATCGACAAGCACAGCAAAGGTCCCTGGATTACACCAACCACATAATGATGTATTGTTCTAGTCCAGAGCCAAGACCAATCAATCAATCAATCTTATTTTAATTGTCACATGCTTCGTAAAACAACAAATGTAGACGATAAGTAAAATACTTACTTATGGGCTCTTCCCAACAATGCTGAAAGGTGATTTTTTTTGTGTGAGAAAAGTGTAAATGATTTGAAACTCGTGTTCGAAGGACTTGTGGTGAGACTTGGAATTGGTCACTAAACTACACTGAAGTCCTGCCTTTACTAAAGACAACAGTATATTGCACATCAAGGATCGCTTTAAATATCACTGTCATTTATTTAATGCTTCCAACCCCACTATGAAAAGCTGAGACTCTCATGAACGTGCACGTCTAGTCTGTTTTGCTCTATGATGTTCACAAGCCACACAAGAGTGGTTAGAAGGTAAATGGATCTTCTACATAGAAGATACTAGGAAATCCCAGGTCATAGTGTCTATAATACTGTAATGGGTTCTTCTACATAGAAGATACTAGGAAATACCAGGTCATAGTGTCTATAATACTGTACTGGGTTCTTCTACATCGAAGATACTAGGAAATACCAGGACATAGTGTCTATAATACTGTAATGGCTTCTTCTACATCGAAGATACTAGGAAATCCCAGGTCATAGTGTCTATAATACTGTAAGGGGTTGTTCTACATTGAAAACCATAGGAGATACCAGGACATAGTGTCTACAGTACTGTAAGGGGTTGTTCTACATTGAAAATCATAGGAGATACCAGGACATAGTGTCTATAGTACTGTAAGGGGTTCTTCTACATAGAAGATACTAGGAGATACCAGGTGATAGTGTCTATAGTACTGTAAGGGGTTGTTCTACATTGAAAATCATAGGAGATACCAGGACATAGTGTCTATAGTACTGTAAGGGGTTGTTCTACATAGAAGATACTAGGAGATACCAGGACATAGTGTCTATAAAACTGTAATGGGTTGTTCTACATTGAAAATCATAGGAGATACCAGGACATAGTGTCTATAATACTGTAATGGGTTCTTCTACATCGAAGATACTAGGAAATCCCAGGTCATAGTGTCTATAGTACTGTAAGGGGTTGTTCTACATTGAAAACCATAGGAGATACCAGGACATAGTGTCTACAGTACTGTAAGGGGTTGTTCTACATTGAAAATCATAGGAGATACCAGGACATAGTGTCTATAGTACTGTAATGGGTTCTTCTACATCGAAGATACTAGGAAATCCCAGGTCATAGTGTCTATAGTACTGTAAGGGGTTGTTCTACATTGAAAACCATAGGAGATACCAGGACATAGTGTCTACAGTACTGTAAGGGGTTGTTCTACATTGAAAATCATAGGAGATACCAGGACATAGTGTCTATAGTACTGTAAGGGGTTCTTCTACATAGAAGATACTAGGAGATACCAGGTGATAGTGTCTATAGTACTGTAAGGAGTTGTTCTACATTGAAAATCATAGGAGATACCAGGACATAGTGTCTATAGTACTGTAAGGGGTTGTTCTACATAGAAGATACTAGGAGATACCAGGACATAGTGTCTATAAAACTGTAATGGGTTGTTCTACATTGAAAATCATAGGAGATACCAGGACATAGTGTCTACAGTACTGTAAGGGGTTGTTCTACATTGAAAACCATAGGAGATACCAGGACATAGTGTCTACAGTACTGTAAGGGGTTGTTCTACATTGAAAACCACAGGAGATACCAGGACATAGTGTCTATAGTACTGTAAGGGGTTGTTCTACATAGAAGATACTAGGAGATACCAGGACATAGTGTCTATAAAACTGTAATGGGTTGTTCTACATTGAAAATCATAGGAGATACCAGGACATAGTGTCTATACTACTCTAATGAGCTCACTGTAATAAGCTCACATACATAGTTACTGTCAAAAACTCCAAACTCCACACAGTTGTTGCTGTTTGATATTCATTTCCCACTGAGAAAACAGCAGTCTTATTAAAGCGTGTTTTTGCTTGGTGGACCTTATAAATTTGTCAATAAAACTCATGAATGCAAGTGTTTATGTCAAGTTGTTTTGTATACTACTTGTAACCCTGGTTGTCCTGGACATAACACAGTAAAACACTCACAATGTGTGGCTAAATATGAGGGCAGATCAAGCAGATGAATAGAAGCAGTGAACCCTAGGTTTTTCACTGTGGGAATCCCTGGGACCATGATTAATTGGGAATTCACACTGCGCAGTGGTGGATTCTCACTCCTAAAAAGGAACTGGGTCTGCATTGGAAACGGGCTCAGCAGAGGCGACAGGCCTCGGTGTCTCCATGCACCGGTGGCAAAGCTGACATATCAAAGAGCTCCTCTTTGTCAGCCAGTAGTAAGTCTGTTTCTTACCTGATGGCAGAGAGATTAGAGCACTTTGCAGCCTATCGCTTCAAGCACCGTGTGGAATTTTGTTTGAAGCGGCTGAGGAAACGCAGGGGGGTTAAGTTCTCAGGGACAGGGTACCATCTCACGCAGAGAGTTCCTTAGACTGTCGCTATTTTCATGACATCCTGAGCCTTCTGAAGTGAAAATGTCAGCTATGTGTCACAAACAGACTTACCTGGACAGAGATGTTATGTTGTGTAGAGACTCAGTTTGTATGGAGAAGTATCAAGCGCCAAAACAAATAACTAGCTATTTTTATATTTATTTTTTAATATATTTATTTTAGAATTTTACCCCCTTTTTCCTCCCCAATTTCATGGTATCCAATTGTTAGTAGTTACTATCTTGTCTCATCGCTGCAACTCCCATACGGGCTCGGGAGAGACGAAGGTTGAAAGTTATGCATCCCCACAACCCAACCAAGCCGCACTGCTTCTTAACACAGCGCGCATCCAACCCGGAAGCCAGCCGCACCAATGTGTCGGAGGAAACACCGTGCACCTGGCTACCTTGGTTAGCGAGCACTGCGCCCGGTCGCTGGTGCACGATGAGACAAGGATATCCCTACCGGCCAAACACTCCTTAACCCAGACGACTCTATGCCAATTGTGCATCGCCCCACGGACATCCCGGTCGCAGCCGGTTACAACAGAGCCTGGGTGCGAACCCAGAGCCTCTGGTGGCACAGCTGGCGCTGCAGCGCCATTAGCCACTGCGCCACCCGGGAGGCAACATCAAGCTATTTTTAAGACTTGTTTAGTATCCCATTTAATGTTGGAGAAGAAAATGGCTCTCGAACTGCATTCAGATTCTGACAAGTAGAAGACATTTAATTAGAGTCTTATTTTAACACATTACATTCTCACCATACCGTAATATCACTCTCTCAAACTCAGAAAGTGCATACTATTAATGTTCTGTTCACAATCTGCATGGAACAGGAAGACACATCCACAGATTGTGAACAGAACAAAAGTAGTATCTGCTATAAAGGCGTTAGACACTGATGACGTGCACTGTCTGAGTTAAAAAAAAATTGTAGAAAGAGCAGACAGGGTCATTGAAAGGGGTTGCTGACATCAACCTACCTACACAGAGTACTGTGGTTTAACCTTGCAACAGGACAGCCGATTCTCTTGGCCTTACATGGTGTGATGTACTGTAAACTCTTCTCAGGTTACAGTAGCGCATCACATTGTGTATATATACACTGTATATACTATCATATACATACTGTATAATATATCAAATTGTATATATACTGTATATACTGTTTATCATATCATATAGATACTGTATAATATATCAAATTGTATATATACTGTATATACTATCATATACATACTGTATAATATATCATATTGTATATATACTGTATATACTGTTTATCATATCATATAGATACTGTATAATATATCAAATTGTATATATACTGTATATACTATCATATACATACTGTATAATATATCATATTGTATATATACTGTATATACTGTTTATCATATCATATAGATACTGTATAATATATCAAATTGTATATATACTGTATATACTATCATATACATACTGTATAATATATCAAATTGTATATATACTGTATATACTATCATATACATACTGTATAATATATCAAATTGTATATATACTGTATATACTGTTTATCATATCATATACATACTGTATAATATATCAAATTGTATATATACTGTATATCATATCATATACATACGGTATAACATATAATATTGTATGATATATCATATTGTATATATACTGTATAATATATCATATATTATATATAGTATAACATATCATATTGTATATATACTGTATATCATATTGCATACATACTGTCTAATATCTCAATTTGTATATAGACTGTATATCATGTTTATCCATATTGTATAATATATCATGTTGTATATATATTGTATAATATATTTGATTGTATTTATGCTATCTAATATATCATATTGTATATATACTGTATATCATTTTATATATGATATTGTATACATATTGTATAATATATCATATTGTATATATATTGTAAAATATATCATATTGTATTTATACTGCATTATATGTTATATTGTATATAGATTATATAATATATCATATTGTACATATACTGTATACACTGTATATCACATTGTATATATATATATATATATTGTATAAATCTACTATACATATAATATTGTATATATACTGTATATTGTATTGTGTACACATACTGTATAATATATAATATTGTGTACACATACTGTATAATATATAATATTGTGTACACATACTGTATAATATATAATATTGTGTACACATACTGTATAATATATAATATTGTGTACACATACTGTATAATATATAATATTGTGTACACATACTGTATAATATATAATATTGTGTACACATACTGTATAATATATAATATTGTGTTTACATACTGTATAATATATCATATTGCATATATACTGTATAATATATCATATTGTATACATAGTATATTCTATATCATATTGCATTTATATCTCTATAATTTAAAATATTTTATAATATTTTATAATATTTTATAATTTATAATTTATATCATAATATATCATATTGTATACATACTGTATAATGTATCATATTGTATATATACTGTGTAATATATCATATTGTATATAAACTGTGTAATATATCATATTGTATATATACTGTATAATATATCATATTGTATATATACTGTATAATATATCATATTGTATATATACTATATAATATATCATATTGTATTTATACTCTATAATATATCACATTGTATTTATACTCTATAATATATCATACTGTATATATACTGTAAAATATATCACATTGTATTTATACTCTATAATATATCATATTGTATATATACTGTAAAATATATCACATTGTATTTATACTCTATAATATATCATACTGTATATATACTATATAATATATCATATTGTATTTATACTCTATAATATATCATATTGTATATATACTGTATAATATATCATACTGTATATACTGTATAATATATCATACTGTATATATACTGTAAAATATATCACATTGTATTTATACTCTATAATATATCATACTGTATATATACTGTAAATATATCATATTGTTTGCACGAAGCTCATGAAATAAGTGAAAACTGTGTAGGAAAGCATGTGTTCAATAATTGAAAATGGAGTTAATCAAGCCATTCTCATCATACCCCCCATGGCAAAACACGCACACACATGCACACACACATGCACACACACACACACACACACACACACACACACACACACACACACACACACACACACACACACACACACACACACACACCGACACACACACACACAGCTTCCTCGCCCTCCCCATGCCTCCAAAAAATCTGTCATGTTTATGTTCATTTATCCTGATATAGTAACAGTTCCAGTATCTACTCTTTGGGGGGAAATTGTTTCAACTAATTCAGACAACCAACGCTTGGCCATCGGCCCTTTAATATTGCATGAGATGAGTGTTTACGCTGTTTGCTGCTGCAGTGCCAGTGAAGCTAGCTAACTGGGGTTGCGTGTGTGTGTGTGTGTGTGTGTGTGTGTGTGTGTGTGTGTGCGTGTAGCTCTTTCACTCTCCATCATCCCCAGTAGTTATTGTTGCTACAGCCAGATTCTCTTTAAGTTGTGATGAAATATAGATGTTGGTAGTCTGGACAGTTCAGTGTCTCTTCTCTCCTGGTGATACCATAAGGAAGGCATTAATGGTGTCAGGGAGCATTAGGAGTGCGTACCCCGGTAACATAATTGGATATGAGGGGCTAACAACTGACACCTGCCTCCTGAGGTAGCTAGTTAAGGTTTCAGGGGGGGCTAGTCTGTGAAGCCCTACTCCATTCCATGTGAGGCCTGGTCATTCCCCCTGTTGTGAGTGGTTCCGTCGTTGTTAGGCTCTATATTCCCTGTTGTGAGTGGTTCCATCGTTGTTAGGCTCTATATTCCCTGTTGTGAGTGCAAAGGCATAGGTTTCCCTTGAACAATGGGGGGACAAAAACATTTACTTCCTAGTGACTCTGAGGGAGGGGAAGGCACTGACATTGCAAAGATCCAATCAATCCCAATGTCCTTTGTGAATGTGTGTTACTGTGTATCTGCAAACCCCAATATACATCATATTCTCTATTCAGTGCACTACTTTCGAGCAGGGCCCATATTTAGTGCACTAAATAGGGACTAGGTTGCCATTTGGGACAGAGACTGAATGTGTGTATATGCAATTACACCCCACCATATCCTGTTGACAGTTTTGTTCATTTGTTCCTCGGTTCGTTTCAAGATGCATTTATAAAAATAAAAATAATTGTTGCTGCAATTGTGCGTCTTGCATAATCACAAACAGCAGGACCATCTGTTGCCGACATACCTTAGCAGGTTATTTTAATGCTGTTTTTCTTGTATCTGAACAACGCATCACCTTATTAACAAAATGATAATCATCTGACTGTAAGGTCTGTGTTGTAAGTAGTAGGTCTGTGTTGTAAGTAATAGGTCTATGTGTCATGTGGAATCCTCTGACTGTAAGGTCTGTGTTGTAAGTAGTAGGTCTGTGTTGTAAGTAATAGGTCTATGTGTCATGTGGAATCCTCTGACTGTAAGGTCTGTGTTGTAAGTAGTAGGTCTGTGTTGTAAGTAGTAGGTCTGTGTGTTATGTGGAATCCTCTGACTACTAAAGGAGGTTTGTAATCTTTCCACAGAGGATAATAAAGGGAATAGAAAACATCATAACAAAATAACAACACATTATTATACCCTGAGAATAAATAAATAAATAAAGTAAGAGTAAGATTATATTCTCAAGAAAAAGATTTACACTACGACCATAAGGCTACAGTGCATTTTTATTCTCGGATTATGAAAAGGCTAAAACCACGCCTGGTGCTGTAGTAGGGTCACTTAAGCACGGTATGGTCGAGAGAATAACGGAGAGAAAATAAGTAGCATCTACTCTTTGTCCCAAATGGCATCCTATTCCCTATATAGGCCTATGGGCCCTGATCAAAAGTAGTGCACTACATAGGGAATAGGGTGCCTTTTGGGACACAGTCCCCTACTATCACAAATAGTGTTGTGTTGGAAATGGCCCTCCACAGTAAGCATGCTTCTGATAATGTGTTTTTCTATCTTGTAGAATCAGGGCCAGACACCAGAGAAGTCCTTCAGCTCAGTCGCATCTACTTGTCCCCATAAGGTAAGCTCTTCCTAGACCTATACAGGATACAGTATATTATTCTATATAAACCTATACATGATACAGTATATTACTCTATATTAACCTGTACAGGATACAGTATATTACTCTATATAAACCTATACAGGATACAGTATATTACACTATATTAACCTATACAGGATACAGTATATTACTCTATATTAACCTATACAGGATACAGTATATTACTCTATATATACATAGTATACAGGATACAGTATATTACTCTATATATACATAGTATACAGGATACAGTATATTACTCTATATATACATAGTATACAGGATACAGTATATTACTCTATATATACATAGTATACAGGATACAGTATATTACTCTATATTAACCAATACAGGATACAGTATATTACTCTATATAAACCTATACAGGATACAGTATATTACTCTATTTTAACCTAAACAGTATGTAGTATATTACTCTATTTAAACCTATACAGGATACAGTATATTACTCTATATTAACCTAAACAGTATGTAGTATATTTTGCATACATATTTCTACATGAATATAGTGAAGCTGGATTTCTGTTGTTCATAAGGGATGTTTAACTAATAGACTTTAAAATAATATTTTTCCTGTTAAATTGTGTTAATGACATCCACACTCTTTCTTTTGTAGCAATTAAGAATTACTCCTCAAACTAAACAAATACAAATTAGAATTAGCATATATTTAACATGATATGAGAATGTCAAATGTATTCAAATAATTTTCCCACTAGGCTATGCAGAGTAAAAAAAATCCACCATCCTTCAGACTTATTAAAGTAATCATCACACAGTTAGTGTAAACTAACTTTACACTTTGACTCTGCCACTGCTTCTACTTGTGAACGTGATAATGTGCGATGTAGTGAAATCCTCTCACGTCTTCCAGTTCACTTAGGGGGAAAAAAAAGTGTCAAAATGCCCATGTCCTTTTCTGGTTGAATGGCACGGTCAAGAGTAAAAAAACACACACACACAACAAACACTCCAGTCAAGAAGAAGCCGTGTTAAAAAATAAACTCAGTTGAGAGGGCAGTCTGACAGCCTGTCATCGTGTGGCCAGCTGAAACTACACCTCTTTTCAGCCTAAAAACTACAATCCGGAATTGGATAACAACTACATGTTTGACTCTCCACTTGTTTCGGATTACAGCCGATGGGACGGGGCTAGGGAAATGTACAACCTCTCGTATTCATAGACAACACTCTAGATGCAAGGACTGACAGTCCAATGTATAGATTTACCAATATTCTGAAGCTATGCACTCAGCATTTTAATGTTGTAAACAATGGAGGGAAAACACCTAATATTCTGGGTTATGTTAAAGTTACTGACAGTTGCGATACACTCACAAGGCACTTATAATTTATATTCTTCAAGAATCAATGGCAAAGCAAGTATAAAAATCTCAAATTGAAATGACCATTGAACAGCTAGGTTCCCAAAATCCCAGTCTGCACCTTTAATGTTCGGGACAGCTTTCTAAAATGACTCTTGTGCCATTGAAAGCTGCCGACTGGATGATATATATCGTCGCGTGTCTGACTGCGTTTGACAGTAAATAATACAACGCGATACTGTCCCCCTGTCATTGGGAAATAATGAGCGAGGCAATCAGCTTTGTCCTGAGTCAGTCGACACAAAAACGACACTGGAATCCCCGGCACGTCCTTCACATGGTCCTGAACTGGCACCGCTCGTATTGAGATCACCTCTAATAAGACGAGCTCGGCGATATTGATGTCGTTGGGTCGCATCCCAAATGGCACCCTGTTCCCTCTGTAGTGCACTACTTTTGACGACATAGGGACAAGGGGGTCATTTGAGACAGACAATACATGTAAGTCTGTGGCCACTATATAGGGAACTGGGAGCCATGGGCCTTGGTCAAATGCAGTGCACTATATAGGGAATAGGGTGGCATTTCAGATGGAAACAGTCATATTGGCATATCACCAGGAATAATCTGCATGCATATACTGCCCTTGAGATTTTAGGAAGCGTTTGCAATGTCCCATGTCGCCTCTCTCATCAGCCGTCTCTCCTTAAAACAGCTGACGCAATAGAATGAAGCAACGAATGCCACTTTGGCTGCTATACCCGTGGGGCACATGTTCACGTCTGGTCCACCCACATTATTCTCCATGATCCGGATTCACAGAGCAATACACACAGAGCAGAGAGAGAACACAAGGCCAGCACGGTATTATACTGTCACTCAGCTACATTACACACAGAGCAGAGAGAACACAGAGCAGAGAGAACACAAGGCCAGCACGGTAATATACTGTCACTCAGCTACATTACACACAGAGCAGAGAGAACACAGAGCAGAGAGAACACAGAGCAGAGAGAACACAAGGCCAGCACGGTAATATACTGTCACTCAGCTACATTACACACAGAGCAGAGAGAACACAGAGCAGAGAGAACACAGAGCAGAGAGAACACAAGGCCAGCACGGTAATATACTGTCACTCAGCTACGTTACACACAGAGCAGAGAGAACACAGAGCAGAGAGAACACAGAGCCAGCAGGATATTATACTGTCACTCAGCTACATTACACACAGAGCATACAGACTATCCTCTGGGGTCTGAACATTGTTCATCCTTTGTATATTCCATTGACACACCCATGTGTCAACCCAAGTAACAAAATAACAAAATCCCCATCAAAATATGTCAGTTTAAGCTAGAGATATCAGGTGTTTTCCATTGAGTGAGTCTAAATCCACCGTATACGCCTGTGCCGGCATTCTTCATCTGCCGTGGAAGGAGGCCGAGCTACAACGCTGCTTGTCAGACCATGAGGCATCCCCCAAAAATCGGTATTCTCTAAAATATATCTGTAACACCGTCCAAGTCACGGGACTTGTTTCAAGTTGGCAACGCTGATGTGCAAACTTCTGTCTGTATCATCCGAACAGTTTGGCATACATATAATTAACGCCACTCTCGTGAATACGATGGTGTTCTCCGTTTTGCTCTACGACCCCCACAAGTGTCACTGGACTTGCCTGAAGGTAACCCATTCAAACGAATGGAAGCATGGAGGTAGTTTTGTGCCCCTCAAAATAAGGTGTTACATTTGAGTAAAACACGTTTACTACATTCCTGAGCATTCTTATATCTCTTAGATATAGGACAGACACACTTCAAAACCTTATTCCTTATGATTAATTGTTTTAGTGTATCAATACACCTATTCACGACAAAGATACAGGTGTCTTTGCTAACTTAGTTGCCAGGGAGGAAGGAAACCACTCAGGGATTTCACCATGAGGCCAATGGCGACTTTAAAGCAGTTACAGAGTTCCTGAATGTGTTATTAATTTATGAATGTCTTATTCGATGTGATTATATGGGCTATAGCAAAGGCAAATTTCATTATTTATTCTAATATGTTTTTATATATATATTTTTTTAGACCTAAAGGAGTCCTAAAATTAAAAACCAAATAGCTACATGACCCTCCCCCCCTTCTGACTATCCTCTAAGGTCTGAACATTATTAAACTACTGACTATCCTCTAAGGTCTGATTACTGACTATCCTCTGGGGTGTGATCCTTATTAAACTACAATAATATCTCAAATTAAACGCATGGTCCCTCCACCAACCCACCCTCTCTTATTCAAACTCATTTCATCTTCTCTATTTGGTGTCTTGCTAAAAAATCTAAAGACTCACAGAGAGAATCGGTGAATAATTGATCAGCGAAACCCCTCCTCAGAGCTTGACAAGGGCGAGGGCTGAAGCTATAATATTTCTTGAAGCAAGCATATTGTAAGACATTGCAAACAGCTGAAGAGGATTCTGAATAACACTATTTTAAGGATTTTTTAAATCCTTTTGGTCACAAAATCTTCAATAATGAAATGACTCCATGTTCTGTGTATAGTGTAATGGCGGAGGCAGATGGCAGATGGTTGGTGTGATGGAAAGGGACTGGTTCATCCACCTCTCCCTGTATGGGGTTGCATGCCCAACCCTGTCACTGCCAGGTTCATGAAATTACTATGGCAAACAAAATCATTACCCATCCCTCCTTGTGGGACCATAACAGTGTCACAAATAGCAACCTATTACCCTTTATAGTGCACTTCTTTTGACAAGTTTCCATAGGGCTCTGGTCAAAAGTAGTTCACTATAAAGGGAAAAGGGTCCCATTTGGGACACATCACATGATGTCATGCAGGGTTTTTCTTTCTTTGAATAGCAAACTTGCCGTGTGGTCCTGGTATCCATGCTGCTAACACCTTATTTATCTCGCATGCTTGGTCAGTCCACTATGCAATATACGAGAGCATTATAGCTGTTTAGCATAGAGTGGAGTAGTATCCTAGTACGAATTATTCATCACCTTAAATTACATTTTATAACGTTTTTATAAAAGTTTACAACTTTACATCAAACTTTACATATATATTTTTTTACATTAGCAGTCACAAAGTGCTTTACAGATACCCGGCCTAAACCTAAACCTAAACCCCAAAGAACAAAACACGTAGAAGCAGACATGTTTCTTCAAGATTGGGATATCTATAATATAATCTCTGGATAACACGTCTATGTATAAACTGTTGTCAAGGTCTTAAAGCCAAGGAAACCTGCTGGTGAAGAAGGATATCTTAAATAATATAGTATAGTATAATATATTATAGTATAATATAGTATAATATAGTATAGTATAATATAGTACAGTATACTATAATATAGTATAGTATAATATAGTATAGTATAATATAGTACAGTATACTATAGTACAGTATAATATCGTATAGTATAATATAGTAGAGTATAATATAATATAATATAGTATAGTATAATATAGTAGAGTATAATATAGTATAATATAGTATAGTATAATATAGTATAATATAATATAGTAGAGTATAATATAGTATAGTATAATATAGTATGGTATAGTATAGTATAATATTGTAGAGTATAATATAGTATAATATAGTATAGTATAATATAGTAGAGTATAATATAGTATAGTATAATATAATATAGTATAGTATAATATAGTAGAGTATAATATAGTATAATATAATATAGTATAGTATAATATAGTATAATATAATATAGTAGAGTATAATATAGTATAGTATAATATAGTATGGTATAGTATAGTATAATATAGTATAGTATAATATAGTATAGTATAATATAGTATAGTATAGTATAATATAGTATAGTATAATACAGTAGAGTATAATATAGTATAGTATAATATAATATAATATAGTATAGTATAATATAGTAGAGTATAATATAGTATAATATAATATAGTATAGTATAATATAGTATAATATAATATAGTATAGTATAATATAGTATAGTATAATATAGTATAGTATAATATAGTATAGTATAATATTGTAGAGTATAATATAGTACAGTATAATATAGTACAGTATACTATAGTACAGTATAATATTGTATAGTATAATATAGTATAGTATAATATTGTATAGTATAATATAGTATAATATAGTATAATGAAATGCAATGCTTCCAGCAGACTAACAACAGGGCTCTTCATGCAGTGATTCTCTTGTTTACCGCGCTAAACTCAAGGGTTAAGATTGGAGTTACACTCAAAGCAGCGAGTCATAGGCGGACTGGGAGATACACACACACACACACACACACTCACACTCACACTCACACTCACACTCACACTCACACTCACACTCACACTCACATACACACACACACACACACACACACACACACACACACACACACACACACACACACACACACACACACACACACACACACACACACACTCTTTCTCTCTCTCTTCAGGTGAGGTTGATCCTGTAAGACAATCAGGAACAATCACAGCACCCTGCACCCTCTCCAAGGTTCCATTGTGGACGTCGTCAGACAAAAATATGTGCTACGACTTAAAAAATAATAATTTAAAAGACAATCTGAAAGTTTTTATTTTTTATTTAACTAGGCAAGTCAGTTAAGAACAAATTCTTATTTTCAATGAGGGCCTAGGAACAGTGGGTCAACTGCCTTGTTCAGGGGGCAGAACAACAGATATGTACCTTGTCAGCTCGGTGATTCGAACTTGCAATCTTTCGGTTACTAGTCCAATGCTCTAACCACTAGGCTACCTGCCGCCCCATGTGGGTCTGGTCCGGTATAGCAGCTGTCACCAGTGTATACCAGCATGTCCATATCAAAAGGCTGCCAGCTAGCCATGCCCGGAAAGAAAGATATATACATAGAAATAATGTGGCGACCAACTGGGCGATATCTTCTTTCTGCGGTTCTTTTCTGGCTTATCTGCAGAACCTCCATGTGACAAGGATCATTATATGTTGTGACAGGTCACAGACAATAACACTGGTATAGCTGGTGTACAGTGCCTTCACATCACTTAACTGGTTCCACATTTTGTTGTGTGACAGACTGTTTTTAACATTTATTAAATTGAGATGTTTTGTCACTGGCCTACGTACAATACCACATAATGTTAATGTTAAACAAGGTTTTCCAAAAAGGCAAGCCTAAATAAATTCAGGAGTAAAACAAATTTAACAAATCCCATAATAA
The DNA here is from genome assembly GCF_002021735.2 of Oncorhynchus kisutch. Lineage (NCBI taxonomy): Eukaryota > Metazoa > Chordata > Actinopteri > Salmoniformes > Salmonidae > Oncorhynchus > Oncorhynchus kisutch. Next base: position 62,029,932 of record NC_034192.2, read on the forward strand.
GTTGTATTGACTCTCCCTGTGCAATAGTAGTGTTTAATGTATTTTTTTCAATGACTACCTCATCTTTCTACCCCACACATACAATTATCTGTAAGGTCACTCAGTCAAAGCAGTGAATTTCAAACACAGATTCAACCACAAAGACCAGGGAGGTTTTCCAATGCCTCATAAAGAAGGGCACCTATTGGTAGATGTGTAAAAAAACAAAACAGACATTGAATATCCCTTTGAGCATGGTGAAGTTAATAATGACTCTTTCAAGGATTTCACCATGAGGCAAATTGTGACATTATAAACAGTTACAGAGTTTATTGGCTGTGATCAGAGAAAACTGAGGATGGATCAACAACATAGTTGTAACGGCGTTCTTCGTTTGTTGAAAGAGAGTCGGACCGAAATGCAGCGTGGTGGTTACTCATGTCTTTAATGAATGAAAAGACGATACATGAAATAACTTAATAAATACAAAAACAACAAACGGAACGTGAAACCTAATTACAGCCTATCTGGTGAAACTACACAGAGACAGGAACAATCACCCACGAAATACAAAGTGAAACTCAGGCTAGCCTAAATACGGTTCCCAATCAGAGGCAACGAGAATCACCTGACAGCTGATTGAGAACCGCCTCAGGCAGCCAAGCCTATACAACACCCCTAATCAGCCGTGATCCCAAATACTACAACCCAATACGAAATACAATAACATAAACCCATGTCACACCCTGGCCTGACCAAAATATATAACGAAAACACAAAACACTAAGACCAAGGCGTGACAGAACCCCCCCCCCCAAAACCATAGGGAGGGTCCGGGTGGGCGTCTGTCATTGGTGGCGGCTCCGGCTCGGGACGTGGACCCCACTTCATTAATGTCCTAGTTCCTGGGATAATCCACCCTCGCCGCCGACCATGGCCTAATAGTCCTCACCCAGAACCCCACAGAACTAAGGAGCAGCTCGTGACTGAGGGGCATCTCGGGACTGATGGACAGCTCGGGACTGAGGGGCAGCTCGGGACTGAGGGGCAGCTCGGGACTGAGGGGCAGCTTGGGACTGAGGGGCAGCTCGGGACTGAGGGGCAGCTCGGGACTGAGGCAGCTCGGGACTGAGGGGCAGCTCGGGACTGAGGGGCAGCTCGGGACTGAGGGGCAGCCCGGAACTGAGGGGCAGCCCGGAACTGAGGGGCAGCCCGGAACTGAGGGGAAGCCCAGTACTGAGAGGAAGCCCAGTACTGAGATGAAGCTCAGGTAGGTAGTAGGCTCCGGTAGATCCTGGCTGGCTGGCGGATCTGGAAGATTCAGGTTGACTAGCAGATCTGGAAGATTCTGGTTGACTGGCGGATCTAGCTGCTCTATGCAGACTGACAGCTCTGACTGCTCCATGCAGGCTGACAGCTCCTTGCAGACTGGCAGCTCTTTGCAGACTGACAGCTCTGACTGCTCCATGCAGGCTGACAGCTCCTTGCAGACTGACAGCTCCTTGCAGACTGACAGCTCCCTGCAGACTGGCAGCTCCTTGCAGACTGACAGCTCTGACTGCTCCATGCAGGCTGACAGCTCCTTGCAGACTGGCAGCTCCTTGCAGACTGGCAGCTCCTTGCAGACTGGCAGCTCCTTGCAGACTGACAGCTCCTTGCAGACTGGCAGCTCCTTGCAGACTGGCAGCTCCTTGCAGACTGACAGCTCTGGCTGCTTCATGCAGACTGACAGCTCCTTACAGACTGGCAGCTCCTTGCAGACTGACAGCTCCTTGCAGACTGGCAGCTCTGGCTGCTTCATGCAGACTGACAGCTCTGACTGCTCCATGCAGGCTGACAGCACCCTGCAGACTGGCAGCTCCTTGCAGACTGGCAGCTCCCTGCAGACTGGCAGCTCCTTGCAGACTGACAGCACCCTGCAGACTGGCAGCTCAGGCTGCTTCAAACAGGCAGGAGGCTCCGGCAGTGCTGTAGAGAGAGAATGATTCTGATAGCGCTGAACAGGCGGGAGACTCCGACAGCGCAGGAGAGGAAGAAAACGCTGGCTGCGCTGAACAGACAGGAGACTCCGGTAGCGCAGGAGAGGAGAAAGGCTCCGACAGCGCTGGAGAGGCGGGAGACTCCGACAGCGTAGGAGGGAAGGAAGGCTCTGGCTGTGCTGAACAGGCGGGAGACTCCAACAGAGCAGGAGAGGCGAGGCGCACTGTAGGCCTGATGCGTGGTGTGGGCACTGGTGATACTGGAGCGAGGACACGCACAGGAAGCCTGGTGCGGGGAGCTGCTACCAGAGGACTGGTGTGTGGAGGTGGCTCTGGATAGACCGGACCGTGCAGGCGCACTGGAGCTCTGGAGCACCGAGCCTGCCCAAGCTTACCTGGCTCGATGCCCACTCTAGCACGGCCAATACGAAGGGCTGGTATGAACCGTACCGGGCTATGCACCCGCACTGGAGACACCGTGCGCTCACTAGCATAACACGGTGCCTGCCCAGTCTCTTTAGCCCACCGGAAAGCACAGGGAGTTTGCGCAGGTCTCCTACCTGGCATAGCCATACTCCCTGTAAGCCCCCCCCCAATAATATTTTTGGGTTGCTTCTCGGGCTTCCTTGCCAACCGTGTTCCCTCGTATCGTCGGCTCCTATCTCCTGCTGCCTCTGCTTCCTCCTTGGGGCGGCGATATTCACCAGGCTGAGCCCAGGGTCCTCTTCCGTCTAATATCATCTCCCAAGACCAGAAGTCCTTATATCGCTGCTCCTCACGATTAACAGGGAGAGTTGGCTCAGGTCTGACACCTGACTCAGCCACTCTCCCTCTGAGCCCCCCTCCCCCCAATGCATTTTTGGGGCTGCTTTTCGGGCTTCGCTCTGCGCCGCCGTGTCTTTCTTTTCTCCAACTCCATTCGCCTATAGCCTTCTTCGCACTGCTCTAGCGAATCCCATGCGGGCTCCTGCACTCTCTCTGGGTCGGCCGCCCACCTGTCGATTTCTTCCCACGTCGTATACTCCATGTCATCCAATACGTCCTCCCATGTCCATTCCTCCTTTCGCTTTTCCTGCGGTCGCTGCCTGTAACCACGCAGCTCGGTCCGTGTGTGGTGGGTGATTCTGTAAAGGCGTTCTTCGTTTGTTGAAAGAGAGTCGGACCGAAATGCAGCGTGGTGGTTACTCATGTCTTTAATGAATGAAAAGACGATACATGAAATAACTTAATAAATACAAAAACAACAAACGGAACGTGAAACTTATTACAGCCTATCTGGTGAACACTACACAGAGACAGGAACAATCACCCACGAAATACAAAGTGAAACTCAGGCTACCTAAATACGGTTCCCAATCAGAGGCAACGAGAATCACCTGACAGCTGATTGAGAACCGCCTCAGGCAGCCAAGCCTATACAACACCCCTAATCAGCCGCGATCCCAAATACTACAACCCAATACGAAATACAATAACATAAACCCATGTCACACCCTGGCCTGACCAAAATATATAACGAAAACACAAAACACTAAGACCAAGGCGTGACAATAGTAGTTGCACCACAATACGAACCTAAATGACAAAGTGAAAAAAAGGATCCCTTTACAGAATTAAAATAGTCCCCAAAAATATGCATCCTGTTTGCAACAGGGCACTAAAGTAATACTGAAAAAAAAATCCAAAACAATGAACTTTTTTGTGTTATGTTTGGGCCAAAACCCAACACATCACTGAGTACCACTCTCCATATTTTCCAGCATAGTGGTGGCTGCATCATGTTATGGGTTTGCTTGTAATTGTTAAGGACTGGGGAGTTTTTCAGAATAAAAACTAAACGGAATGGAGCTAAGCGCAGACAAACCCCTAGAGGAACACCTGGTTTAGTCTGCTTTCCACTAGTCACTGTGTCACGCCCTGACCATAGATAGCCATTTTTTCTCTATGGTGAAGTAGGTCAGGGCGTGACTGGGGGTGATCTAGTTTATTTAGTTCTATGTGGTGTTCTAGTTTATATTCTATGTTGGTGATTTGTATGATTCCCAATTAGATGCAGCTGGTAATCGTTGTCTCTAATTGGGGATCATATTTAAGTAGCTGTTTTTCCCACCTGTGTTTATGGGATATTGTTTTGAGTCAGCGCACGTAGAATCTCTGTAGTCACGGTTCGTTGTTAGTTTATTGTTTCTTTGTTTTTGTCTTTGCTAAGTTTCACTTTACTTTTAAAATTATGTGGAACTCAACATCTGTTGAGCCAAGGTCCGACATTTATTCCAGCGAACGTGAGATGGGAGATGAATTCACCTTTCAGAATGACAATAACCTAAAATACAAGTACAAATCTACACCGGGGTTGATGACCAAGAAGACAGTGAATGTTCCTGAGAGGCGTATTTATAGTTTTCACTTAAAATCTACTTGAAATCTATGGCAAGACTTGAACATTGTTGTCTGATCAACAAACCATTTTACAAGAGCTTGAATAAATTAGTTGAAAAGCTCTTAGAGACTTACCCAGAAAGACTTACAGCTTTATTCACTGCTAAAGGTGCTTCGACACACTATGGAGTCAGGGGTCTGATTACTTAAGCAAATTAAGATATTTCTGTATTTCATTTTCAATGAATTTGAAAACAATTCTAAAATAAATGTATTAACTTTGCCATTATGGGGTATTTAATCAATTTAGAATGTAACTCAGCAAAATGTGGAGTAAGTCAATTGGTCGTGAATACTTTCTGAACGCTCTGTACATGTGATAGCAACATGCAGACATTATGAATACTTTCTGAACGCTCTGTACATGTGATAGCAACATGCAGACATTATGAATACTTTCTGAACGCTCTGTACATGTGATAGCAACATGCAGACATTATGAATACTTTCTGAACGCTCTGTACATGTGATAGCAACATGCAGACATTATGAGTCTGTGATGAATTGCAGGGGACTGTAAAACATAATGACATTAAGTGTACGTCTTACATGCATTTACCTTCCTGTCTATAATTTCCCGGTAACTGCTTTGGCAACCTAAATGCAATTATAGACAGTACTATACATCAGTGCAGTGTTTCCCAAATTGTTTCCCCAACCGAGTGAAACAGTTATACACACTACACACTGCTACAGATAAGGGGCAGGAACAAATGACTGTAAGGAAAAAGGGAGCAAACTATTTTCTGTAAAAAAAATATATATATATATATATATATGGAGAAGGAAAAACAACATTGTTTATTATTTTTGAAATTGATCACATTATGTCGTAGTGCATAGTCTGAATTTTGTTATCCACGTAATGTAAAAATGGGGTTCGGAATTGCATTAATTCACGTGGTTAGTATTCTGTTCGTCGTCTTCAAGCTCTGCTCTCATAAAGTCCCTACTATAACGGTTTATGAGGTTGAGCCAATCCTCTGGAGGCCTTGCTAGGCTGCCAGCTATCCTCCATTTTTAACTAAAGATGTCACCTCCCCAGTGCCATGAATCACACAACAAAGGTTAATGATGATATCAATTGATAGGTGATGTATGATTCTAGCAAATAGTCTGAATATATACACTGAGTGTACAAAACATTAAGAACACATGCTCCTTCCATGACATAGACTGATTAGGGGAATTCAGGTGATCACTATAATCCATTATCGATGTCACTTCAATCAGTGTAGATGTAGGGGAGGAGACAGGTTTAAAGAAGGATTTTTAAGCCTTGAGACATGGATTGTGAAAGTGTGCCATTCAGAAGGTGAATGGACAACACTAAAGACCTTCAATCACCTGTTTTATTTAATTAGGCAAGTCAGTTAAGAACAAATTCTTATTTTCAATGACGGCCTTGGAGCAGTGGGTTAACTGCCTTGTTCAGGAACAGAACAGCAGATTTTTACCTTGTCAGCTCGGGGAATTGATCTTGCAACCTTTCGGGTACTAGTCCAATACTCTAACAACTAGGCTACCCCACCTTTGAACAGGGTATGGTAGGAGGTGCCAGGCTACTACCAGTTTGAGTGTGTCAAGAACTGCAACACTGCTGGGTTTTTCATGCTCAACAGTTTCCTGTGTGTGTCAAGAATTTATTATTTATTTATCCGTTATTTTACCAGGTAAGTTCAATGAGAACACATTCTCATTTGCAGCAACGCCCTGGGGAATAGTTACAGGGGAGAGGAGGGGGATGAATGAGCCAATTGTACACTGGGGATTATTAGGTGACCGTGATGGTTTGAGGGCCAGATTGAGAATTTAGCCAGGACACCGGGGTTAACACCCCTACTCTTACGATAAGTGCCATGGGATCTTTAATGACCTCAGGGAGTCAGGACACCCGTTTAACGTCCCATCCGAAATACGGCACCCTACAAAGGGTACTGCCCTGGGGCATTGGGATATTTTTTTAGACCAGAGGTAAAAGTGCCTCCTACTGGCCCTCCAACATTTCCGGCAGCATCTGGTCTCCCATCCAGGAACTGACCAGGACCAATCCTGCATAGCTTCAGAAGCAAGCCAGCAGTGGTATAAAGGGTGGTATGCTGCTGGTATAAAGACTAGTCCACTAGCCAAAGGACATCCAACCAACATGGGCCAGCATCCCTTTGGAATGCATTCAACACCTTGTAGAGTCTATGCCACAATGAATTGAGGTTGTTCTGAGGGCAAAATGGGTTGCAACTCAATATTAGGAAAGTCCTAATGTTTTGTACACTAGTGGATCTCCTCACCCCTCTCCTCTCCTCTCCTCTCCTCTCCTCTCCTCTCCTCTCCTCTCCTCTCCTCTCCTCTCCTCTCCTCTCCTCTCCTCCTCTCCTCTCCTCTCCTCTCCTCTCCTCTCTCCTCTCCTCTCCTCTCCTCTCTCATCTCCTCTCCTCTCTCATCTCCTCTCCTCTCTCATCTCCTCTCCTCTCTCATCTCCTCCCCCCTCTTCTCCTCTCCTCTTCCATACCATTCTATATTCCTCTTTCCTCCCTCTCTTCCGTTAAACCAATCAGGGACTCAAGTGCCTTCCATCCAATCAATTACATCCCAAATCAGTGCAGACCCCTTTGATACAGAATCATTTGTCAAGTCACCACTGATGGCTGAGTGCAGGTCCCACATAGTCAGAGGCTGTGTCCACCTGGAAATCATTCTGCTCCAGTGTACTCTCCTGCCGTGCTCCGTCCTATTAATGGGATGTCATTGTGTGCAGGATTTTAGTTTAGCCTTGTCCCATGGATGATGCCTGCATTAGCCTCTTACCCTCTTGAACAGACATACTCCAGAAAGCACCATCACCTTTCCAAGAGCACATCCGTTTAATCTAAACTGTACCGATGTTCCCACAATCTGTTACTGGCCTCTTGGCCAGTACTCCTTCATAAAAATAAGGGAGATTTCTTGGATAAATAAATATTACATTAATAAAGTAGTCAGACATACCTTTAATGGTTTATTTATGCTTCAAACCATGATGTAGTTATTCACCTTTAGTTTCCAATTGTTATGTAATTCTGTTGTTAATGACTTGAAGAGAGCCATAGTAAATCCTCATCTGTTAGCATTAGCATGTAGTGTAAGAGATTGACACTGAGTTGCCTAACAAACACCATTAAGGCCTGATGGACAGGGATCTAGTCCTCAGGTGATGGAACAAACACCATTAAGGCCTGATGGACAGGGATCTAGTCCTCAGGTGATGTAACAAACACCATTAAGGCCTGATGGACAGGGATCTAGTCCTCAGGTGATGTAACAAACACCATTAAGGCCTGATGGACAGGGATCTAGTCATCAGGTGATGTAACAGACACCATTAAGGCCTGATGGACAGGGATCTAGTCCTCAGGTGGTGTAACAAACATCATTAAGGCCTGATGGACAGGGATCTAGTCCTCAGGTGATGTAACAGACACCATTAAGGCCTGATGGACAGGGATCTAGTCCTCAGGTGATGTAACAGACACCATTAAGGCCTGATGGACAGGGATCTAGTCCTCAGGTGATGTAACAGACACCATTAAGGCCTGATGGACAGGGATCTAGTCCTCAGGTGATGTAACAGACACCATTAAGGCCTGATGGACAGGGATCTAGTCATCAGGTGATGTAACAGACACCGTTAAGGCCTGATGGACAGGGATCTAGTCATCAGGTGATGTAACAAACACCATTAAGGCCTGATGGACAGGGATCTAGTCCTCAGGTGATGTAACAGACACCATTAAGGCCTGATGGACAGGGATCTAGTCCTCAGGTGATGTAACAGACACCATTAAGGCCTGATGGACAGGGATCTAGTCATCAGGTGATGTAACAGACACCATTAAGGCCTGATGGACAGGGATCTAGTCCTCAGGTGATGTAACAGACACCATTAAGGCCTGATGGACAGGGATCTAGTCATCAGGTGATGTAACAGACACCATTAAGGCCTGATGGACAGGGATCTAGTCCTCAGGTGATGTAACAGACACCATTAAGGCCTGATGGACAGGGATCTAGTCATCAGGTGATGTAACAGACACCATTAAGGCCTGATGGACAGGGATCTAGTCATCAGGTGATGTAACAGACACCATTAAGGCCTGATGGACAGGGATCTAGTCCTCAGGTGATGTAACAGACACCATTAAGGCCTGATGGACAGGGATCTAGTCATCAGGTTTATTTATTTATTTATTTTACCTTTATTTAACCAGGTAGGCAAGTTGAGAACAAGTTCTCATTTACAATTGCGACCTGGCCAAGATAAAGCAAAGCAGTTCGACAGATAAAACGACACAGAGTTACACATGGAGTAAAAACAAACATACAGTCAATAATGCAGTATAAACAAGTCTATATACAATGTGAGCAAATGAGGTGAGAAGGGAGGTAAAGGCAAAAAAAGGCCATGATGGCAAAGTAAATACAATATAGCAAGTAAAATACTGGAATGGTAGTTTTGCAATGGAAGAATGTGCAAAGTAGAAATAAAAAAATAATGGGGTGCAAAGGAGCAAAATAAATAAATAAATAAAAATTAAATACAGTTGGGAAAGAGGTAGTTGTTTGGGCTAAATTTTAGGTGGGCTATGTACAGGTGCAGTAATCTGTGAGCTGCTCTGACAGTTGGTGCTTAAAGCTAGTGAGGGAGATAAGTGTTTCCAGTTTCAGAGATTTTTGTAGTTCGTTCCAGTCATTGGCAGCAGAGAACTGGAAGGAGAGGCGGCCAAAGAAAGAATTGGTCTTGGGGGTGACTAGAGAGATATACCTGCTGGAGCGTGTGCTACAGGTGGGAGATGCTATGGTGACCAGCGAGCTGAGATAAGGGGGGACTTTACCTAGCAGGGTCTTGTAGATGACATGGAGCCAGTGGGTTTGGCGACGAGTATGAAGCGAGGGCCAGCCAACGAGAGCGTACAGGTCGCAATGGTGGGTAGTATATGGGGCTTTGGTGATAAAACGGATTGCACTGTGATAGACTGCATCCAATTTGTTGAGTAGGGTATTGGAGGCTATTTTGTAAATGACATCGCCAAAGTCGAGGATTGGTAGGATGGTCAGTTTTACAAGGGTATGTTTGGCAGCATGAGTGAAGGATGCTTTGTTGCGAAATAGGAAGCCAATTCTAGATTTAACTTTGGATTGGAGATGTTTGATATGGGTCTGGAAGGAGAGTTTACAGTCTAACCAGACACCTAAGTATTTGTAGTTGTCCACGTATTCTAAGTCAGAGCCGTCCAGAGTAGTGATGTTGGACAGGCGGGTAGGTGCAGGTAGCGATCGGTTGAAGAGCATGCATTTAGTTTTACTTGTATTTAAGAGCAATTGGAGGCCACGGAAGGAGAGTTGTATGGCATTGAAGCTTGCCTGGAGGGTTGTTAACACAGTGTCCAAAGAAGGGCCGGAAGTATACAGAATGGTGTCGTCTGCGTAGAGGTGGATCAGGGACTCACCAGCAGCAAGAGCAAGAGGTGATGTAACAGACACCATTAAGGCCTGATGGACAGGGATCTAGTCCTCAGGTGATCTTAAGTCAAAACATTCTAAAACTAAAATCCCCTTTCACCAGAGTCTAGTTTTGAAACTTCTTAGCCATGAATGTATAAATGAATGCATTAATCATACAGTACAATGTACTAAATTCATGAACACTGTCTTACTTTAAAAATACAAATGATTTTCTCTTCTTATTACCCAGTTATATTCCAACCTCATTATAAATCAATGTGTTTCAATATGTATGAGATGCCCACAGATTTTTTTTTGTAATTTTTTTTTACCTTTATTTAACTAGGCAAGTCAGTTAAGAACAAATTCTTATTTTCAATGACGGCCTAGGAACAGTGGGTTAACTGCCTGTTCAAGGGCAGAACGACAGATTTTGTACCTTGTCAGCTCGGGGATTTGAACTTGCAACCTTTCGGTTACTAGTCCAATGCTCTAACCACTAGGCTACGCTGCCGCCCCGATGCCAGGTGTCTGTTCTTGGTGCTCCAGACAAACTCTCTGTTGTTTTTGCTATACGTTCCGTTTCATAACCCGGTAGCTCTCACAGACAGTACAAAGACAAACAAACATACATATTGTAATACTTTTTCAAAATGGCACTGAACCAGTAGCCTACGGAAAAAAAGTACACAAATGATCAACAAACCCGGGTCTGTTTCTTAAAGATGTCACTTAAAGTGAATCGTTAGCATCCAATGGTATTTCCCCAAAACAGTGCTGCACTAAAACTGATACAGCTGAAATTCTTAATTGAGGCATACAAAAACAGGGCGAATAAAATACATCAATTTAGTCTACCATGTGACCGATCTCTCTAGTGGTAGCCCTCGTTATTACAGTATTACTACCCTCGTTATTACAGCGTTATTACCCTCGTTATTAGTATTATTACCCTCATTATTACAGTATTATCATCCTCGCTATCACATTATTATTACCCTTGTTATCATTTTCTTTTAACGTTATTACAGTATTACTACCCTCCTTATTACAGTATTACTACCCTCGTTATTACAGTATTACTACCCTCGTTATTACAGTATTACTACCCTCCTTATTACAGTATTATTACCCTCCTTATTACAGTATTACTACCCTCCTTATTACAGTATTACTACCCTTGTTATTACAGTATTACTACCCTTGTTATTACAGTATTACTACCCTTGTTATTACAGTATTACTACCCTTGTTATTACAGTATTACTACCCTCGTTATTACAGTATTACTACCCTCGTTATTACAGTATTACTACCCTCGTTATTACAGTATTACTACCCTCGTTATTACAGTATTACTACCCTCGTTATTACAGTATTACTACCCTCGTTATTACAGTATTACTACCCTCGTTATTACAGTATTACTACCCTCGTTATTACAGTATTACTACCCTCGTTATTACAGTATTACTACCCTCGTTATTACAGTATTACTACCCTCGTTATTACAGTATTACTACCCTCGTTATTACAGTATTACTACCCTCCTTATTACAGTATTACTACCCTCGCTATTACAGTATTACTACCCTCGTTATTACAGTATTACTACCCTCGTTATTACAGTATTACTACCCTTGTTATTACAGTATTACTACCCTCGTTATTACAGTGTTATTACAGTGTTATTACCCTTGTTATTACAGTGTTATTACAGTGTTATTACCCTTGTTATTACAGTATTATTATGATCATTTCTATATTTAAAAGGAGCAGCAAAGAAAGACCTAAAGTACCTTTTTTTATCTCTAGTCTTTTATATATTTTATATGTTATGTATCTCTTAAAGCTTCTTCAGTGGAAATGATGAATCATTAATACCCTTGCATTTAACACCCCCAATCAAAGCCATTCATTATAAGAGAGAATTACAAGGAAATGATTATAGATGTGAGGCAGCTTTGGGGCAGTATGGCTCTAAAACCATTCATTGAAGCCAAGAACAAGACAAGGTCCCTTGAAAAAAGTGGTATGATATTTCGTGAAGTATTTATGTAACCTCTATATGTTACTAGTGTTAATCTTATTGATAATGAGTGGCCCGGACACTCCCATAAGCCTAAAAGCAAATGAATGCATCTCACCTTCATCTAAGCTCTCCGTCCCGTCACTGTCATCTGTCATCCGAGATATCATTTGTGTACTGCTCTTAGACACATTTCATCACTGGGAGACAGGATTGAAATATAGATCACGTAGATAACAGCCTTGTTTGTTTTTTTTGTACCATATTTCATGGTGGTTGTGGGGTCATAATTTTCATGGTTTTGCTTATTACAAAGAATTTACGATGTTTTCAAATCCCTTGACGGGCTCCTTCAGAAGGGAAATATCAAACTGAAAGAGCAGACGAAATGTCATTAGTATGATAATAATGAAGAGGATTTAACTGTTCCAGGAAGGAAGATGAGGGTAGGAGCAGCTTGAAAAACAGGACTTCCTTCTCTCTCTGCATATTTAATTTGTCGTATACATCCTTACCAAGGGGATGTAAGTCAAGTCTGCATGCTGAAAATGAGAGATAAAAATATACAGATATCATTTTTTTTAACATTTAACATAAACACTAGATGACCACCTTATTATGATTATAGTCACCGTCTGCCATCTACACCCAATCTTGCCTTTACTTGTCATTATTAACATGTCCATCAGCAGAAGGGGATATGTCCTGGGTGGATGAAAAGGCCAAGGACTACATGTTAAGGAGGCCTTCCCCTCACGAGGGATAGATCCCCACTGGAATGAGTGGGTACATGTTACTGTATGGATATTAAACGGCTGTGCACTAAGCAGGACCTGACACAATAAGGCATTTTCCGATGCAATGGAACACTGTGCGCTGTGAGAGCACAAGTTAATGTGCATCTCCACTGCCGGGAAAGGGTTACCCCTAACCCTAACCTTAACCCTAACCCCAACCCTAACCTTAACCCCAACCCTAACCCCAACCCCAACCCCAACCCTAACCCTAACCCTAACCCTAACCTTAACCCCAACCCCAACCCTAAACTTAACCCTAACCTTAACCTTAACCTTAACCCTAACCCTAACCTTAACCCCAACCTTAACCTTAACCCTAACCCTAACCCTAACCTTAACCCCAACCCCAACCCTAACCTTAACCCTAACCCTAACTTTAACCTTAACTCTAACCTTAACCCTAACCTTAACCCTAACCCTAACCTTAACCCTAACCCTAACCTTAACCTTAACCTTAACCCTAACCCTAACCCTAACCTTAACCTTAACCTTAACCCTAACCTTAACCCCAACCCCAACCCTAACCTTAACCCTAACCCTAACTTTAACCTTAACTCTAACCTTAACCCTAACCTTAACCCTAACCCCTAACCCTAACCCTAACCCCAACCCTAACCTTAACCCTAACCCTAACTTTAACCTTAACTCTAACCTTAACCCTAACCCTAACCCCTAACCCTAACCCCAACCCTAACCCTTGGAGAAGGAAGACCATGGGAGATGTCTCCTGAAGGTACAAAGATACCAATACACTGAATAAAAACATCAACGCAACATGCAACAGTTACAGTTTATATAAGGAAATCAGTCAATTAAAATAAACTCTTTAGGCCCTAACCTATGGATTTCACTCGACTTGGAATACAGATATGCATCTGTTGGTCTCAGATACCTTTGAAAAAAAGGTAGGGTCAGTATCGGTCAGTATCGGTATCTGGTGTGACGACCATTTGCTTCATGCAGCGTGACACATCTCCTTCGCATAGAGTTTATCAGGCTGTTTATTGTGGCCTGTGGAATGTTGTCCCACTCCTCTTCAATGTCTGTGCAAAGTTACCGTATATTGGCTGGAACTGTAACACCCTATCAAACATGTCGATCCAGAGCATCCCAAACATGCTCAATGGGTGACATGTCTGGTGAGTTTGCAGGCCACGGAAGAACTGGGACATTTTCAGCTTTCCAGGAATTTTGTACAGATCCTTGCGAAAATGGGGCCATGCATTATCATGCAGGTGATGTCGGCAGACTAATGGCACAGCGATGGGCCTCAGGATCTCATCACGGTATCTCTGTGCATTCAAATTGCCATCGATAAAATGCAATTGTGTTATTTTTCCCATAGCTTTTGACAACTACTATGATATTACTGTGATATTACTATGATATTACTATAGTATTACTATGATCAGTAGGCTGCCTATTTCTGTGGGAAACTCTCTCTTTGGCAAACGTTGTTTTGATGGTACAGGGACTTGCAAAAGTATTTGCTCCCTTGGCATTGTTCCTATTTTGTTGCCTTCCAACTTAAAATAGATTTTTGTGGGGATTGTATCATTTGATTTACACAACATGCCTACCACTTTGAAGATGTGAAAATATATATTATTGTGAATCGAACAAGAAATACGACCAACAAAAACTGAACACTTGAGCGTGCATAACTATTCCACCTCCCAAAAGTTAATACTTTGTAGAGCCACCTTTTTCAGCAATTACAGCTGCAAGTCCCTTGGGATATGTTTCTATAACCTTGGCACATCTAGCAACTGGGATGTTTGCCCATTCTTCAAGGCAAAACTGCTCCAGCTCCTTCAAGTTGGATGAGTACAGCAATCTTTAAGTCATACCACAGATTCTCAATTGGATTATGGTCTGGGCTTTGACTAGGCCATTCAAAGATATTTAAATGTTTCCCCTTAAGCCACTCAAGTGATTCTTTAGCAGTATGCTTAGGATCATTGTCTTGCTGGAAGGTGAACCTCTGTTCCGGTCTCAAATCTCAGGGTGACTGAAACAGGTTTCCCTCAAGAATTTCCCTGTATTTAGCGCCATCCATCATTCCTTCAATTCTGACCAGTTTCCCAGTCCCTGCCAATGACAAAACATCCCCACAGCATGATGATGCCACCACACTGTGGGGATGGTGTTCTCGGGATGATGGAGGTGTTGGGTTTGTGCCAGACATAGCGTCTTCCATGATGGCCAAAAAGTTCAATTTTAGTCTCATCTGACCAGAGTACCTTCTTCCATATGTTTGGGGAGTCTCCCACATGCCTTTTGCCAAACACCAAACGTGTTTGCTTATTTTTTTCTTTAAGCAATGGCTTTTTTTTCTGGCCACTCTTCCGTAAAGCCCAGCTCTGTGGAGTGTACGGCTTAAAGTGGTCCTATGGACAGATACTCCAATCTCCACTGTGGGGCTTTGCAGCTACTTCAGGGTTATCTTTGGTCTCTTTGTTGCCTCTCTGATTAATGCCCTCCTTGCCTGGTCTGTGAGTTTTGGTGGGTGGCCCTCTCTTGGCAGGTTTGTTGTGATGCCCTATTCTTTCCATTATTTAATAATGGATTTAATGGTGCTCCGTGGGATGTTCAAAAGTTATGATATTTTTTATAGCCCAACCCTGATCTGTACTTCTCCACAACCTTGTCCCTGACCTGTTTGGAGAGCTCCTTGGTCTTCATGGTGCTGCGTCGTTGGTGGTGCCCCTTGCTTCGTGGTGAGGCAGACTCTGGGGCCTTTCAGAACAGGTACACTGAGATCATGTGACAGATAATGCGACACTTAAATAAAGTCCACCTGTGTGCAATCTAACTAATTATGTGACTTCTGAAGGTAATTGGTTGCACCAGTTCTTATTAAGGGGCTTCATAGCAAAGGGGGTGAATACATATACAAAGGGGGTGAATACATATACAAAGGGGGTGAATACATATGCAAAGGGGGTGAATACATATACAAAGGGGGTGAATACATATACACAGGGGGTGAATACATATACAAAGGGGGTGAATACATATGCAAAGGGGTGAATACATATGCAAAGGGGGTGAATACATATACACAGGGGGTGAATACATATACAAAGGGGGTGAATACATATACAAAGGGGGTGAATACATATACAAAGGGGGTGAATACATATACAAAGGGGGTGAATACATATACAAAGGGGGTGAATACATATACAAAGGGGGTGAATACATATACAAAGGGGGTGAATACATATACAAAGGGGGTGAATACATATAC
Source organism: Oncorhynchus kisutch (assembly GCF_002021735.2). Classification (NCBI taxonomy): domain Eukaryota; kingdom Metazoa; phylum Chordata; class Actinopteri; order Salmoniformes; family Salmonidae; genus Oncorhynchus; species Oncorhynchus kisutch. Next base: position 62,045,886 of record NC_034192.2, read on the forward strand.
AAAGGGGGTGAATACATATACAAAGGGGGTGAATACATATACAAAGGGGGTGAATACATATACAAAGGGGGTGAATACATATACACTCACCACCTTTACATTTCTTTATTGTTTCATTTCACTTCAGCAATTTGGACTATTTTGTATATTTCAATTACATGAAATCCAAATAAAAATCCATTTGAATTACAGGTTGTAATGCAACAAAATAGGTAAAACGCCAAGGGAGGGGGGATACTTTTGTAAGGCACTGTACGTGCTGGAGCCTACTGGCTGCAGCAGATTTGGAAAGAGAGATGGCTCTATCATACCACACAGACTGGGAAAGAGAGACGGCTCTATCATACCACACAGACTGGGAAAGAGAGACAGACTGGGAAAGAGAGACAGCTCTATCATACCACACAGACTGGGAAAGAGAGACGGCTCTATCATACCACACAGACTGGGAAAGAGAGACAGACTGGGAAAGAGAGACAGACTGGGAAAGAGAGACAGACTGGGAAAGAGAGACGGCTCTATCATACCATACAGACTGGGAAAGAGAGACAGCTCTATCATACCATACAGACTGGGAAAGAGAGACAGACTGGGAAAGAGAGACAGACTGGGAAAGAGAGACAGACTGGGAAAGAGAGACGGCTCTATCATACCACACAGACTGGGAAAGAGAGACAGACTGGGAAAGAGAGACAGACTGGGAAAGAGAGACAGACTGGGAAAGAGAGACGGCTCTATCATACCACACAGACTGGGAAAGAGAGACAGACTGGGAAAGAGAGACAGACTGGGAAAGAGAGACAGCTCTATCATACCACACAGACTGGGAAAGAGAGACAGACTGGGAAAGAGAGACAGACTGGGAAAGAGAGACAGACTGGGAAAGAGAGACGGCTCTATCATACCATACAGACTGGGAAAGAGAGACAGCTCTATCATACCATACAGACTGGGAAAGAGAGATGGCTCTATCATACCATACAGACTGGGAAAGAGAGACAGCTCTATCATACCATACAGACTGGGAAAGAGAGACAGCTCTATCATACCATACAGACTGGGAAAGAGAGACGGCTCTATCATACCATACAGACTGGGAAAGAGAGACAGCTCTATCATACCATACAGACTGGGAAAGAGAGACAGCTCTATCATACCATACAGACTGGGAAAGAGAGACTGCTCTATCATACCATACAGACTGGGAAAGAGAGACGGCTCTATCATACCATACAGACTGGGAAAGAGAGACAGACTGGGAAAGAGAGACAGACTGGGAAAGAGAGACAGACTGGGAAAGAGAGACAGACTGGGAAAGAGAGACAGCTCTATCATACCATACAGACTGGGAAAGAGAGACAGCTCTATCATACCACACAGACTGGGAAAGAGAGACAGACTGGGAAAGAGAGACGGCTCTATCATACCATACAGACTGGGAAAGAGAGACGGCTCTATCATACCATACAGACTGGGAAAGAGAGACAGACTGGGAAAGAGAGACAGCTCTATCATACCATACAGACTGGGAAAGAGAGACAGACTGGGAAAGAGAGACAGCTCTATCATACCATACAGACTGGGAAAGAGAGACGGCTCTATCATACCATACAGACTGGGAAAGAGAGACAGACTGGGAAAGAGAGACAGACTGGGAAAGAGAGACAGACTGGGAAAGAGAGACAGCTCTATCATACCATACAGACTGGGAAAGAGAGATGGCTCTATCATACCATACAGACTGGGAAAGAGAGACAGACTGGGAAAGAGAGACAGCTCTATCATACCATACAGACTGGGAAAGAGAGACGGCTCTATCATACCATACAGACTGGGAAAGAGAGACAGACTGGGAAAGAGAGACAGACTGGGAAAGAGAGACAGACTGGGAAAGAGAGACAGCTCTATCATACCATACAGACTGGGAAAGAGAGACGGCTCTATCATACCATACAGACTGGGAAAGAGAGACAGACTGGGAAAGAGAGACAGACTGGGAAAGAGAGACAGCTCTATCATACCATACAGACTGGGAAAGAGAGACGGCTCTATCATACCACACAGACTGGGAAAGAGAGACAGACTGGGAAAGAGAGACAGACTAGGAAAGAGAGACAGACTGGGAAAGAGAGACAGCTCTATCATACCATACAGACTGGGAAAGAGAGACAGCTCTATCATACCATACAGACTGGGAAAGAGAGACAGACTGGGAAAGAGAGACAGCTCTATCATACCATACAGACTGGGAAAGAGAGACAGACTGGGAAAGAGAGACAGCTCTATCATACCATACAGACTGGGAAAGAGAGACAGACTGGGAAAGAGAGACGGCTCTATCATACCATACAGACTGGGAAAGAGAGACAGACTGAGAAAGAGAGACAGACTGGGAAAGAGAGACAGCTCTATCATACCACAAATGGCTTTGAATAGCATCAATGACATACTTTTATTGTTCTCAACTGCCGAAAACTGACAGAAACCTATTTAGGGCAGACTTGTTTGTTCGCTGTGGGTGGTTGGGGATACAACTGTGCCATTGGCTCGGGATTGTTCAATGTTTTACCAGGCCTGTAAATTCCAGCTTGTGAATATATATGGATTTTAGCATTTTAAAATAGTTGGCAAGTACAGCAAGTATGTAACATAACAGCGTGCCACCGTAAGACGTTGTAATCCTCAAAATGTGATATAACTAGAATTATAAACTGGGTGGTTCGAGCCCTGAATGCTGATTGGCTGACAGCCATGGTATATCAGACCATAAACCACGGGTATGACAAAACATGTGTTTTTACTGTTCTAGTTACGCTGGTAACCAGTTTATAATAGTAATAAGGAACCTCGGGGGTTAGTGATATATGGCCAATATATAAAGGCTGTATCAAAGCACTCTGCGTTGCGTTGTGCCTAAGAACAACCCTTAGCCGTGGTATATTCTCCATATACCACACCCCCACTGGTCTTATTGCTTAGTTAGATCATTACTAATTTAACATCAAACTGCTACGGTACTGTCAATGCACACAAACGTGACCACAGTCATGCATATGGCCCAAGTTTTACTGCAACTGAAGACAGCTAACCGATTAGCCTACCTAGCGTGCGTTGCTTTAGCTATCGTGTGAAAATTCATGATACAGGCTATGGTTAGACTGGAGCCGGTGGGAAGAGTTGATTGTAATGTTAATATATTATTGAAAGTCTTCTTAATGGAGGCCTATGCGGTCAGACAGAAGAGAAGTGCTTAGACCGTTTACATGTTTCTTCCTTTAGTCCATTCTTTTTTCTCATCCTTAGTTGCCCTTCTGGAACAATCCGGCCTATTGCATTTAAAATATATATATATATTTTTACTGGCTATTACTTTGTTTTTATTGCCTTTTCATTGGAAGATATAAACACATGACCTTGCATCTCTGTCAGCGGGTTCTACCAGTCACTGGCACTACTTGTATCTCCCAAGGTAGTGAGCAAACGAATGGGAGAAATGTAGCTGAGAGTGGTCCTCATTTGTAATAGTTAAAGCCCACTGACAGGTACAGTATCTCTCACTTACCAGTATCACTTAGCCTACTTAAAAATGACCTGCCAGGCTGGTGCTTGTGGTGCTACACACAAAGTAGATAACAGGTTGGGTTTGTTGCGGAAAGATTAGTCTTTTCATTACTTTAGTTAGGAAATGTTTGTGTGCGTTGTTTTTGTGAGTCAGGATAAATAAACGACTATAAATACTTTTAAGAGCCAATGCTAGGTCAATATGTTAATAATATTTTGAAGGATTTTAGTAGTTAAGATATGGAAATGGAAAGTCATGCATGAAGTCATGCCTGACACATAGCAACCTAAATACATCAACACAACTGTACCGTGTCATAACAGCAGTTATGTGTTACCAACGTTATACCCACAATGTGTATTTTCTCTTTTCTTTGAAGTAAAAAAAAACAACAACATTATTCCGATATCACAGGAGATTGGTGGCACCTTAATTGGGGAGGATGGGCTCGTACTAACGGCTGGAACGGAGTCAGTGGAACGGTATCAAACACATGGTTTGATGCTGTTCCATTCACTCTGTTCCAGCTATTATTATTATTGTTATTATTATGAGCCCGTTCTCCCTTCAGCAGCATCCAATGACCGATATAGAAGCTTTTCACCAATGGATCACTCAAGTTATTTGTCCATTCTGTTTGAGTATTGTAATTAAGAGAGCATTAGAGTTACGGCGCTGACTAGTCACAAAGATAATCTTCGCTGGTTTGATCTGGTATGAAATGAATATTCAGCACCAACTGGTTGATGGAGACTGGGTTTTGACACCCCATGAAAGATTTTTGCATTGCATTATACCAACCGTATGGCTGCCAACTGTGAGCTTAAAGTTGAATCCTAATCAAACCTTCAGTGTTCCGGGCGTCGTGTTCCAAATGTCACCCTATTGTCTACGAAGTGTATTACTGTTGACCGGAGCCCAAGTAGTGCACTATAATGGGAATAGGGTTCCATTTTGGATGGAGACGTAATCACAAATGCACTGAGTGGGAGTGATTCATCAGCGTCATCTTTGTGTGTATAGTTTGCCAGGCAGAGAGGCCTGCTTGTGACAGTGATATGTTGAAGCAGAAGCTGAATCACCTGAGACTTGGAATACAGTGGGGTGACTGTACACCGTCACACCATAGTCTGAGACCTGTAATAGAGTGGGGTGACTGTACACCGTCACACCATAGTCTGAGACCTGTAATACAGTGGGGTGACTGTACACCGTCACACCATAGTCTGAGACCTGTAATAGAGTGGGGTGACTGTACACCATCACACCATAGTCTGAGACCTGTAATACAGTGGGGTGACTGTACACCATCACACCATAGTCTGAGACCTGTAATAGAGTGGGGTGACTGTACACCATCACACCATAGTCTGAGACCTGTAATACAGTGGGGTGACTGTACACCGTCACACCATAGTCTGAGACCTGTAATAGAGTGGGGTGACTGTACACCGTCACACCATAGTCTGAGACCTGTAAAAGAGTGGGGTCACTGTACACCGTCACATCATGTAATAGAGTGGGGTGACTGTACACCGTCACACCATAGTCTGAGACCTGTAATACAGTGGGGTGACTGTACACCGTCACACCATAGTCTGAGACCTGTAATAGAGTGGGGTGACTGTACACCGTCACCCCATAGTCTGAGACCTGTACTACAGTGGGGTGACTGTACACCATCACACCATAGGCTGAGACCTGTAATAGAGTGGGGTGACTGTACACCGTCACGCCATAGTCTGAGACCTGTAATAGAGTGGGGTGACTGTACACCGTCACGCCATAGTCTGAGACCTGTAATAGAGTGGGGTGACTGTACACCGTCACACCATAGTCTGAGACCTGTAATACAGTGGGGTGACTGTACACCGTCACACCATAGTCTGAGACCTGTAATAGAGTGGGGTGACTGTACACCGTCACGCCATAGTCTGAGACCTGTACTACAGTGGGGTGACTGTACACCGTCACACCATAGGCTGAGACCTGTAATAGAGTGGGGTGACTGTACACCGTCACGCCATAGTCTGAGACCTGTAATAGAGTGGGGTGACTGTACACCGTCACGCCATAGTCTGAGACCTGTAATAGAGTGGGGTGACTGTACACCGTCACACCATAGTCTGAGACCTGTAATAGAGTGGGGTGACTGTACACCGTCACGCCATAGTCTGAGACCTGTAATAGACTGGGGTGACTGTACACCGTCACACCATAGTCTGAGACCTGCAATAGAGTAGGGTGACTGTACACCATCACACCATAGTCTGAGACCTGTAATACAGTGGGGTGACTGTACACTGTCACATCATAGTCTGAGACCTGTAATACAGTGGGGTGACTGTACACCGTCACATCATAGTCTGAGACCTGTAATACAGTGGGGTGACTGTACAACATCACATCGTTGTAGTGAATCTCGTCCTCGTCTGACGAGGAATATGAAGGATCGGACCCAAATGCAGCGTGGTACGTGTCCATGTTAACTTTATCAAATCTGAACACAAAATAACAAATCTGAAACAACCAAAAAACGAAACAGTCTAAAACACAAGACAGGAAACAACTACCCACAAACACAGGTGGGCACAGGCCTCCTATGTATGGTTCTCAGAGACAACGATAGACAGCTGCCTCTGATTGGGAATGATACCAGGCCAAACACAGAAATAGAAAACATAGAATGCACACCCCAACTCACACCCTGACCAAACCATAATAGAGACATAAAAAAGGAACTAAGGTCAGGACGTGACAATCGTAGTCTGAGACCTGTAATACAGTGGAGTGACTGTGCACCGTCACACCATAGTGATGACAATACCTCTGCCAGGCTCAATGAGATAAAAAAATGGTCATGCATTACAATAGAGGGAGAAAGATCAAACGCATTAACAATGTATATGTCACTGTGAAATCTTAATAAACTAAAGGTTGACACTACAATAGGGATTCTACTTTTTCCTTCTCTCCCTGACACCTTTCCACTCTTCCACTTGACATATTTACAATGCTTTTGAAATGGGCTATGTATGACCAATGACCCCAGGCTGGAATAATTTCCCCTCTTCGTCTTCGCAGCAGAGCTACCGTGACACTCTGCATTTGAAATAGCGGTTAGAGATCACTGTACCTCACCAAGCCCGAGATGACACACAAAAAAACGTGGAAATGGCGGCGGTCTTGCTGAATATGCCGCGTGGAGGAGTATGGAGGAGTGTGGAGGTGTTCAGGAAGGACATCTCCCAAAACGTTTTCCCCATTCACTACATATACAACCTTATAAACAGTGTACATGTCACAAAATGTGTGCACTGTAAAAGGGAGCAGGGGGCACCATTTGGGATGTAGAAAACAGAACAATCAATCAATCAAATGTATTTATTAAGACCTTTTTACGTGAGCCCATGTCACAAAGTGCTTAAATAGAAACCCAGCTTAAAACCCCAAACAGCAAGCAATGCAGATGTAGAGGCACGGCTGCTTGCCTCTAGTCTGCTGTACCTCTCATCTCTCAGTGACTTCCCTGTAGTCTTCTGTACCTCTCATCTCTCAGTGACTTCCCTGTAGTCTTCTGTACCTCTCATCTCTCAGTGACTTCCCTGTAGTCTTCTGTACCTCTCATCTCTCAGTGACTTACCTGTAGTCTACTGTACCTCTCAGCTCTCAGTGACTTACCTGTAGTCTTCTGTACCTCTCATCTCTCAGTGACTTACCTGTAGTCTACTGTACCTCTCAGCTCTCAGTGACTTACCTGTAGTCTTCTGTACCTCTCATCTCTCAGTGACTTACCTGTAGTCTACTGTACCTCTCAGCTCTCAGTGACTTACCTGTCGTCTTCTGTACCTCTCATCTCTCAGTGACTTACCTGTAGTCTTCTGTACCTCTCATCTCTCAGTGACTTACCTGTAGTCTACTGTACCTCTCAGCTCTCAGTGACTTACCTGTAGTCTTCTGTACCTCTCATCTCTCAGTGACTTACCTGTAGTCTGCTATACCTCTCATCTCTCAGTGACTTACCTGTAGTCTTCTGTACCTCTCATCTCTCAGTGACTTCCCTGTAGTCTTCTGTACCTCTCATCTCTCAGTGACTTACCTGTAGTCTACTGTACCTCTCAGCTCTCAGTGACTTACCTGTAGTCTTCTGTACCTCTCATCTCTCAGTGACTTACTTGTCGTCTTCTGTACCTCTCATCTCTCAGTGACTTACCTGTAGTCTTCTGTACCTCTCATCTCTCAGTGACTTACCTGTAGTCTACTGTACCTCTCAGCTCTCAGTGACTTACCTGTAGTCTTCTGTACCTCTCATCTCTCAGTGACTTACCTGTAGTCTGCTATACCTCTCATCTCTCAGTGACTTACCTGTCGTCTTCTGTACCTCTCATCTCTCAGTGACTTACCTGTAGTCTTCTGTACCTCTCATCTCTCAGTGACTTAACTGTAGTCTACTGTACCTCTCAGCTCTCAGTTACTTACCTGTAGTCTTCTGTACCTCTCATCTCTCAGTGACTTACCTGTAGTCTGCTATACCTCTCATCTCTCAGTGACTTACCTGTAGTCTTCTGTACCTCTCATCTCTCAGTGACTTCCCTGTAGTCTTCTGTACCTCTCATCTCTCAGTGACTTACCTGTAGTCTACTGTACCTCTCAGCTCTCAGTGACTTACCTGTAGTCTTCTGTACCTCTCATCTCTCAGTGACTTACCTGTAGTCTGCTGTACCTCTAGGAGCATTTTGTTGCATATCATCTCTGTGACTTTACTCCTGAATCACTGAATGTCTGTATCTAGTTATTTTCTCAGTTGCAAGTTGTTTCTGCCTGGTGTTTGATGTCACAAAAACACATTGCATATCATACTAAACCTGTATGGTAATGTGTTCATTCTATCTTCATCTTTTCACGTCAGTGATTCCGCTATAAGAGATGATGATTATTTTGTATTTTATTCATTTAACAAGGCAAGTCAGTTAAGATCAAATGATTATTTACAATGACGGCCTACCAAAAGGCATAAGGCCTCCTGCGGGGACGGGGGACTGAATAAAAAAATATATATATAAATACAATATAAATATAGGACAAAACACACATCCCAACAAGAGAGACAACACAACACTACATAAAGAGAGACCTGAGACAACAACATTGCAAGGCAGCAACACATGACAACACAGCATGGTAGCAACACATGACAACATAACAACAACATGGTAGCAGCACAAAACATGGTACCAACATTATTGGGCATGGACAACAGCACAAAGTGCAAGAAGATAGAGAAAACAATACATTACATAAAGCAGCCACCACTGTCAGTAAGTGTCCATGATTCAGTCTTTGAATGAAAAGATTGAGATAAAGATTATTGAGTTAGATGTCGCCCGATAATGAAGGGTGTCCTTTAGTTGGGCTTTGATTTCAAGGGACAGCTTGACAAAAGTCACTTAGATTTTGTTTTTAAGCGTGTCTAATTGAATTTTGATACGTAATTAAATCAAGCAATGAATCAGTTCAGCTCCCACTCCGCAACTGACAATTCAACCCTCCTGAGCATCACAAGCCAATTATGATGAAGTTATTATCTGAAGAGAAGGGATGGCTGTGGTTCTAAATGGATTCCGTTGAGATGCGTGATGTCTTGTCAGCCAGAATGGGCTCAACCTTGAGACAAGCCTGAAAAGGACAACCCCAACATCCATGCTTGACAAAGTGGTACTTGTATTTTTTTCTTTATGTATGGTGTATGGGACTTTATTCAGCTTAATGTAGGTGTATGGTGTATGGGACTTCATTCAGCTTTATGTGGGTGTATGGGACTTTATTCAGCTTAATGTAGGTGTATGGTGTATGGGACTTCATTCAGCTTTATGTAGGTTTATGGGACTTTATTCAGCTTTATGTATGGTGTATGGGACTTTATTCAGCTTAATGTAGGTGTATGGTGTATGGGACTTTATTCAGCTTAATGTAGGTGTATGGTGTATGGGACTTTATTCAGCTTAATGTAGGTGTATGGTGTATGGGACTTTATTCAGCTTAATGTAGGTGTATGGTGTATGGGACTTCATTCAGCTTTATGTAGGTGTATGGGACTTTATTCAGCTTTATGTATGGTGTATGGGACTTTATTCAGCTTAATGTAGGTGTATGGTGTATGGGACTTTATTCAGCTTAATGTAGGTGTATGGTGTATGGGACTTTATTCAGCTTAATGTAGGTGTATGGTGTATGGGACTTTATTCAGCTTAATGTAGGTGTATGGTGTATGGGACTTTATTCAGCTTTATGTGGGTGTATGGGACTTCATTCAGCTTAATGTAGGTGTATGGTGTATGGGACTTCATTCAGCTTAATGTAGGTGTATGGTGTATGGGACTTTATTCAGCTTAATGTAGGTGTATGGTGTATGGGACTCTATTCAGCTTAATGTAGGTGTATGGTGTATGGGACTTTATTCAGCTTAATGTAGGTGTATGGTGTATGGGACTTTATTCAGCTTAATGTAGGTGTATGGTGTATGGGACTTTATTCAGCTTAATGTAGGTGTATGGGACTTTATTCAGCTTTATGTATGGTGTATGGGACTTTATTCAGCTTAATGTAGGTGTATGGTGTATGGGACTTTATTCAGCTTAATGTAGGTGTATGGTGTATGGGACTTTATTCAGCTTAATGTAGGTGTATGGTGTATGGGACTTTATTCAGCTTAATGTAGGTGTATGGTGTATGGGACTTCATTCAGCTTTATGTAGGTGTATGGGACTTTATTCAGCTTTATGTATGGTGTATGGGACTTTATTCAGCTTAATGTAGGTGTATGGTGTATGGGACTTTATTCAGCTTAATGTAGGTGTATGGTGTATGGGACTTTATTCAGCTTAATGTAGGTGTATGGTGTATGGGACTTTATTCAGCTTAATGTAGGTGTATGGTGTATGGGACTTTATTCAGCTTTATGTGGGTGTATTGGACTTTATTCAGCTTTATGTAGGTGTATGGTGTATGGGACAGTATTCAGCTTTATGTAGGTGTATGGTGTATGGGACAGTATTCAGCTTTATGTAGGTGTATGGTGTATGGTTTTAGTTGTTGTAAATTCTCTGTATAGCGTTAACGTGATGGTCGAGAAAACATCTTTGAAGGGTTGAAGGACTTTGTCGTCATCATCGTGATCTTATGAAGTAAATTTTATTTGTTTATTTATTTAATGTCCTATCTGTGACATTAGAATTAGATGTCAAGTAGATTTTATCATATAGCTAAACATATATAGGATATAATGGTTCATATTCCTTTATTATTCCTATATTTAACTATTGAACCATTCCTTTACGTTCTTGAACCATTCCTTTACCTTCCTTTAAGTTCTTGAACCTTTACTTTAAGTTCTTGAACCATTCCTTTAAGTTCTGGAACCATTCTTTTAAGTTCTTGAACCATTCCTTTACCCCCTTTTAACTTCTTGAACTATTCCTTTAAGTTCTGGAACCATTCCTTTAAGTTCTGGAACCATTCCTTTAAGTTCTGGAACCATTCCTTTAAGTTCTGGAACCATTCCTTTAAGTTCTTGAACCATTCCTTTAAGTTCTGGAACCATTCCTTTACCCCCTTTTAACTTCTTGAACTATTCCGTTAAGTTCTGGAACCATTCCTTTAAGTTCTTGAACCATTCCTTTAAGTTCTTGAACCATTCCTTTAAGTTCTGGAACCATTCCTTTACCCCCTTTTAACTTCTTGAACTATTCCGTTAAGTTCTGGAACCATTCCTTTAAGTTCTTGAACCATTCCTTTAAGTTCTGGAACCATTCCTTTAAGTTCTGGAACCATTCCTTTAAGTTCTTGAACCATTCCTTTAAGTTCTGGAACCATTCCTTTAAGTTCTGGAACCATTCCTTTAAGTTCTTGAACCATTCCTTTAAGTTCTGGAACCATTCCTTTAAGTTCTGGAACCATTCCTTTAAGTTCTTGAACCATTCCTTTAAGTTCTGGAACCATTCCTTTAAGTTCTGGAACCATTCCTTTAAGTTCTGGAACCATTCCTTTAAGTTCTGGAACCATTCCTTTAAGTTCTGGAACCATTCCTTTAAGTTCTTGAACCATTCCTTTAACTTCTTGAACCATTCCTTTAAGTTCTGGAACCATTCCTTTAAGTTCTGGAACCATTCCTTTAAGTTCTGGAACCATTCCTTTAAGTTCTTGAACCATTCCTTTAAGTTCTGGAACCATTCCTTTAAGTTCTGGAACCATTCCTTTAACCTCTCTGGGATAGGCGGGACGCAAATGTCTCACCTGGCCATTTGCCAGGGAAAATGCAGAGCACCAAATTCAAATAAAATACTATACAATTCAAACTTTCATTAAATCACACGTGTAAGATACCAAATTAAAGCTACACTCGTTGTGAATCCAGCCAACATGTCAGATTTCAAAAAGGCCAAAGCATATGAAGCTATTATCTGATGATAGCACAACAGTAAATAAAGAGAGAATAGCATATTTCAACCCTGCAGGCACCACACAAAACGCAGAAATAAAATATAAATCATGCCTTACCTTTCACAAGCTTCTTTTGTTTGCACTCCAATATGTCCCATAAACATCACAAATGGTCCTTTTGTTCGATTAATTCCGTTGATTTATATCCACAATGTCCATTTATTTGGCGCGTTTGATCCAGAAACAGCTTCCAAAATGCGCAAAGTCACTACAAAATATCTAAAAAGTTACCTGTAAACTTTGTCAAAACATTTCAAACTACTTTTGTAATACAACTCTAGGTATTTGTAAACGTTAATAATCGATCAAATTGAAGACGGGTCTATCTGTTTTCAATACAGGAGGATCACAAACGAACGCTACTTTCCTAAACAGTACACATAATGTTACCCTGATTCAAGATGGCCGTACTTCTTCATTTCACAAAGGAATAACTTCAACCTATTTCCAAAGACTGGTGACATCCAGTGGAAGCGGTAGGAACTGCAAAAAATTGCCTTAGAAATCTAGTTCCCCAATGAAAACTCATTGAATTGACAGTGACCTCAAAAAAATTTATCTGAATGGTTAGTCCTCTGAGTTTTGCCTGCTACATAAGTTCTGTTATACTCACAGACATGATTCAAACAGTTTTAGAAACGTCAGTGTTTTCTACCCAAATCTACCAATAATATGCATATCTTTTATTCTTGGCATGAGTAGCAGGAGGTTGAAATTGGGCACGCTATTTATCCAAAAGTGAAAATGCCCCCTATCCCAAAGAGTTCTTGAACCATTCCTTTAAGTTCTTGAACCATTCCTTTAACTTCTTGAACCATTCCTTTAAGCTCTTGAACCATTCCTTTAAGCTCTTGAACTATTCCTTTAAGTTCTTGAAACATTTGTTTAAACTCTTGAACCATTCCTTTAAGTTCTTGAACCATTCCTTTAAGTTCTTGAACTATTCATTTAAGCTTTTGAACCATTCCTTTAAGCTCTTGAACCATTCCTTTAAGTTCTTGAACCATTCCTTCAAGTTCAACAGCCCTTTGAGACTCTGATATGACGGTGTTAGTCCCAAGAAGAGTATAGACAGAAAATAAATAAATACAGATGACTGAATTAGTAAAAGCCAATTGAATATGCATATAAACACACGAACAACACATACGTAACTGCTGTAACTCCCTAGACAACAAACCAGATCAGACCAGTGAGATGATGTCCTAAATGAGTCGTCCTCCTTCCCAGAACTATTATCTCATAGCCTCCTTCTCCAGCATAATTTGATGAGCAGAGAAGAACATTGATGAACTTTTTTAATTATGACGCCGCTTGGGAGTTTGACACCGCGGTGCTGGGCAGCTCAGGGATCCAATGAACATCGTCAAGCTATTCTGCCTTTTATTCTCACCTCAATATGCGTTCAAAATAGCACCCTATTCACTATATAGTGAACTACTTTTGACAGTAGTGCACTATATGGGGAATTGGGTGCCATTTGGGACGTGGACCTCTTCTTTAATTCAGCCAATTTGTCGGTCCAAATGAAACAGGGAAAGGTTAGAGTGTGGAGTAATTAACACCAGGCAGCCTAATGAAATCAGGAGGGGCTAGCCGCTGGTACTGGGGAGGATCAATATGTAGTTCTCTCTCTCTCTCTCTTGTCTCTCTCTCTCTCTCCCTCTTTGTCTCTTTGTCTCGCTCTCTGTCTCTCTCTCTGTCTGTCTCTGTCTCTCTCTCTCTCGCTCTCTCTCTCTATCTTTGTCTCTCTCTCTTTCTCTTTCTCTTTCTTTCTTTCTCTCTCTCTCTCTCTCTCTCTCTCTCTCTCTCTCTCTCTCTCTCAGAGTGCTACTGGGCGGCTGGCTACTGTGAGAGACGGGGATTGTTCAGGGGAAACACACACCACTTAATAATAATAATACGAAGAAGAAGCTGATGACAAGGCAACATGTCCACTTGTAAATCAAAATAGGTTTTGAACATGGTGGCAACAATATTGCTTTGTGTAATTGTATTAAGGGAAACTACAACCCCATTTACACAACGCGGTATAACTCACACTGGTGGAATTCACACCTCCTAACCCGTGTGGTATGAAGAGATCTTGAATAACTATCTATAGGTCATTAAGCTTTGAAGAATAAAACCCCAATTAAGAAGTGAACGGTAAAATGGTGAAATGTTTGTTAACCATATTTTATTTACATTTTAGTAGATGTATTGTTTTGGAATTTAAAAACAGACTGATCTCCTAAAATCTCAAGAAATGTAAGTTATGGTGAGGAATGTACACTTGAACCATGTTTGAGAGAAATACCATTGTCTGGTTCATATTCATAATGTTAGGGTGATGGGAGTAGGCCTGTACACACAGTACGTGATGCTGACAGTGCAGACCGAGCTGTGAGAGAGGTGTCTCCTATTCTGTGTTAATAAACACAGGCAACTCAAAAGCGTCTCTAGGAAGAGGAAGTCCACGGCCCCACTGGAGTACTGAGCTGTCATGACAGCTCGGTTTTAACCGTCATTTCACAGAATTCACACAGTTGAACAGCAGTTGACTATAACTGTTCTCACCACTTGCTACTCACCACTGAGATCCTCCGGTCATGACTGAAGTAATATGAACAGAACGAGTGGGGTTGCTTTGGCAGCTCAGGCAAGATGAGCTCTCTCTGCTCTCTCTCTCTCTCTCTCTCTCTCTCTCTCTCTCTCTCTCTCTCTCTCTCTCTCTCTCTCTCTCTCTCTCTCTCTCTCTCTCTCTCTCTCTCTCTCTCTCTTTCTCTTTCTCTTTCTCTTTCTCTTTCTCTCTCTCTCTCCCTCTCTCTCTCTCTCGCTCTCTCTCTCTCTCTCCCTCTCTCTCTCTCTCCCTCTCTCTCTCTCTCTCTGTGTCTTTAAAGTTATTTACACTGTGAAATAAACTGTGAAGTGAGCAGACTGACTGCAGTGAATGAAGGGAGGGAGGGAGCACCCAGATCTCATTAGTGTTAAACCATTAAGAATACAAAGGCCTCAGAGTCAAGGTCTCGAGGACTTGACTGACACTTTAATGTATAGCATCATACACTAAATGTCATATCATTCTCCCAATCTACTCTATGTTCATTAGAAAACTACGGATTCAGATCGTCACTCACTGCCCTAGACAGACAGTAGACAGTGAGCCTTTCAGCCAGTGAAAACCTTCAAACTGTCAATCCTTTATCCTTCAGCTCCGCCACGCTTGTGATCCTCTTTGATATGATCCTGCAGTGTACAGATGCTTGGGAAAGTTGACCAGCTGAATGATACATAATACAAGTAGTCTCCAGGGGCCCGTGGGCCGTCCGTCAATGTTTCTCACTCATAACAAACATTCCAGGGCATCTCTGACTCCTCTGACCTCTGCAAGGAACGGGATGAACAGACAGAGGGTGGGTTGGCTAGTAAATTAACCACAGACAGGAGGTGGGTTGGCTAGTAAATCAACCACAGACAGGAGGGTGGGTTGGCTGGTAAATCAACCACAGACAGGAGGGTAGGTTGGCTGGTAAATCAACCACAGACAGGAGGGTAGGTTGGCTGGTAAATCAACCACAGACAGGAGGTGGGTTGGCTGGTAAAACAACCACAGACAGAGGGTGGTTTGGCTGGTAAAACAACCACAGACAAGAGGGTGGGTTGGCTAGTAGAACAACCACAGACAGAGGGTGGGTTGGCTGGTAAATCAACCACAGACAGAGGGTGGGTTGGCTGATAAAACAACCACAGACAGAGGGTGGGTTGAATGGTAAAACAACCACAGACAGAGGGTGGGTTGGCTAGTAAATCAACCACAGACAGGAGGTGAGTTTGCTGGTAAAACAACCACAGACAGAGGGTGGGTTGGCTAGTAAATCAACCACAGACAGGAGGTGGGTTGGCTAGTAAAACAACCACAGACAGAGGGTGGGTTGGCTAGTAAATTAACCACAGACAGGAGGTGGGTTGGCTAGTAAAACAACCACAGACAGAGGGTGGGTTGGCTAGTAAATCAACCACAGACAGGAGGGTGGGTTGGCTGGTAAATCAACCACAGACAGGAGGGTAGGTTGGCTGGTAAATCAACCACAGACAGGAGGTGGGTTGGCTGGTAAAACAACCACAGACAGAGGGTGGTTTGGCTGGTAAAACAACCACAGACAAGAGGGTGGGTTGGCTAGTAGAACAACCACAGACAGAGGGTGGGTTGGCTGGTAAATCAACCACAGACAGAGGGTGGGTTGGCTGATAAAACAACCACAGACAGAGGGTGGGTTGAATGGTAAAACAACCACAGACAGGAGGGTGGGTTGGCTAGTAAATCAACCACAGACAGGAGGTGAGTTTGCTGGTAAAACAACCACAGACAGAGGGTGGGTTGGCTAGTAAATCAACCACAGACAGGAGGTGGGTTTGCTGGTAAAACAACCACAGACAGAGGGTGGGTTGGCTAGTAAATCAACCACAGACAGGAGGTGGGTTTGCTGGTAAATCAACCACAGACAGATGGTGGGTTGGCTGGTAAAACAACCACAGACAGGAGGTTGGGTTGGCTGGTAAATCAACCACAGACAGAGGGTGGGTTGGCTGGTAAAACAACCACAGACAGAGGGTGGGTTGGCTGGTAAAACAACCACAGACAGAGGGTGGGTTGGCTGGTAAAACAACCACAGACAAGAGGGTGGGTTGGCTGATTAAACAACCACAGACAGAGGGTGGGTTGGCTAGTAAAACAACCACAGACAGGAGGGTGGGTTGGCTGGTAAATCAACCACAGACAGGAGGGTGGGTTGGCTGGTAAATCAACCATAGACAGGAGGTGGGTTGGCTGATAAAACAACCACAGACAGAGGGTGGGTTGGCTAGTAAAACAACCACAGACAGAGGGTGGGTTGGCTGGTAAAACAACTTCAGATAGAGAGTGGGTTGGCTGGTAAAACAACCACAGACAGAGGGTGGGTTGGCTGGTAAAACAACCACAGACAGCGGGTGGGTTGGCTGGTAAAACAACCACAGACAGAGGGTGGGTTGGCTGATAAAACAACCACAGACAGAGGGTGGGTTGGCTAGTAGAACAACCACAGACAGAGGGTGGGTTGGCTGGTATAACAACCACAGACAGGAGGTGGGTTGGCTGGTAAATCAACCACAGACAGGAGGGTGGGTTGAATGGTAAAACAACCACAGACAGGAGGTGGGTTGGCTGGTAAATCAACCACAGACAGAGGGTGGGTTGGCTGATAAAACAACCACAGACAGAGGGTGGGTTGAATGGTAAAACAACCACAGACAGGAGGGTGGGTTGGCTAGTAAATCAACCACAGACAGAGGGTGGGTTGGCTGATAAAACAACCACAGACAGAGGGTGGGTTGAATGGTAAACCAACCACAGATAGGAGGGTGGGTTTGCTGGTAAAACAACCACAGACAGAGGGTGGGTTGGCTAGTAAATCAACCACAGACAGGAGGTGGGTTGGCTAGTAAAACAACCACAGACAGAGGGTGGGTTGGCTAGTAAAACAACCACAGACAGAGGGTGGGTTGGCTGGTAAAACAACCACAGACAGAGGGTGGGTTGGCTAGTAAATCAACCACAGACAGAGGGTGGGTTGGCTGGTAAAACAACCACAGACAGAGGGTGGGTTGGCTGGTAAAACAACCACAGACAGAGAGGTGGGTTGGCTAGTAAATCAACCACAGACAGAGGGTGGGTTGGCTGGTAAAACAACCACAGACAGAGGGTGGGTTGGCTGGTAAAACAACCACAGACAGAGGGTGGGTTGGCTGGTAAAACAACCACAGACAGAGGGTGGGTTGGCTGGTAAAACAACCACAGACAGAGGGTGGGTTGGCTAGTAAATCAACCACAGGCAGAGGGTGGGTTGGCTAGTAAATCAACCACAGACAGAGGGTGGGTTGGCTAGTAAATCAACCACAGTACAGTACTCAGTGCACCACAAGCACATTGACAAACCCACACCACACAGTAGGTAGCAAGGATTGCTCTACAACACTGTGGGAAAAACATGGCGTGTGCAATTTCCCATTCTCAGGTATACAGGTACATAGAGAGACTTCCTATAAAGAAAGACATACAGACACAAGACCGGAAGTAAAATGAAACTGGAGGTGCGTTTCAACAACTTGCACATTCATCTTCTGCCGATCTACCATTCCAGTGTTTTAATTGCTATATTGTAATTACTTCGCCACCATGGCCTATTTATTTCCTTAACTCACCTCATTTGCACTCACTGTATATAGACTTTTTGTTTTCTTTTGTTCTACTGTATTATTGACTGTATGTTTGTTTATTCCATGTGTAACTCTGTGTTGTTGTATGTGTCGAACTGCTTTGCTTTATCTTGGCCAGGTCGCAGTTGCAAATGAGAACTTGTTCTCAACTGGCCTACCTGGTTAAATAAAGGTGTTCTCAACTGGCCTACCTGGTTAAATAAAGGTGTTCTCAACTAGCCTACCTGGTTAAATAAAGGTGTTCTCAACTAGCCTACCTGGTTAAATAAAGGTGTTCTCAACTGGCCTACCTGGTTAAATAAAGGGGAAATAAAATTAAAAATTAAAAACAAGGAAAATAGTTTGCAAACATTAGATAATGTTAGCTAATAAATGACATGTGTTTTGTCTGTTTGGGGTCTAAACTGCTGCTACGAATAATAATGTAGAAAATAATGCCCTTGAATGAGTAGGTGTGTCCAAACATTTGACTGGTAATGTAAGTGTCTGTTTGGGGTCTACACATAAATAACGCTGGTCATGTAGGTTTTCTATTCATGTAGTAAAAATAGCAAAGTTATTTGAAGTTGGAATGTTGACGCTAGAAAGCCACGGTGACCAATACAACAATGAAGCTTCACCATTACATTCCGGAACGTTCATTCAAGTCATCCAACTGCAAATGGTTACTAAGTGACATGTTCACCGCAAACAGAACCCTTGTTGTACACACCTTGGGTTGCCGGGTAACTATAAAATGACATGAAATCTAGCAATCATGTCACGCTATATGCCATCGGGTTTTAAAGAATCATGATAATTTCCTTCAGCCACGCTCTCCCACTGGAGATGAACATGGAATCTGGAATGTGGGTTGAACATGAATGTGGCCATGGTTTAAGGACCACGTTCAGTTGAATGATTGCTTAATGGAATACATTTAGCAGTGTCATTACTGCGACACATTACAGCACCACAGCAACAGCTCATTCTGACCCAGAAGGAGGAGATCTCCCAGAGGAGGTACATGATCATTAGATGCATTTTCTCCACCATGAAAATACCCACATATCGTGAAAGGAGAAAGAGGTTATTACCATATCATCAAGGGAGAAAGAGGGTTATAAACTATCATGATGGGAGAAAGAGGGTTATAACCACATCATGAAGGGAGAAAGAGGGTTATAAACTATCATGAAGGGAGAAAGAGGGTTATAACCACATCATGAAGGGAGAAAGAGGGTTATAAACTATCATGAAGGGAGAAAGAGGGTTATAACCACATCATGAAGGGAGAAAGAGGGTTATAGCCACATCATGAAGGGAGGAAGAGGGTTATAAACTATCATGAAGGGAGAAAGAAGGTTATAACCACATCAAGAAGGGAGAAAGAGGGTTATAACCACATCATGAAGGGAGAAAGAGGGTTATAAACTATCATGAATGGAGAAAGAGAGTTATAAACTATCATGACTGGAGAAAAATGGTTATAACCACATCGTGAAGGGAGAAAAGGGGTTATAACCACATCATGAAGGGAGAAAGAGGGTTATAAACTATCATGAAGGGAGAAAGAGGGTTATAAACTA
The DNA here is from genome assembly GCF_002021735.2 of Oncorhynchus kisutch. Lineage (NCBI taxonomy): Eukaryota > Metazoa > Chordata > Actinopteri > Salmoniformes > Salmonidae > Oncorhynchus > Oncorhynchus kisutch. The sequence goes on from NC_034192.2 coordinate 62,065,752, forward strand.
TCATGAAGGGAGAAAGAGGGTTATAAACTATCATGATGGGAGAAAGAGGGTTATAAACTATCATGAAGGGAGAAAGAGGGTTATAAACTATCATGAAGGAAGAAAGAGGGTTATAACCACATCATGAAGGGAGAAAGAGGGTTATAAACTATCATGAAGGGAGAAAGAGGGTTATAACCACATCATGAAGGGAGAAAGAGGGTTATAAACTATCATGAAGGGAGAAAGAGGGTTATAGCCACATCATGAAGGGAGGAAGAGGGTTATAAACTATCATGAAAGGAGAAAGAAGGTTATAACCACATCAAGAAGGGAGAAAGAGGGTTATAACCACATCATGAAGGGAGAAAGAGGGTTATAAACTATCATGAATGGAGAAAGAGAGTTATAAACTATCATGACTGGAGAAAAATGGTTATAACCACATCGTGAAGGGAGAAAAGGGGTTATAACCACATCATGAAGGGAGAAAGAGGGTTATAAACTATCATGAAGGGAGAAAGAGGGTTATAAACTATCATGAAGGGAGAAAGAGGGTTATAAACTATCATGATGGGAGAAAGAGGGTTATAAACTATCATGAAGGGAGAAAGAGGGTTATAAACTATCATGAAGGGAGAAAGAGGGTTATAAACTATCATGAAGGGAGAAAGAGTGTTATAACCACATCATGAAGGGAGAAAGAGGGTTATAAACACATCATGAAGGGAGAAAGAAGGTTATAACCACATCATGAAGGGAGAAAGAGGGTTATAAACTATCATGAAGGGAGAAAGAGGGTTATAGCCACATCATGAAGGGAGAAAGAGGGTTATAAACTATCATGAAGGGAGAAAGGGGGTTATAACCACATCATGAAGGGAGAAAGAGGGTTATAACCACATGATGAAGGGAAAAATAGGGTTATAAACTATCATGAAGGGAGAAAGAAGGTTATAAACTATCATGAAGGGAGAAAGAGGGTTATAAACTATCATGAAGGGAGAAAGAGGGTTATAAACTATCAGGAAGGGAAAAAGAGGGTTATAGCCACATCATGAAGGGAGAAAGAGGGTTATAAACTATCAGGAAGGGAGAAAGAGGGTTATAACCATGTCTTTTTACAGAACATACTGAAAGAGTTCAGACCTCTTAACTTTTTCAAAATTTTGTTACATTACAGCCTTATTCTAAAATGGACTCAATTGTTTTTTCCCCCTCAAACATCTACACTCAGTACCCCATAATGATGAAAACATTGCGTAACATTTTAACAAAATAAAACACTGAAATAACAAATGTACCATAAGTATTCAGACTCTTTACTCAGTACTTTGTTGAAGCACCTTTAGCAGCGATAACAGTGTAGAGTCTTCTTGGGTATGACGCTACAAGCTTGGCACACCTGTACTTGGGGAATTTCTCCCGTTCTTCTCTACAGATCCTCTCAAGCTCAGTCAGGTCGGATGGGCAGCAGAGATGTTCAATTGGGTTCATGTCCGGGCTCTGGCTGGGCCACTCATGGACATTCAGAGACTTGTCCTGAAGCCACTCCTTAGTCGGCTTGGCTGTTTGCGTAGGGTCGTTGTTCTGTTGGAAGGTGAACCTTTGTCCCAGGTCCTCAGCATTCTGGAGCAGTTTTCATCAAGGTTCTTTGTTCCGTTCATCTTTCCCTCGATACTGACTAGTCTCCCAGTCCCCTGCTGCTGAAAAACATCTCCACAGCATGATGATGCCACTACCATGCTTCACCGTAGGGATGGTGCCAGGTTTCCTCTGGACATGATGCTTGGCATTCAGGCAAAAGAGTTCAATTTTGGTTTCATCAGACCAGCATCTTGTTTCTCATGGTCTGAGAGTCCTTTAGGTGCCTTTAGGTAAACTCCAAATCGGCTGTCATGTACCTTTTACTGAGGAGTGGCTTCTGTCTGGCCACTCTACCACAAAGCACTGATTGGTGAAGTGCTGCAGAGATGGTTGTCCTTCTGGAAGGTTTTCCCAACTCCACAGAGGAACTCTGGAGCCATCAGGTTCTTGGTCACCTCCCTGACCAAGGCCCTTCTCCCGCGATTGCTCAGTTTTGCCAGGCGGCCAACTCTAGGAGAAGTCTTGGTGGTTCCAAACTTTTTCCATTTAAAAATGATTGAGGTCACTGTGTTCTTGGGGACCTTCAATGAAGCAGACATATTTTGGTACCCTTCCCCAGATCTGTGCCTCGACACAATCCTGTCTCGGAGCTCTACGGACAATTCCTTTGACCTCTTGGCTTGATTTTTGCTCTGACCATGCACTGTCAACTGTGGAACCTTATATAGACTTGTGTGTGCCCTTCCAAATCATGTCCAATCAATTGAACTTACCACAGGTGGACTCCAATCAAGTTGTAGATAAAATCTCAGGGATGATCACTGGAAACAGGTTGCACCCGAGCTCATTTTCGATTCTCATAGCAAAGGGTCTGAATATTTATGTAATTTTGTTTTTTTTCAGTTTTTAGTTTTAATAAATGTGCAAAACTTTATTTTTTACTTAATCCATTTGTGAATAAGGCTGTACAACTAAATGTGGGAAAAGGCAAGGTGTCTGAATACTTTTCAAAAGCACTGTGGATAGCGACCCTGAACAATTTCTGCAGCAGCGAAAGTGCTTCTTGTTGTTCATATTAAATCTACAGACTGTAAGTGATGTCAATCATTATGTTTTATATATTATTTAGTGAAGCTGAATGGAGAGGCACAATTCATCCGTGTACCTCTCAGAGTTGTACCCACACCCTTGTTGATATAAAATGAAAGACAAGACGGGTGTCAAGGTTGGAATAAATTGGGATCTAGATGCAGAACAGCACAATGAGCTCTGGTGTTTTTAATCAATTATTTATCCAATATTTTAATTATCCGAAAGCTGAGAATGATCAAAGCCACGGTTCGAGCCCCACTGCCATCGCTCGCTAAGACACTCTTCCACCGCTTTGATGTGGGTAAGCATCACATGCACTTATCTCCATCTCTGTGCCGGGCATGGCTGTGGGTGCTTGGAAACCAGTGGTCTGGAGAGGCTTATAGATGGAGAGGAGAGGGTCAGCGACCCAGCACTACAGAGATGGATCACACATTATTCTCTCCTGTAAACTGCGATATACAATAAACATAGGCTAGAAACTAAGGTTACTTTAAGGTCATCTTTTGAAGAACTTTCTCTGTTCAACTGTGTTGCGTTATCACACATTTAATTGGTTGGTGAGGTCTGTATCGCAAAGCTATTTACATCGTGAAATGTTGAATAGAACATAGTACCAAAGGAATGTCCCATAACTCTTTGATCAATACGTTCGGTTAACAATTTAAATAAAGCACCTCTTCAAACAACGTTGAATTTCAGCTCCTAACTTTGTCTTCATGTTTGACGCATTAAATAAATAAATACAATTTTAATCAGGTTTCAGTCTCAATGGCAAGATAATATTAACGCTAACTAAGAGGACCAACTACAGCCCACTAATACTCTGAGGGGATCCAGTTAAACTGATCTAGCTACCTAATGTTAGACTAGAATGAGGTAATCAGACTAGCTTTAGATGTCCTATAACCTTTTTGGGGACGCAAATGTCTCACCTGGCCATTTGCCAGGGAAAATGCAGAGCACCAGATTCAAATAAAATACTATACAATTCAAACCTTCATTAAATCACACGTAAGATACTAAAATAAAGCTACTCTCATTGTGAATCATGACAGATTTTTAAAATGCTTTTCAGCAAAAGCATAAGAAGCTATTAAGTAAGTAAACAAAGGGGTTAGCATATTTCAACCCTGCAGGCACTACACAAAACGCTGAAATAAAATATAAAACATGCCTTACCTTTGACGAGCTTCTTTTGTTGGCACTCCAATATGTCCCATAAACATCACAATTGGTCCTTTTGTTCGATTAATTCCGTCCATATATATCCAAAATGTCTATTTATTTGGCCCGTTTGATCCAGAAAAAACAGCTTCCAAAATGCGCAACGTCACTACAAAATATTGAGTTGCCTATAAACTTTGCCAAAATATTTCAAACTACTTTTGTAATGCAACTTTAGGTATTTTTAAACGTTAATAATCGATCAAATTGAAGACGAGTCTATCTGTGTTCAATACAGGAACACAACAAACCAAGCTACGTTTCAAGTCTTGCGCAACTCTCAACAGTGTTACGCAGTTCCTAGTTGGCCCTACTTCTTCATTGCACAAATGAATAACCTCAACCAAATTCCAAAGACTGGTGACATCCAGTGGAAGCGGTACGAACTGAAAACAAGTTCCTAAGAAATATCGTTTGCCAATGAGAAATCAGTGAACAGACAGAGTCCTCAAAAAAAATCTGAACGGTTAATGTCAATTTATTTGGCGCGTTTGATCCAGAAAATACAGCTTACACAAAAACGCAACGTCACTACAAAATATTTCAAAAGTTGCCTACAAACTTTGCCAAAATATTTCAAACTACTTTTGTAATACAACTTTAGGTATTTTTAAAACATTAATAATCGATCAAATTGTAGACGGGTCTTTCGGGGTTCAATACAGGATTGAAAACAAACCAGCGATACTTTTCACGTCTTGCGAAACGCTCAAAAGAGTTAGCCAGTTCCTAGTTGGCCTACTTCTTCATTGCACAAAGGAATAACCTCAACCAAATTCCAAAGACTGGTGACATCCAGTGGAAACGGTAGGAACTGAAAACAGGTTCCTAAGAAATATCCCTTGGCAATGACAAATCAGGGAACAGAGACAGGAAGAAAATCTGAACAGTTAGTCCTCTGGGTTTTGCCTGCTACATAAGTTCTGTTATACTCACAGACATGATTCAAATAAACAGGCAGTTCAGATCAGTCAAACGTCTGATCTACAACACATTTCTTCCGACATAATACTAACACAGTTCCTTTCATGGTTTGACCAGTTATTTGCTAATTAATTTGGGTTGATTACTCTTTTCTTACTCTGCCTGGGGAAGGATTGTCACTTGGCAGCGTTCACCCTCATTAACAACTTAATAATTTACGGGGCAATCATCTTAAAAAGACATTTTGAACTTCTATCCCATTTACCTCTATACCCTAAAGGATAACACTATTTATACCCATCCTCTAACGCATCCAATTTGCTAACCTCAGAAAAGTGTGACTGAGTCGCAAATGGTCCCCTATTCCTTATATAGTGCACCCTGCCTTATGGGTCCTGGTCCAATGTAGTGCAATATATTTAGGGAATAGGGTGTTGTTTGGGATGCTGTCAGTCTTCCGACGACTTATTGACATTTTCCATTACTGGGCTGCACACACATATGGTCCTCTGGCTAGCCAGACCACAGGCTCAGTCGCATTTATGAATGTTAACAGGTTGCTCTATTTTTCACTGCTGTGAGACAATAACACAGTTGAACTTGACCAAAGCATTCTCATCGTTCTCCTGCAAATTCGTTTTTTTTGTTGTTGCATAGGCTATAGGAAATGCACAGGTTGGCATGAAGTTTTCACCAGTATCATCTAAACTGTAATAGACAGTGCTGGCTTGTTAGTTTGTTGCTACATTACACCACTTATTTGTGACCTAACAAGACACATGCTGCTATGTCAGGGATATTGTGTTTGTACTGTAGCGTGCACTAGGTTCTGTTACTGTTGTAGCACATTCACAACACATATAAAACACAGATTGTACACACTCACAGCTCCACTGTCCTGCAGTGAACAAAGTGTAATCTCTTGATTTGTTGACACATTACTGCATTTTCTGTATAAATATACTCACTTCATAGTTCCTGTTCATCATTTCACATTAGTGGGGGGGGGGGGGATTTCTTGATGTGTTGATAACGTACTTTTTGTTCATCATTTCACCTCAGTCGGTAACCGTCTCAGCTTGTCTTTCTCTTTCAATGTTTCCCCTTCAACCTCAGACCTCAGTCAGTAACCGTCTCAGCTTGTCTTTCTCTTTCAATGTTTCCCATTCAACCTCAGTCCTCAGTCAGTAACCGTCTCAGCTTGTCTTTCTCTTTCAATGTTTCCCCTTCAACCTCAGACCTCAGTCAGTAACCGCCTCAGCTTGTCAACATCATCAATGTTTCCCTTCAGTCTCAGATCTTCCTCAGTCAGTAACCCTCTCAGATCTCAGTCTCAGATCTTCCTCAGTCAGTAACCCTCTCAGCTTGTCGACTTCATCACTGTTTCCCTTCACCCTCAGATCTTCCTCAGTCACGTGGTCACATTATTATACACAGCACAAAGAAAACATCATTTTGTGATAAAAAAATTAAATACTGTTATCTCTCTCTCTCTCTCTAAACTATTATCTGGTCCCCTGGGACAAGAGACTATATCCTGCAGTCGTGTGGGCCTCTTTGTTCCCAATTTAGAAGCTTGACACTGTTTATTGTTCATTTTTGATGCTTCGTTTGATATTCTGTGTTCTTTCACCGCTGACATGCCAACACATCTTTATCAGTGTCAGTTATAACGGTCTTGTCGTGTGATGTCAGGTTCTGCATTGAACATACGTTACATTTTCTTACCAGGGTGTATTTTCTAACTGAGCAGTATAACAATTTGACTTATAGCAGCATTCGTTCTCTCCCTGAGAAATCAATACAGATCTGAAGTCTCCGTTCTATCTGAAACAGAAAGCCATCTTTGAGCGTATAGATGAACTTTGACCTGCTTATATCATAAACATTTATCGGAGCGTTTAACAACAGCAACCAGGCGAAATAATATTTCGCATCAATTGTGTCGCTGAAGATGACATTCCATATGAACCATCTTTAAGGCTTGACTCTTTAATTACAGATAAAATCAATACTGTGGTTGAATGCAGTGCAATCATGGACAGTATACAATAACATCTTTTCTTCCCCTTCTTCTTCCCACCATGTGTTATTACAGGAGGGTTGTCTTCTCAGCAAGATAACGTCTGCAAACGTAAGTCTAACACTACCGCATGACATTTTTCTCAACAAATTTCCCCACAATGCATTTTCTCAGCCATTTGATTGATTTATTTTCACGCAAAAAAAAAAGGCAAACAACTCCGGACTTGGAACCATTTCGTGTGTACATGTTGTAGTTCCATGTCATGTTCTGTGTCTATGAACCTTACCTGTCAGTTTAACTTTGAAACTGAGAACAAGACAGCTGATGAAAATTCTAACGATGCATTAAACAAACAGGTTAATTGTAAGGGCAGAGTTGTTATTTTGATTATCTAGTCATTAGTCAGGACAATTAAATACAAGTAGCTTCAAGCAAAATGCATTCCTTTGTTTTTTAGCAGATGTCACTTTGTGAATTGTTTGTAAAGGTGTTAGATTCGTCTTGTCTTTGCATGCATGGGTAATTCTTTAATTGTCATGAAAGGACACTCTTCTTCACTAGAATGTTGTTTCCTTCACGGGTTGCTTTGTACCACGTCAAAGCCCTGAAGGTGCAGAATGCATCCAATTCAGTTCTTGAAATTGAAGAAATGTGTTCTGTGTTTGGATTGCTGATGTTATGGTTTATAATTTAAAGTTTTTCTGTAAGACTCAGCGATGTAGAAACAACGTTCTTTTCAAATTCTCTCAGTTTCTTTATGTTTGATGGCACAGCTCTACCTGACTTGTTCCTACGGCAACAAAAGACACAGCACCCTTTTTCGCTCTTACGGCAGCCAGACCACATAACAGCAAATGGAATTATACTGCAACACATGACCTTCATGTCTTCTGTTACCTTTCATCTATTTTTCACTTTCGTTTTCTTACAATAAATCTATTTTTCTCATATATTGTATATTGCAACACTTATCCCAGGCCTTGGAGTTCAGTTGACTGAATTCTGTTCTGTATGTAAAGCCTTGAGCTTGTCACTATGTGACCGACAGCGTTGCACCCAGTCCTCATGCAAGACCCATCACAATACTGTGTTAACCCTTTGAACTAAAGTCTTGCCTTTAGCTTGGGGAGCTAATTATCCAAAGCTCATCTCTTGACTGGTTCACTGACCCTCCTCCATTACATAGTTGTCGTGGCCAAACGCTAATGATGAAGTAATTACAGTCCCGGCAAGAACAATTGATATTCATGTGCGTCACATAAAGTGATGCATTACACAATATTTAACAAGGACAACGGTTTAGACAGGTTTCATCTCACCTGTACATTGCAGGGTTTCAGAGTGCAAAATATACATGTTTTACAACTGAGCAGGCTTGCACTATGATCTGGAATGTGGACATATTGTTGTTGGTGAATAGTGTCCTGGTTTAATTTGCCATGTTTCAGATTCTACTTCCTGTTTAACTGTACTAGATCAAGACATAGCTCCACTATATATATATATATATTAGTCCTGTCTGAAAGTATTCATAACCTTTGCTTTTTTCCACATTTTATGGAGTTACAGCCTGAAATTAAAATTGATTCAATTTCGATTTTATGTCCCTGGCCTACACACAATAGCAATTAATGTCAAAAGTGGAATTATTCTTTTAGAAAAATTGTTACAAATTAATTTAAAATGAAAAGCTTAAAATGTCTTGATTCAATAAGCATTCAACCCCTTAGTTATGGCAAGCCTAAATACATTCAGGAGTAAAAAATGTGCTTAACAAGTCACATAATAAGTTGCATGGAGTCACTCTGTGTCACGCCCTGACCTTAGATATCTTTGTTTTCTTGATATTTTGGTTAGGTCAGGGTGTGACTAGGGTGGACACGCTAGTTTTTTTTATTATCTAGGGCTTTTGAATGTCCAGGGTTGTTGTAGGTCTAGGGGTTTTTGTATTTCTATGTTGGCCTGATATGGTTCTCAATCAGAGACAGCTGTTTATCGTTGTCTCTGATTGGGGATCATATTTAGGTAACCATTTCCCTTTGGTGTTTGTGGGATCTTGTCTATATGTAGTTGCCTGTCAGCACTCGTTTGTATAGCTTCACATTTCGTTTTGTTATTTTGTTAGTTTGTTCAGTGTTCATTCTTTAAATAAATAAGAATGTACGGATACCACGCTGCGCCTTGGTCCGATCCTTATAACAAACATGACAGAAGATCCCACCAACAAAGGACCAAGCAGCGTATTCAGGGAGAATGGAACAGGGAAGAGATTCTGGATGGAGCAGGACCCTGGACGCAGGCTGGGGAGTATCGCCGTCCTAAGGAGGAGATAGAGGCAGCGAAAGCGGAATGGCGATATTACGAAGAGTTGTACCAACGAGACAAGCACCAGACGAAGCCACCTAACATTTTTTGGGGGGGCACACGGGGAGATTGGCTTGGAGACCTGAGCCAACTCCTCGTGCTTACCGTGGGGAGCATGTAACTGGTCAGACACCGTGTTACGCAGTGATGCGCACGGTGTCTTCAGTTCGCATTCATAGCCCGGTGCGCTCTATTCCAGCTCCTCGCATTTGCTGGGCTAGAATGGGCATCCAGCCAGGACAGATGGTGCCGGCTCAGCGCTCCTGGTCTCCAGTACACCTCCTTGGACCAGGATATCCTGCGCCGGCTCTGTGTACTGTGTCTCCGGTGCGTCTGCACAGCCCAGTGTGTCTTGTGCTAGCGCCCTGCACTTGCCGGGCTCAAGTGAACATCCAGCCAGGACACATTGTGCCAGCTCTACGTTCTAGATCTCCAGTGCGCTTCCAGAGTCCAGTAAGTCCTGTGCCTCCTCCCCGCACTCGCCCTGAGGTGCGTGTCTTCAGCCCGGGGCCACCTGTACCGGTCCCACATACCAGGCCTCCAGTGCGCCTCCAGAGTCCAGTACATCCTGTGCCTGCTCCTCGCACTCGCCCTGAGGTGCGTGTCTTCAGCCCGGGGCCACCTGTACCGGTCCCACACACCAGGCCACCAGTGCGCCTCCAGAGTCCAGTACATCCTGTGCCTGCTCCTCGCACTCGCCCTGAGGTGCGTGTCTTCAGCCCGGGGCCACCTGTACCGGTCCCACGCACCAGGCCTCCAGTACGCCTCCAGAGTCCAGTACGTCCTGTGCCTGCTCCTCGCACTCGCCCTGAGGTGTGTGTCTTCAGCCCAGGGCCACCTGTACCGGTCCCACACACCAGGCCTCCAGTGCGCCTCCAGAGTCCAGTACGTCCTGTGCCTGCTCCGCCCTGAGGTGCGTGTCTTCAGCCCGGTGCCACCTGTACTGGTCCCACACACCAGGCCTCCAGTGCGCCTCCAGAGTCCAGTACATCCTGTGCCTGCTCCTCGCACTCGCCCTGAGGTGCGTGTCTTCAGCCCGGGGCCACCTGTACCGGTCCCACGCACCAGGCCTCCAGTACGCCTCCAGAGTCCAGTATGTCCTGTGCCTGCTCCTCGCACTGAGGTGCGTGTCTTCAGCCCGGTGCCACCTGTACCGGTCCCACGCACCAGGCCTCCAGTCCGCCAGTCCTCCAGTCCATCTATCTATCTATCTATCTATCTATCTATCTATCTATCTATCTATCTATCTATCTATCTATCTATCTATCTATCTATCTATCTATCTAAATACATATATATATATATATATATATATTTATTTATTTATATCTATCTACTGTATATCTCATTATATATATATATATATATATATATCTCTCTCTCTCTATATATAAATATATATATCTCTATATATACATATACACTGCTCCAAAAAATAATGGGAACACTAAAATAACATCCTAGATCTGAATGAATGAAATATTCTTATGAAATACATAGTTGAATGTGCTGACAACAAAATCACACAAAAATGATCAATGGAAATCAAATTTATCAACCCACGGAGGTCTGGATTTGGAGTCACACTCAAAATTAAAGTGGAAAACCACACTACAGGATCCACACTACAGGATCCAACTTTGATGTAATGTCCTTAAAACAAGTCCAAATGAGGCTCAGTAGTGTGTGTGGCCTCCACGTGCCTGTATGACCTCCCTACAACGCCTGGGCATGCTCCTGATGAGGTGGCGGATGGTCTCCTGAGGGATCTCCTCCCAGACCTGGACTAAAGCATCCGCCAACTCCTGGACAGTCTGTGGTGCAACGTGGCATTGGTGGATGGAGCGAGACATGATGTCCCAGATGTGCTCAATTGGATTCAGGTCTGGGGAACGGGAGGGCCAGTCCATAGCATCAATGCCTTCCTCTTGCAGGAACTGCTGACACACTCCAGCCACATGAGGTCTAGCATTGTCTTGCATTAGGAGGAATCCAGGGCCAACCACACCAGCATATGGTCTCACAAGGGGTCTGAGGATCTTATCTCGGTACCTAATGGCAGTCAGGCTACCTCTGGCAAGCACATGGAGGGCTGTGCGGCCCCCCAAAGAAATGCCACCCCACACCATGACTGACCCACCGCCAAACCGGTCATGCTGGAGGATGTTGCAGGCAGCAGAACGTTCTCCACGGCGTCTCCAGACTGTCACGTCTGTCACATGTGCTCAGTGTGAACCTGCTTTCATCTGTGAAGAGCACAGGGCGCCAGTGGCGAATTTGACAATCTTGGTGTTCTCTGGCAAATGCCAAACGTCCTGCACGGTGTTGGGCTGTAAGCACAACCCCCACCTGTGGATGTCGGGCCCTCATACCACCCTCATGGAGTCTGTTTCTGACCGTTTGAGCAGACACATGCACATTTGTGGCCTGCTGGAGGTCATTTTGCAGGGCTCTGGCAGTGTTCCTCCTTACACAAAGGCGGAGGTAGCGGTCCTGCTGCTGGGCTGTTGACCTCCTACGGCCTCCTCCACGTCTCCTGATATACTGGCCTGTCTCCTGGTAGTGCCTCCATGCCTCCGTGCCTCCAAATTGGGCCCAAAGTGTCAATATTTTGTTTGGCCACCATCATTTTCCAGCACTGCCTTAACCCTCTTGGGCATGGAGTTCACCAGAGCTTCACAGGTTGCAGCAGGAGTCCTCTTCCACTCCTCCATGACGACATCACAGAGCTGGTGGATGTTAGAGACCTTGCACTCCTGAGGTTGGGTGATTGTGGAGGCCAGGTCATTTGATGTAGCACCCCATCACTCTCCTTCTTGGTCAAATAGCTCTTACACAGCCTGGAGGTGTGTTTTGGTGTGTATTGGTCATTGTCCTGTTAAAAAAAAAAAAAAAAATCCCACTAAGCGCAAACCAGATTGAATGGTGTATCCGTGCAGAATGCTGTGGTTGAAATGCTGGTTAAGTGTGCCTTGAATTCAAAGTAAATCACAGACAGTGTCACCAGCTAAGCACCTCCATACCATCACACCTCCTCCTCCATGCTTCATGGTGGGGACCACACATGCGGATATCATCCGTTCCCCTACTCTGCATCTCACAAAAGACAGATTTCCACCTGTCTAATGTCCATTGCTCGTGTTTCATCGCCTAAGCAAGTCTCTTCTTCTTATTGGTGTCCTTTAGTAGTGGTTTCTTTGCAACAATTTGACCATGAAGGCCTGATTCATGCACGTCTCCTCTGAACAGTTGATGTTGAGATGTGTAAGTTACTTGAACTCTGTGAAGCATTTATTTGGGCTGAAATCTGAAGTGCAGTTATCTCTAATGAACTTATCCTTTCCTGTGGCGGTCCTCTTGAGAGCCAGTTTCATTATTATGCTTTATTGTTCTTTGTGACTGCACTTGAAGAAACGTTCAAAGTTCTTGACATTTTCCGGATTGACTGACCTAAAAGTAATGATGGACTGTCATTTCTCTTTGCTTATCTGAGCTGTTCTTCCTATTTGGTAGAAGACTTGGTCTTTTACCATATAGGGCTACCTTCTGTATACCAACCCTACCTTGTCACAACTGATTGACTCAAACGCGTTAAGACGTAAAGAAATTCCACAAATTAACTTTTAACAAGGCACATCTGTTAATTGAAATGCATTCCAGGTGACTACCTCATGAAGCTGGTTGAGAGAATGCCAAGAATGTGCAAAGCTGTCATCAAGGCAAAGGGTGGCTACTTTGAAGAATTTCAAATATACAGTATATTTAGATTTTTGTTAACACTTTTTTTGCTTACTAAATAAAATAAAATAAAATAAAATAAAATATATTTATATAGCCCTTCGTACATCAGCTGATATCTCAAAGTGCTGTACAGAAACCCAGCCTAAAACCCCAAACAGCAAGCAATGCAGGTGTTGAAGCATGTTGGCTAGGAAAAACTCCCTAGAAAGGCCAAAACCTAGGAAGAAACCTAGAGGGGAACCAGGCTATGAGGGGTGGCCAGTCTTCTGGCTGTGCCAGGTGGAGATTATAACAGAACATGGCCAAGATGTTCAAATGTTCATAAATGACCAGCTTGGTAAAATAATAGGTCTGGGACAGGTAGCACGTCCGGTGAACAGGTCAGGATTCCATAGCCGCAGGCAGAGCAGTTGAAACTGGAGCAGCAGCACGGCCAGGTGGACTGGGGACAGCAAGGTGTCATCATGCCAGGTAGTCCTGAATCATGGTCCTAGGGCTCAGATCCTCCGAGAGAGAGAAAGAAAGAGAGAATTAGAGAGAGCATACTTAAATTCACACAGGACACAGGATAAGACAGGAGAAGTACTCCAGATATAATAAACTGACCCTAGCCCCCCGACAGATAAACTACTGCAGCATAAATACTGGAGGCTGAGACAGGAGGGGTCAGGAGACACTGTGGCCCCATCCGATGATACCCCCGGACAGGGCCAAACAGGAAGGATATAACCCCACCCACTTTGCCAAAGCACAGCCCCCACACCACTAGAGAGATATCTTCAACCACCAACTTACCATCCTGAGACAATAGCCCGCAAAGATCTCCGCCACGGCACAACCCAAGGGGTGGGGGGCGCCAACTCAGACAGCAAGATCACATCAGTGACTCAACCCACTCAAGTGACGCACCCCTCCTAGGGACTGCATGAAAGAGCACCAGTAAGCCAGTGACTCAGCCCCTGTAATAGGGTTAGAGGCAGAGAATCCCAGTGGAAAGAGGGGAACCGGCCAGGTAGAGACAGCAAGGGCGGTTCGTTGCTCCAGAGCCTTTCCATTCACCTTCACACTCCTGGGCCAGACTACACTCAATCATATTACCCTGAAGACATGAGTCTTCAGTAAAGACTTAAAGGTTGTGCGTCTCTCACATGGGTAGGCAGACCATTCCATAAAAATGGAGCTCTATAGGAGAAAGCCCTGCCTCCAGCTGTTTGCTTAGAAATTCTAGGGACAATTAGGAGGCCTGCGTCTTGTGACCGTAGCGTACGTGTAGGTATGTACGGCAGGACCAAATCAGAGAGATAGGTAGGAGCAAGCCCATGTAATGCTTTGTAGGTTAGCAGTAGTGTAGGGAGGCTAGCACTGGAGTAATATGTTCACATTTTTTGGTTCTAATCAGGATTCTAGCAGCCGTATTTAGCACTAACTGAAGTTTATTTCTTGCTTTATCCGGGTAGCCGGAAATTAGAGCATTGCAGTAGTCTAACCTAGAAGTGACAAAAGCAAAAACATTTTTCTGCATCATTTTTGGACAGAAAGTTTCAGATTTTTGCAATGTTATGTAGATGGAAAAAAGCTGTCCTTGAAACAGTCTTGATATGTTCGTCAAAAGAGAGATCAGGGTCCAGAGTAACGCCGAGGTCCTTCACAGTTTTATTTGAGACGACTGTACAACCACTAAGATTAATTGTCAGATTCAACAGAAGATCTCTTTGTTTCTTGGGACCTAGAACAAGCATCTCTGTTTTGTCCGAGTTTAAAAGTAGAACGTTTGCAGCCATCCACTTCCTTATGGCTGAAACACAGGCTTCTAGCGAGGGCAATTTTGGGGCTTCACCATGTTTCATTGAAATGTACAGCTGTGTGTCATCCGCATAGCAGTGAAAGTTAACATTATGTTTTCGAATGATATCCCCAAGAGGTCAAATATATAGTGAAAACAATAGTGGTCCTAAAACGGAACCTTTGAGGGACACCAAAATGTACAGTTGATTTGTCAGAGGACAAGCCATTCACAGAGACAAACTGATATCTTTCCGACAGATAAGATCTAAACCAGGACAGAACTTGTCCGTGTAGACCAATTTAGGTTTCCAATCTCTCCAAAAGAATGTGGTGAACAATGGCATCAAAGCAGCATTAAGGTCTAGGAGCACGAAGACAGATGCAGAGCCTCGGTCTGATGCCATTAAAAGGTAATTTACCACCTTCACAAGTGCAGTCTCAGTGCTATGATTGGGTCTAAAACCAGACTGAAGCATTTCGTATACATTGTTTGTCTTCAAGAGCAGTGAAGCCTTTTCAAAAAAATTTGAGAGGATTGGAAGATTTGATATAGGCCTATAGTTTTTTATATTTTCTGGGGGTCAAGGTTTTGGCTTTTTCAACAGAGGCTTTATTACTGCCACTTTTAGTGAATTTGGTACACATCCGGTGGATAGAGAGCCGTGTATTGTGTTCAACATCGGAGAGCCAAGCACAGGAAGTAGCTCTTTCAGTAGTTTAGTTGGAATATGGTCCTGTATGCAGCTTGAAGGTTTAAAGGTCATGATTATTTTCATCATTGTGTCAAGAGATATAGTAATAAAACACTTGAGTGTCTCTCTTGATCCTAGGTCCTGGCAGCGTTGTGCAGACTCAAGACAAATGAGCTTTGAAGGAATACACAGATTTAAAGAGGAGTCCGTAATTTGCTTTCTAATAATCATGATCTTTTCCTCAAAGAAGTTCATGAATTCATTACTGCTGAAGTGAAAGCCATCCTCACTTGGGGAATGCTGCTTTTTAGTTAGCTTTGCAACAGTATCAAAAATACATTTCGGATTGTTCTTGTTTTCCTCAATTAAGTTGGAAAAATAGGATGATCGAGCAGCAGTAAGGGCTCTTCGATACTGCACGGAACTGTCTTTCCAAGTTAGTCCGAAGACTTCCAGTTTGGTGTGGCGCCATTTCCGTTCCAATTTTCTGCAAGCTTGCTTCAGAGCTCGGGTATTTTCTGTGTACCAGGGAGCTAGTTTCTTATGAGAAATGTTTTTAGTTTTTAGGGGTGCAACTGCATCTAGGGTATTGCGCAAGGTTAAATTGAGTTCCTCAGTTAGGTGGTTAACTGATTTTTGTCCTCTGACGTCCTTGGGTAGGCAGAGGGAGTCTGGAAGGGCATCAAGGAATCTTTGTGTTGTCTGTGAATTTATAGCATGACTTTTGATGCTCCTTGGTTGGGGTCTGAGCAGATTATTTGTTGCAATTGCAAACATATTAAAATGGTGGTCCGATAGTCCAGGATTATGAGGAAAAACATTAAGATCCACAACATTTATTCCATGGGACAAAACTAGGTCCAGAGTATGACTGTGACAGTGAGTAGGTCCAGAGACATGTTGGACCCACTGAGTCGATGACGGCTCCCAAAGCCTTTTGGACTGGGTACTACATGATTCCGTATGTGTTATTTCATAGTTTTGATGTCTTCACTATTATTATACAATATCGAAAATAGTACAAATAAAGAGAAACCCTTGAATGAGTAGGTGTGTCCAAACTTTTGACTGGTACTGTATCTGTTTTCACAGACAGCTAGGCGATGAAAAATCACAATTTTCCTCAAACAGATTTGTCCAGGTCTAGGTGATGCATCCAGGATGATCACAGCAAATCTGCTCTGATCCACTCATAAGTGAGGCCAGTTTATCATTCAAAGGGATAAGGGGATTGGAAGGCAGACCGATGTTAATCATGCAACATGGTCTCCCCCCCCCCGTCTCTCTCTCTCTCTCTCTCTCTCTCGCTCTCTCTCTCTCTCTCTCTCTCTCTCTCTCTCTCTCTCTTCTATATTTTGGATATTTTGGATGTAGAAGTGTATAGGAGGGAGAAGGTAGCTAGGTAACCCATTGAGCTGTATCTCCTCCCTGGATGAAGTGATGTATAGTATATCCTCCCCTCCGCATGAAAAGACAAGGGATTCCTAATCCCTCGCCCCGCCGTGGAGCCAGGTCCATCTGCACATTGTCTGGTTTGCTACCAAGAGAGTGGCTTTAGTTTGGATAGGGCTGGCTTGTTATAGAACCTGGCTTCTTTCCTCTGTTTAAAAAAAATATACAAATTATCTCTCTCTATGCACATAGTTTTCAAGGCACTGTTTTATCTGGCGGACTCTGTTTGGTCTTTATATCTCTTACACCAGCTTGTGTTTGTTTTATGGATTTCTGGCACGTTCTTTAGAGTGAGAAGTAAAGCTTTAACAATACGTACACCATGACTGTTGTTGTCGTGTCAATCTTTTCTCTCAACACAACAAAGAAATGACCAACCATTAAAAATAAGCACTCTGTTATAAGAAGAAATATGCGCTTATTTTAAGCCTCTGTGCAGATTGAAAACTAGATTGATTTATCTTTTTTACACCTTTGCAGAAATTCCATTTGTATAAACATCTGACAGAGATATGAAAACTCCACGCTATGATTATGTCCTAATTATCATGGACAGCTGTTTGTTTGAATCAATTCTGGCTGTCATTGTCTGAGCAGAAAGACTCAAATAAATTAGAAACATGTGGAGAGGAAGTGAGCAGCTGCATTCCAAACGACACCCTATTCCCTAAGGGTCTTGGTCAGCAGCAGTGCACTATGTAGGGAATAGGTTGCCATTTGGGATGCAGGAGGCTTCTCATGGAGCTGCCAAAGCTCTGTAAATATGATCCTGTACTTTCCGTTCATGAAGACTTGACATTGATGTAGTGGAGTAGTCGACAGCTTGACATTGCTGTGGTGGAGTAGCCAACAGCTTGACATTGCTGTGGTGCTTCTACACCTGCATTGCTTGCTGTTTGGGGTTTTGGGTCTGGGTTTCTGTACAGCACTTTGAGATATCAGCTGATGTAAGAAGGGCTTTATGAATACATTTTATTTTATTTTATTTGAGTAGTCAACAGCTTGACATTGCTGTGGTCGGGTAGCCAACAGCTTGACATTGGTGTGGTGGAGTAATCAACAGCTTGGCATTGATGTAGTGCGTTAGTCAAAAGCTTGACATTGCTGTGGTGGAGTAGTCAACAGCTTGGCATTGATGTAGTGGAGTAGTCAACAGCTTGACATTGCTGTAGTGGAGTAGTCCACAGCTTGGCATTGATGTAGTGCGGTAGTCAACAGATTGACATTGCTGTGGTGGAGTAGCCAACAGCTTGACATTGCTGTGGTGGAGTAGTCAACAGCTTGACATTGCTGTGGTGGAGTAGTCCACAGCTTGGCATTGATGTAGTGGAGTAGTCAAAAGCTTGACATTGCTTTGATGGAGTAGTCAACAGCTTGACATTGCTGTGGTGGAGTAGTCAACAGCTTGACATTGATGTAGTGGAGTAGTCAACAGCTTGATATTGCTGTGGTGGAGTAGTCAACAGCTTGACATTGCTGTGGTGGAGTAGTCAACAGCTTGACATTGCTGTGGTGGAGTAGTCAACAGCTTGACATTGCTGTGGTGGAGTAGTCAACAGCTTGACATTGATGTAGTGGAGTAGTCAACAGCTTGATATTGCTGTGGTGGAGTAGTCAACATCTTGACATTGATGTAGTGGAGTAGTCAACAGCTTGATATTGCTGTGGTGGAGTAGTCAACAGCTTGACATTGCTGTGGTGGAGTAGTCAACAGCTTGACATTGCTGTGGTGGAGTAGTCAACAGCTTGACATTGCTGTGGTGGAGTAGTCAACAGCTTGACTAAATGTGAGAAAAGCAGGATGTTCCAAGGCTGATATCATTTAATTACTTTCATTGTGGAATAAACTGGGCGGCCATGTTATCTTTGATGGAAGGACTAGCTAAACAGTCCCTTCTCTTATTGATCCTATCAAACCTGTACCTAACCTTAAGGCCAATTGAATAGTTTTGGCTTCAGTTTTTGGAAGAAAAGGTAATCGACTGACAGGCTTGACAACTAATTTACTTGAGACAATTAGCACAATACAAACAGATCTTCGAGGTGTTTAGGGACTGTGAAGAATAAAGGAGAATTCTCGCCACACACCGGTGGTAGTCTTGGAAACGTGTCTTTTCAACACGCACGAACATACACACATACCTACACGTACACCCTCTTCAATGAAGGAAATACATCTATTTATTTATTATTATTATACGTTTTTTTCTTTCAGCGTTTTAATTGTAAGGATTTAGTTTAGTCAACCCTCTGATAGTCCTAAATGAGCTGGTAGGCTGTTTGCGGATCTCTTTATTTGGCAGGGCTGAGGCCTCGTTTGAGCCAAGATTTTTTTTTTTTCTCCCTCCAACCCATTCTTTTCCTCTCCCTTATTCTGTCTGCCTAATCAAAGAACAATAAGGTCTTTATCGGTATACCACAGTGGTGGAGGAAAAGTGCTTTTTCCAAAGAGGCACAGACGACTCCCCGTGAGGATAAAGGACCATGTGTTAATGATGTTTTTAATTCAGAACTCCCATATTGCTTTAGCCGCTCTAGAGATGGAGAAATGTAGATTATTGGGGTGAGGCTATGATATTGTTTTATGAAACATTTGTTCTAATCAGTCTGAATAACAGGTTGAATACAAACTGAAACACAATAACAAAACATATGGCAATATAATCAAGTTTTCAGTGTTTTATTTTCCTCATAAGATGCAATTTGAGACTGAGAATCGTGTTATGAAATGAAATCATATTCACAGTGAAATTGCCCTTTTTCTCCAGAACTGTCCAATGTAACCAAAAAATCTCCTCACCATTTAGAAAATTGCATGTAATAATACTTTAGTCTTTTCACTGTTAATTGTCTTCAATGTTAAAGGTCTATGTTTTATTTTGACTTGGCAAAGAATGACCTTCTGAAACAACATCTAATTTCAATTCATTCAGTTTTGAAATATGATTATAATCAAAGGTGTAGAATGTACTGGAGATGAAAAAAAAGAGAAGATAATTGATGTTCACGGATTACCCTTTATTTGTGGTTCACAATCTGACTCAACTATGTTCTCTTTTCTTGAAGAACGGCTAGCATTTGTGGATATTGACCTCCCTATGCAGTGTTTCCCTTTGTAGTGCTACCATCGTGCTCCTGAAAAAGGTCACTCCATGAACTTCTGTAACTCTCCAGAGAAATCAAAGAGCTACTCCCTTTGAGAGGAGAAGAGATCTACAAACTGGTACAATCCTCAGACAGACCTTTTCTAATCAAAGTCAGTTCATCCACACCTCCTTCCCTTTATCTAAATTGGGCTGGTGGGAAAAGTAGGACACGGTGCAGCCTCGTCAAAAGGGTCAATCTATTATAATAATTTTATGGGCAGTAACTGTCAATTAAAACTCATACACTATAAGTAGTCAACGTTCATTTTTGAATAGTATGTCATTAGCCTTGACTGCTATATCTCAGAAGAGCGCTGATTTTAGATTCTAAGACCAGTGTATCAATTAGACTGACGTGACGTAATACGATATTCCTCGGAGAAGACGTAACAATGATGGGGACTTGTCTTGTTAGACATGCAAGAACAATCCCATAATACGCAACCAATTAGTCTGAGATTTCCCCCCAAATGTCGTCTCCAAGGTGATTGAATTAGCTCTCTCTGCAGCTGAACGCACCAACAACGTCCACCACACTAAAAACATGTAAATCAACATATTGTTCTGTGGTGTTTTCAGACCCAGCATCACGTGACGTTAAATGAACGTTGTGTTTCCAGCATTGTGTGATAAAGTATGAATATAATATAAAGTTCTGTTTTGGTGTTGTGTTTTTTTCAGACCAACTGTCAGTGATGTTAAATGAACGTTGTGTTTTGGTTTCCATCAGACCCAGCGTCGTGTAACGTTAAATGAACGTTGTGTTTTGGTTTCCATCAGACCCAGCGTTGTGTGACGTTAAATGAACGTTGTGTTTTGGTGTGTTTCCATCAGACCCAGCGTCGTGTAACGTTAAATTAACGTTGTGTTTTGGTTTCCATCAGACCCAGCGTTGTGTGACGTTAAATAAACGTTGTGTTTTGGTGTGTTTCCATCAGACCCAGCATCGTGTGATGTTAAATGAACGTTGTGTTTTGGTGTGTTTCCATCAGACCCAGCGTCGTGTGACGTTCCACCTCCCGGATGGTTCTCAGGAGAGCTGTAGCGACAGTGGTCTAGGGGACCACGAGCCCAGCAGCACTGCCAGCACCACTCAGCCTCTCCCTCTCGGCTTCCCCCAGGAAGAGTACTATCAACAGACCTCGCCCAACAGCCGCACCGAGGGAGACGGAAACTCTGACCCCGAGTCCAGTAAGTGGCTCCTGTCCAAGGACTTAATTTCTTTCTTTTAGTTATTTTACCAGGTTTTCCCATTGAGTTAAAAAGTACCTTTGAAGACCTAGGAAAGAGCTTCTCTCTGTAATAAACTGGCCATGCTAATTCATCACATGGGTTATGTTATAGGAAGAGCACACTAGTTTATATTTATGGTATATTTATGGTTTACAAAACATTATGGTATATTTATGGTATACAAAACTTTATGGTACATTTTCCCTAATGTCCATTAAACAAGCTTGTCCCATTGAGATCAAAATACCTATTTTTCAAGAAAGACCTGGCCCTTGGCCAACAGCAGCTTAGTCTGGCCAATAAACGAGCCATGCTATTTAATCGCGTTTTATCTTCTGTAGGGGGATAACAATAGGAGGAGCACTCTATCATGTTTCAAGTTTTAATGTCACATGCACAAGTACAGTGAAATCCGCATCATATACAACAGGTGGAGCAGTATTATACACAGTATAATATGCAGTATTAAATCATGTAGATGTTAATCCAGGCCCTGCAGTGCCTATCCCCACTCGCATACCCCAGGCGCTCTCATTTGTTGACTTCTGTAACCAAAAAAGCCTTGGTTTCATGCATGTTAACATTAGAAGCCTCCTCCCTAAGTGTGTTTTATTCACTGCTCTAGCACACTCTGCCAACCTGGATGTCCTAGCCATGTCTGAATCCTGGCTTAGGAAGGCCACCAAAAACCCTGAAATGTCCATCCCTAACTATAACATTTTCCAACAAGATAGAACTGCCAAAGGGGGCAGAGTTGCAATCTACTGCAGAGATAGCCTGCAGAGTTTTGTCTTACTATCCAGGTCTGTGCCCAAACAATGAGCTTCTACTTTAAAAAATCCTCCTTTCCAGAAACAAGTCTCTCACTGTTGCCGCTTGCTATAGACCACCCTTTGCCCCCAGCTGTGCTCTGGACAACATATGTGAATTGATTGCCGCACATCTATCTTCAGAGCTTGTGCTGTTAGGTGACCTAAACTGGGACATGCTTAACACCCCGGCCCTCAATCTCACACAAATTATCAATGAACCTACCAGGTACAACCCAAAATAAATGAGGCACCCTCATAGATATCATCCTAAACAACCTGCCCTCCAAATACACCTCTGCTGTCTTCAACCAGGATCTCAGCGATCACTGCCTCATTGCTTGCGTCCGTAATGGGTATGCGGTCAAACAACCACCCCTCGTCACTGTCAAATGCTCCCTAAAACACTTCAGCGAGCAGGCCTTTCAATCGACCTGGCCCGGGGATCCTGGAAGGATATTGACCTCATTCCGTCAGTAGAAGATGCCTGGTTATTCTTTAAAAGTGTTTTCCTCACAATCTTAAATAAGCATGCCCCATTCAAAAAAAATGAACCGGGAACAAATATAGCCCGTAGTTCACTCCAGACCTGACTGCCCTTGACCAGCACAAAAACATCCTGTGGCATACTGCATTAGCATCAAATAGCCCCCACGATATGCAACTTTTCAGGGAAGTTAGGAACCAATAGACACAGGCAGAAAGCAAAGGCTAGCTTTTTCAAACAGAAATTTGCATCCTGCAGCATAAACTCCAAAATGTTCTGGGACACTGTAAAGTCCATGGAGAATAAGAACACCTCCTCCCAGCTGCCCACTGCACTGAGGCTAGGAAACACTGTTACCACCGATAAATCCACAATTATTGAGAATTTCCATAAACATTTTTCTACGGCTGGCCATGCTTTCCACCTGGCCACCCCTACCTTGGTCAACAGCCCTGCACCCCCAACAGAGACTTGCCCAAGCCTCCCCATTTCTCCTTCACCCAAATCCAGATAGCTAATGTTCTGAAAGAGCTGCAAAATCTGGACCCCTACAAGTCAGCAGGGCTAGACAATCTGGACCCTCTCTTTCTAAAATGATCTGCCGAAATTGTTGCAACTCCTATTACTAGCCTGTTCAACCTCTCTTTTGTATCGTCTGAGATCCCCAAAGATTGGAATGCTGCCGCGGCCATCCCCCTCTTCAAAGGGGGAGACACTCTAGACCCAAACTGCTACAGACCTATATCTATCCTACCCTGCCTTTCTAAGGTCTTCGAAAGACAAGTTAACAAACAGATCACTGACCATTTCAAATCCCACCGTACCTTCTCCGCTATGCAATCTGGTTTCCGAGCTGGTCATTGGTGCACCTCAGCCACGCTCAAGGTCCTAAACAAAATCATAACCGCCATCGATAAGAGACAATACTGTGCAGCTGTATTCATTGACCTGGCCAAGGTTTTCGACTCTGTCAATCACCACATTCTTATCGGCAGACTCAACAGCATTTGTTTCTTAAATGACTGCCTCGCCTGGTTCACCTACTACTTCTCAGACAGAGTTCAGCATGTCAAATCGGAGGGCCTGTTGTCCAGACCTCTGGTAGTCTCTATGGGGGTGCCACAGGGTTCAATTCTCGGGCCAACTTTTCTCTGTATACATCAATGATGTCGCTCTTGCTGCTGGTGATTCTCTGATGCACCTCTAAGCAGACGACACCATTCTGTATATATCTGGCCCTTCTTTGGACACTGTATTTTAACTAACCTCCAGACAAGCTACAATGCCATACAACTCTCCTTCCGTGGCCTCCAAGTGCGCTTAAATGCAAGTAAAACTAAATGCATGCCCTTCAACCGATCGCTGCCCACACCTGCCTGCCCGTCCAGCATCACTACTCTGGGTGGTTCTGACTTAGAATATGTGGACAACTACAAATACCTAGGTGTCTGGTTAGACTGTAAACTCTCTTTCCAGACTCATATTAAGCATCTCCAATCCAAAATTAAATCTAGAATCGGTTACCTATTTCACAGCAAAGCATCCTTCACTCATGCTACCAAACATACCCTCGTAAAACTAACTATCCTGCCGATCCTTGACTTCAGCGATGTCATTTACAAAATAGCCTCCAACACTCTACTCAGCAAATTGGATGCAGTCTATCACAGTGCCAAGTCCCATATACTACCCATCACTGCTCTCGTTGGCTGGCCCTCGCCATCTCCAAACCCACTGGCTCCAGGTCATCTACAAATCTATGCTAGTTAAAGCTCACTGGTCAGCATAGCAGCACCCACTCGTAGCACGCGCTCCAGCAGGTATATCTCACTGGTCACCCGCAAAGCAAATTCCTCCTTTGGCCGCCTTCCTTCCAGTTCTCTGCTGCCAATGACTGGAGCGAATTGCAAAAATCACTGAAGCTGGAGACTCATATCTCCCTCACTAGCTTTAAGCACCAGCTGTCAGAGCATCTCACAGATCACTGCACCTGTACATAGCCCATCTGTAAATAGCCCATCCAACTACCTCATCCCCTTACTGTTATTTATTTTTGCTCCTTTGCTCTCAGTATCTCTACTTGGACATTCATCTTCTGCACATCTATCACTCCAGTGTTTAATTGCTAAATTGTAATTGTTTCGCCACTATGGCCTATTTATTGCCTTACCTTCCTTATCGTACTTCCTTTGCACACACCGTATATAGATTTTTTTTCTATTGTGTTATTGACTGTGTATTTGTTTCTTCCATGTGTAATTCTGTGTTGTTGTTTGTGTCGCACTGCTTTGCTTTATCTTGGCCAGGTCGTAGTTGTAAATGAGAACTTATTCTCAACTACCCTACTTGGTTAAATAAAGGTGAAATAAAATAAATAAAAAATGATATAAAAAAACAGAATATAGAAGTCTCTCATGGTAATAAACAGATAGATAGATTATTTATTTTCCCCTCCATCCTTCACCCTTCCGTCCTTCACCCCTCCGTCCTTCTCCCCTCTGTCCTTCTCCCCTCCGTCCTTCACCCCTCCGTCCTTATCCCCTCCGTCCTTCACCCCTCTGTCCTTCTCCCCTCCGTTCTTCACCCCTCCGTCCTTATCCACTCCGTCCTTCACCCCCCCGTCCTTCACCCCTCCGTCGTTCGCCCCTCCGTCCTTCTCCCCTTCGTCCTTTTCCCCTCCATCCTTTACCCCTCCATCCTTTACCCCTCCATCCTTTTCCCCTCCATCCTTTTCCCCTCCATCCTTTACCCCTCCATCCTTTTCCCCTCCATCCTTTACCCCTCCATCCTTTACCCCTCCATCCTTTACCCCTCCATCCTTTACCCCTCCATCCTTTACACCCCCATCCTTATCCCCTCCATCCTTATCCCCTCCATCCTTTTCCCCTCCATCCTTTACCCCTCCATCCTTTTCCCCTCCATCCTTTACCCCTCCATCCTTTTCCCCTCCATCCTTTTCCCCTCCATCCTTATCCCCCCCATCCTTTTCCCCCCCATCCTTTTCCCCCATCCCCTGCTCCTACTCAGCTGCATTCTATTAAATCATATCCATGACGATAACGGTGATTCATAGTGATGTAAATCGTACCCATGACGATAACAGTGATTCATAGTGATGTAAATCATATCCATGACGATAACGGTGATTCATAGTGATGTAAATAATACCCATGATGATAACGGTGATTCATAGATCAAATCCATGATAAACGATAACGGTGATTCATAGTGATGTAAATCAAATCCATGATGATAACAGTGATTCATAGTGATGTAAATCATATCCATGACGATAACGGTGATTCATAGTGATGTAAATCATATCCATGACGATAACGGTGATTCATAGTGATGTAAATCATATCCATGACGATAACGGTGATTCATAGTGATGTAAATCATATCCATGACGATAACGGTGATTTATAGTGATGTAAATCATATCCATGACGATAACGGTGATTCATAGTGATGTAAATCATATCCATGATGATAACGGTGATTCATAGTGATGTAAATAATACCCATGACGATAACGGTGATTCATAGTGATGTAAATCATATCCATGACGATAACGGTGATTCATAGTGATGTAAATCATATCCATGACGATAACGGTGATTCATAGTGATGTAAATCATATCCATGACGATAACGGTGATTTATAGTGATGTAAATCATATCCATGACGATAACGGTGATTCATAGTGATGTAAATCATATCTATGACGATAACGGTGATTCATAGTGATGTAAATCATATCCATGACGATAACGGTGATTCATAGTGATGTAAATCATATCCATGACGAAAACGGTGATTCATAGTGATGTAAATCGTATCCATGACGATAACGGTGATTCATAGTGATGTAAATCGTATCCATGACGATAACGGTGATTCATAGTGATGTAAATCGTATCCATGACGATAACGGTGATTCATAGTGATGTAAATCGTATCCATGACGATAACGGTGATTCATAGTGATGTAAATCATATCCATGACGATAACGGTGATTCATAGTGATGTAAATCATATCCATGACGATAACGGTGATTCATAGTGATGTAAATCATATCCATGACGATAACGGTGATTCATAGTGATGTAAATCATATCCATGACGATAACGGTGATTCATAGTGATGCAAATCATATCCATGACGATAACGGTGATTCATAGTGATGTAAATCATATCCATGACGATAACGGTGATTCATAGTGATGTAAATCATATCCATGACGATAACGGTGATTCATAGTGATGTAAATCGTATCCATGACGATAACGGTGATTCATAGTGATGTAAATCATATCCATGACGATAACGGTGATTCATAGTGATGTAAATCATATCCATGACGATAACGGTGATTCATAGTGATGTAAATCGTATCCATGACGATAACGGTGATTCATAGTGATGTAAATCATATCCATGACGATAACGGTGATTCATAGTGATGCAAATCATATCCATGACGATAACGGTGATTCATAGTGATGTAAATCATATCCATGACGATAACGGTGATTCATAGTGATGTAAATCATATCCATGACGATAACGGTGATTCATAGTGATGTAAATCGTATCCATGACGATAACGGTGATTCATAGTGATGTAAATCATATCCATGACGATAACGGTGATTCATAGTGATGTAAATCATATCCATGACGATAACGGTGATTCATAGTGATGTAAATCGTATCCATGACGATAACGGTGATTCATAGTGATGTAAATCATATCCACGACGATAACGGTGATTCATAGTGATGTAAATCATATCCATGACGATAACGGTGATTCATAGTGATGTAAATCGTATCCATGACGATAACGGTGATTCATAGTGATGTAAATCATATCCATGACGATAACGGTGATTCATAGTGATGGTGATTTATATTTGGATGTACTGTAATTGCTGCTCGCCTTCTGATTAATATTCAATGATGTAAACATTGTGTGGTTCATACAATTGCCTTATCAAACAGTGTCTCTAATATATGGTAGATTCCCTTAGAACACAATATGTTGCACATTATATGGAGATTGGAGAATTTAATTTTACATTTCAACAAGTACGTATATTCTCATTTACAGCAACTACCTGGGGAATAGTTAGAAGAGAGAGGAAGGGGGATGAATGAGCCATTTGGAAGCTGGGGATGATTAGGTGGCCATGATGGTATGAGGATCAGATTGGGGATTTATCCAGGACACCAGGGTTAACACCCCTACTCTTACGATAAGTGCCGTGGGATATTTATTGACGACAGAGAGTCAGGACACCCGTTTAATGTTGAATCTGAAAGATGGCACCCTACACATGGCAATTTCCCTATGTCACTGCCCTGGGGGATTGTAATTTTAACTTATTTTTTTTTAGACCAGAGGAAAAAGTGCCTCTTACTGGCCTTCCAACACCACTCCAGGATCTGGTCTCCCATCCAGGGACCAACCAAGACCAACCCTGCTTAGCTTCAGAAGCAAGCCAGCAGGGTGATGCAGGGTGGTATGCTGCTGGCTCACAGCCCTTAGCCGTGGTATATTGGCAATACACCACAAACACCCCGAGGTGCCTTATTGCTCTTACAAACTGGTTACCAACGTAATTAAAGCAGTAATATACACGGTCTGATATACCACGGCTTTCAGCCAATCAGAATTCAAAGCTCCTGATATACCATGGCTTACAGCAAATCAGCATTCAGAGCTCGAACCACCCAGATTATAATGATATATAATCCCTGCATTGATGTCATGTGGTGGTGGAGTCCAAGCACTGCAACGAACCAAACATTAACAGAGGACTATGTGACCAGTCATTTGACGAGAAAGTCATCCTACACCAAATGTAATTCATACCAATGTAATATTAGCTGCTGTATAGCAGAGTAGAACTAGTTCATCATATAGAAACTCAGCAAATGTATTTTCAAGTAGCAAAATGCAGGTTTGAACCAACAGACACATCTCTACCACACAAATCAAGAAGACCCGGAGACTGGTTGTCATGTATGCTTTGCCAAGAACATGGAAAGCTAATCTCCTCCCCCAAAATGTTCACAGATAAAACGTGACGCTTTAGTACCCGGTTCTAAAGGAGAGAATGAAAAGACAGATTCTCTCTCTCGCTCTCTCTCTCTGTTGACAGACTCAGAGATGAGTGCATTGGTGGCGCAGGGGGCCCCTAGATGGATTAGATATGGTTTTATCAATGGGCAGCAGGCTGCCATGGCAGGGGCAATCTCTTATCTCGCCGTCTCAATTTGTAAAGGGCAAGAACAAGGGAAAGAGGGAAAGGGAAAAGAGATGGAGAAAAGACGGGTGTAGTTATAGGAGTAAAACAGGCAAAACATGGGAAAAGAAAGAGAGAGGTGGAGAATCAAAACCTAGCTTCTAAGCCTTTGTATTCCAAAAAGGTGCTTGGTATGAGCAAGGTCTTGAATGCCAACGATGGGCTGAGTAACTCTCTGGGAACAGGCTGGGGATGTGGCCTTCTTATGACAATGAATTTCTCAACTCCTCTTTAAAACTGCATCTTTATTAGACCACCCGCTCTTGAAATAAAGTTCATATGACATTTATGTTTCTGTTATTTATGAGCTAGGAGGCCATTCATTTTATGGCCCCTTTTGCTTTCCTTCCCCAGGCTTACTTTATCAGACTGTCAGCAATCTTATGTTGTCGTCTCCGCCAACACAACGCGCTGAGGTTTTTCATATCTCCTCCTCCTCCTCCTCCCATCTTGACAAACAGATTGTAGGCACAAATGAATGTCATTAGCATCTCTGTTATTAGCTCCACCCTCCAAACCACCTAACAGCTGGCATTTACAAATGTACACATCCAAAACAATTAACACAAAGTTAAATATTACCTGTCCCTTTTGGTTAGGTCACAACGCTTTGTAGTTAACTTCAAATGCAGACAGATGTGCATAACGATGTGTATTAGATCTATCACCATTGAAATGGACGAGGTAACCATTGATTTGTGTGTTTCTCATAGCTGTGAAGTTGGTGGGTTACCATTGCCAAGGTAGTTCATAGTGTGCCAATTATCAATAACAAATGTACTGCCTGCCAAAAACGATTTTTGGAAAGGAAAATGGCTGCCTAGTTAGCCTCATGTCAATCTGTTTTTGTTCTGGTTCTATTCTACTGTCCAGCATCTGAACAGGCAGACTGTAGACTGATTCTATTCTACTGTCCAGCATCTGAACAGGCAGACTGTAGACTGATTATATTCTACTGTCCAGTATCTGAACAGGCAGACTGTAGACTGATTATATTCTACTGTCCAGTATCTGAACAGGCAGACTGTAGACTGATTATATTCTACTGTCCAGCATCTGAACAGGCAGACTGCAACGTCATTTGGGCCTAAAACATGGTCTTCATAATCATTTGACTCTGTTTTTTGGTTTTCTCCAAATAATTAAAAATAATTTGATGTGTACCTTGATAGAGGAGTTGTTCATTTGTGTATCGTCACTGTTAACGGCCATTCCAGACATCCTATATTTATTGTGATAATAGTTATTGGTATTTCCCTCAGGGAGATGGCCCATTATTAAAATCAATAAAGTTTTCGAGCTTGCATGAAAATCACCAAAACAAAACCAATCAAATCTGGTGTGTTTTAGGGATAGTTATTATGCTATTAGGTGGGATCCCTGGGTAATAACATACTAAAAGGCTTTGGGGAATGGTTCTCATGTCATGACGTGGTTGTAAGCTCTCAGACAAAGTTAAGATGCTGAAAAGTCTGCGTTGTCGATAAATCTCTCAAACCAAATCCTTCAACAATTTTCAAACAATACACAGTTTATACTCTAGACAGTTTATAGTGTCACAAATTCTATGCCTATATTATTACGAGTCCAAGGATTTAAAAGCACTAGCTTTCATACCAGCTAAAAGCATTCGTAGATGTGTATTAGTCAATGAGAGAAAGATAAAATACAAAAACTGCTATATCTTAATCTGTGGCATATGGCTTTCAAATGACCAGCTTATACCTTGTCTTTCTAAGATCTAAAGCTGCTATTAAAATAAGCCAATCCTTTTTATACACTGTAAGTATAAATGAGATTACAGATGTGGGCGTACTTGTTTTACAGTAAGAGTTTTTGATGAAGTGCTTTCTGGGTAATTATGAGCATTATCATTTTTTGGGGGTTATTATTTATTCCAAACTTGGATGAAAATGTGTTGACCTTTCCAGTCTTCATTGTAATGTTAGGACGCAGGTCTTCCGTCTGGTTTTATATCTTCCTGAGTGCTTTAATCTGATTAAAGGCTTTCATAGCTAACACAGCCTCCCAACTTTTTTCTTTTTTTTAACTAGGCAAGTCAGTTAAGAACAAATTCTTATTTTCAATGAGGGCCTAGGAACAGTGGGTTAACTGCCTGTTCAGGGGCAGAACAACAGATTTGTACCTTGTCAGCTCGGGGATTCGAACTTGCAAACTTTTGGTTACTAGTCCAACGCTCTAACCACTAGGCTACCCTGCCACCCACAATTAACTTTTTACCATTCTGAATTTGATGAGTATTTTATAAAAGCATACTGCAATGCTGTTTCAACTATAGGTTCCTGTTGAATTTCCACGTCCTCCTTCTATGTGTGGTGCTCTCTGTCTGTTTTTAGCTCAGAGACTGCTATATGCCAGTAGTTGGGAAAGATTCAGACAACATTTTTAGGAAACATTGCAGTCAGTCATATCTTAGGGGAAGAGGAAGCTACTCTAATGTACACTGAAATTATTAATATAATATGAATCCAATCTGGGTTTCAGTTTCAGAGCACTCATTATGTAACGCAATTACAAGTAATGAATGTGCTTGTTAATTACATTCATTTGTTGCAAATCTCCATTCCCAGTTGAATTTTTCTAAGGAAACATTGTGACACTGACCAATGACTTATCATTTGCAATGTGATCGTATCCATTCAGCCCAATGGAGTTATGCATAATTAGCAGTTCAATGCCATTAGCATCCAGGGGAAACCTGAACAGGCATACTCTAGTTCAGATGTTTCATCCAGCATAATATTCATCTCCATTACGCAGTTAGCTAGCCACAGCTTAATAATGACATGTATCTATTTAGTATTTTTCCGTTAGCTAACCACAGTGTAGTAATTATATGTATCTATATAGTATATTTAAATTAGCTAACCACAGTTTAGTAATTATATGCATCTACAGTATATAGTATATTTCAGTTAGCTAATCACAGTTTAGTAATTATATGCATCTACAGTATATAGTATATTTAAATTAGCTAACCACAGTTTAGTAATTATATGCATCTACAGTATATAGTATATTTCAGTTAGCTAATCACAGTTTAGTAATTATATGCATCTACAGTATATAGTATATTTCAGTTAGCTAATCACAGTTTAGTAATTATATGGATCTACAGTATATAGTATATTTCAGTTAGCTAATCACAGTTTAGTAATTATATGCATCTACAGTATATAGTATATTTCAGTTAGCTAATCACAGTTTAGTAATTATATGCATCTACAGTATATAGTATATTTCAGTTAGCTAATCACAGTTTAGTAATTATATGCATCTACAGTATATAGTATATTTAAATTAGCTAACCACAGTTTAGTAATTATATGCATCTACAGTATATAGTATATTTCAGTTAGCTAATCACAGTTTAGTAATTATATGCATCTACAGTATATAGTATATTTCAGTTAGCTAATCACAGTGTAGTAATTATATGCATCTACAGTATATAGTATATTTCAGTTAGCTAATCACAGTTTAGTAATTATATGCATCTACAGTATATAGTATATTTCAGTTAGCTAATCACAGTGTAGTAATTATATGCATCTACAGTATATAGTATATTTCAGTTAGCTAATCACAGTTTAGTAATTATATGCATCTACAGTATATAGTATATTTCAGTTAGCTAATCACAGTGTAGTAATTATATGCATCTACAGTATATAGTATATTTCAGTTAGCTAATCACAGTTTAGTAATTATATGCATCTACAGTATATAGTATATTTAAATTAGCTAACCACAGTTTAGTAATTATATGCATCTACAGTATATAGTATATTTAAATTAGCTAACCACAGTTTAGTAATTATATGCATCTACAGTATATAGTATATTTCAGTTAGCTAATCACAGTTTAGTAATTATATGCATCTACAGTATATAGTATATTTCAGTTAGCTAATCACAGTGTAGTAATTATATGCATCTACAGTATATAGTATATTTAAATTAGCTAACCACAGTTTAGTAATTATATGCATCTACAGTATATAGTATATTTCAGTTAGCTAATCACAGTGTAGTAATTATATGGATCTACAGTATATGGTATATTTCAGTTAGCTAATCACAGTGTAGTAATTATATGCATCTACAGTATATAGTATATTTCAGTTAGCTAATCACAGTGTAGTAATTATATGCATCTACAGTATATAGTATATTTCAGTTAGCTAATCACAGTGTAGTAATTATATGCATCTACAGTATATAGTATATTTCAGTTAGCTAATCACAGTGTAGTAATTATATGCATCTACAGTATATAGTATATTTCAGTTAGCTAATCACAGTGTAGTAATTATATGGATCTACAGTATATAGTATATTTCAGTTAGCTAATCACAGTGTAGTAATTATATGCATCTACAGTATATAGTATATTTCAGTTAGCTAATCACAGTTTAGTAATTATATGGATCTACAGTATATAGTATATTTCAGTTAGCTAATCACAGTGTAGTAATTATATGCATCTACAGTATATAGTATATTTCAGTTAGCTAATCACAGTGTAGTAATTATATGCATCTACAGTATATAGTATATTTCAGTTAGCTAATCACAGTTTAGTAATTATATGCATCTACAGTATATAGTATATTTAAATTAGCTAACCACAGTTTAGTAATTATATGGATCTACAGTATATAGTATATTTCAGTTAGCTAATCACAGTGTAGTAATTATATGCATCTACAGTATATAGTATATTTCAGTTAGCTAATCACAGTTTAGTAATTATATGGATCTACAGTATATAGTATATTTCAGTTAGCTAATCACAGTGTAGTAATTATATGCATCTACAGTATATAGTATATTTCAGTTAGCTAATCACAGTGTAGTAATTATATGGATCTACAGTATATAGTATATTTCAGTTAGCTAATCACAGTGTAGTAATTATATGCATCTACAGTATATAGTATATTTCAGTTAGCTAATCACAGTGTAGTAATTATATGCATCTACAGTATATAGTATATTTCAGTTAGCTAATCACAGTTTAGTAATTATATGCATCTACAGTATATAGTATATTTCAGTTAGCTAATCACAGTGTAGTAATTATATGCATCTACAGTATATAGTATATTTAAATTAGCTAATCACAGTGTAGTAATTATATGGATTTATTTAATATATTTATACCTATTTATATATATGTTGTTGTACTTTATTGTTGATTGTACAGTTGAAGTTGGAAGTTTACATACGCTAAGGTTGGAAATATTAAAACTAGTTTTTTTCAACCACTCCACAAATGTCTTGTTAACAAATTATAGTTTCGGCAAGTCGGTTAGGACATCTACTTTGTGCATGACACAAGTCATTTTTCAAAAGTTGTTCACTGTACCACAATTCCAAAAAGTGGGTCAGAAGTTTACATGCACTAAGTTGACTGTGCCTTTAAAAAGGTTGAAAGATTCCACACAAAATGATGTCATGGCTTTA
The DNA here is from genome assembly GCF_002021735.2 of Oncorhynchus kisutch. Taxonomy (NCBI): domain Eukaryota; kingdom Metazoa; phylum Chordata; class Actinopteri; order Salmoniformes; family Salmonidae; genus Oncorhynchus; species Oncorhynchus kisutch. The sequence continues at coordinate 62,100,106 of NC_034192.2, forward strand.
GAAGCTTCTGATAGGCCGAATTACATCATTTCATTCAATTGGAGGTGTACCTGTGAATGTATTTCAAGGCCTTCAAACTCAGTGCCCCCTTGCTTGACATGGTGGGAAAATCAAAATAAATCAGCCAAGACCTCAGGAAAAAAATTGTGGACATCCACAAGTCTGGTTCATCCTTGGGAGCAATTTCCAAACGCCTGAAGGCACCACGTTCATCTGTACAAACAACAGTACAGAGGTATAAACACCATGGGACCATGCAGCTGTCATACCGCTCAGGAAGGAGACTCCTTCTGTCTCCTAGAGATGAACGTACGTTGGTGCGAAAAGTGCAAATCAATCCCAGAACAACAGCAAAGGGCCCTGTGAAGATGCTGAAGGAATCAGGTACAACAGTTTCTAAAGTATCAAATGTATCTATATCCACAGTAAAATGAGTCCTATATCGACAACGGCAGAACTGAAAAAGCGTGTGTTCGTTATGTTTGGAGGAAAAAGGGGGAGTCTTGGAAGCCTAAGAACACCATCCCAACCGTGAAGCACGGAGGTGGCAGCATCATGTTGTGGGGTGCTTTGCTGCAGGAGGAACTGGTGCACTTCACAAAATACATGGCATCATGAGGGAGGAAAATTACGTGGATATATTGAAGCAACTTCTCAAGACATCAGTCAGGAAGTTAAAGCTTGGTTGTAAATGGGTCTTCCAAATGCACAGTAACCCCAAGCATACTTCCAAAGTTGTGGCAAAATGGCTTAAGGACAACAAAGTCAAGGTATTGGAGTGGCCATCACAAAGCCCTGACCTCAATCCTATAGAAAATTTGTGGGCAGAACTGAAAAAGCGTGTGCGAGCAAGGAGGCCTACAAACCTGACTCAGTTACACCAGCTCTGTCAGGAGGAATGGGCCAAAATTCACCCAACTTATTGTGGGAAGCTTGTGGAAGCTTGTGGCTACCCAAAACGTTTGACCCAAGTTAAACAGTTTAAAGGCTATGCTTACAAATTCAAATTGAGTGTATGTAAACTTCTGAACCACTGGGAATGTGATGAAAGAAATCAAAGCTGAAATAAATCATTCTCTCTACTGTTATTCTGACATTTCACATTCTTAAAATAAAGTGGTGATCCTAACTGACCTAAGACAGGTAATGTTTTATTAGGATTAAATGTCAGGAATTGTGAAGAACTGAGTTTAAATGTATTTGGCTGATGGTGTATGTAAACTTCAGACTTCAACCTTATTTCCAATTCTCAGAAACAACACAACGTTAGAAAGTTGTTTACTATATATGGCACCTTATTTACTGTAGCTACCTCATATTCATTTCCTGTGTTATCCATCTCTTTCATTGATCTAGTTACTTCATATTAATTTCCCTGTGTTATCCATCTCTTTCATTGATCTAGATACTTCATATTAATTTCCCTGTGTTATCCATCTCTTTCATTGATCTAGATACTTCATATTAATTTCCCTGTGTTATCCATCTCTTTCATTGATCTAGATACTTCATATTAATTTCCCTGTGTTATCCATCTCTTTCATTGATCTAGCTACTTCATATTCATTTCCTGTGTTATCCATCTTTCATTATTAGGTTTTGATTAGTGTCTGTATTTCAGCACTATGAAGGTGCCTCTCTAACCTGCTCTGTTAGAATGCTTACACCAGATTGCTTTTGCTATTTTCTTATGGTTAATAAATAATTAACATAATAAAAAGCCCTCGGTACCGCAGGCTCCCAGAACTTTTTACAGCATCTGCGCCAGTGGGCCAGCAACAGAGCTAAACGAAACAACAGTCAGCATTAACCTACATACTGTACATTACGGCGATCCTTAAAAGATGATTTCAGACGGTTTTGTTATCTTTTTCTGACCGGTTTAAGGTCTCAGCATCAGTCTTGGGGGGAGGATTTAAATGGACTCGTCTATATCCATCCTATCCAGTGGGATTTTACAGAAGTGTCTGAGTCTCTCAGAGGTGATGTGGACGGAAACCTGTGTTTCATCTGGTTCAAATGCCACATGAGCGGTTTGATTGAGAGACAAGCTATTGATCTGGTGGAGTCAACTCAAATCACTGGAATGTCTTTCTCTAGAAGAGCCTTCTAAATGTCATGTTAGAAAGCTATTTTTGAGACCATTAGGAGTTACTTTGTTGTGCTGCCAAGCACTGACTGAAGTTGATACTGTCCATAGCCCATGATAACAACATGCTAGGTCCTAATGCTCTGACTGAAGTTGATACTGTCCATATGTAGCCCATGATAACAACATGCTAGGTCCTAATGCTCTGATTGAAGGTAATACTGCCCATAGCCCATGATAACAACATGTTAGGTCCTAATGCTCTGATTGAAGGTAATACTGCCCATAGCCCATGATAACAACATGCTAGGTCCTAATGCTCTGACTGAAGTTGATACTGTCCATATGTAGCCCATTAAAGCCTATAACAAATGGCTTTTAATAGTGTAAAGTCTATCTATAACAAATGGCTTTAAATAGTGTAAATTCTATCTGTAACAAATGGCTTTAAATCTTATCAACAGTGCATTCGTAAAGTTTTCAGACCTCTTGACTTTTTCCACATTCTGTTACTTTACAGCCTTATTCTAAAATGGATTACATTGCAAAATCAGTTTTTTGAATTTTCTGAACATTTATTTGAATAAAAAAAACTGAAATATCACATTCACATAAGTATTCATACCTTTTACTCAGCCTTGAGTCTTCTTGGGTATGACAGCCTCGCTACTGTATATAGCCTCGCTACTGTTATTGCCTCGCTACTGTATATAGCCTCGCTACTGTTATTGCCTCGCTACTGTATATAGCCTCTCTACTGTATATAGCCTCGCTACTGTATATAGCCTCGCTACTGTTATTGCCTCGCTACTGTATATAGCCTCTCTACTGTATATAGCCTCGCTACTGTATATAGCCTCGCTACTGTATGTAGCTTCTCTACTGTGTATAGCCTCTCTACTGAATATATAGCCTCTCTACTGTATATAGCCTCGCTACTGTATATAGCCTCGCTACTGTATGTAGCTTCTCTACTGTGTATAGCCTCTCTACTGTATATAGCCTCGCTACTGTATATAGCCTCGCTACTGTTATTGCCTCGCTACTGTATATAGCCTCTCTACTGTTATAGCCTCTCTACTGTATATAGCCTCTGGTTACCTTACTGTATATAGCCTCTGGTAACCTTCCGGTTACTAGTCCAACGCTCTAACCACTAGGCTACCCTGCTGCCCCAATGTAATCTGTCTCTAGTAACTCCATATATCCTAGTCGGTTGAAAATGCAGGGCAAGGTAGATTCCATTTTAGGAATCGCAGGGTCAGTGAAATGGAACACAATGGAACATTGGCTTTGGCTTTTTGTGCTGGGCTGTTTGAATTGAACCCTGGCAGAGTTCAGAATATATTGTCCGGAGATACGATCAAACTTGGCAGCTATTGATACACTTCCAAACCAGACATGAGACTTACCGAACATGTTAACACGTTGAGAATGGGTATTTGAATTGTACAGGTATTTGAAAGCCTGCTCAAGTCATCACGGTTGTGGTTGAGAATTTGAACTAGCAGCTTAACATAGAGAACAGAGAATATATCCTGCCAAGTAGCTGACCTCCCTTTTTCCTCTCTCTATGAACTTTGATTTCCTATCCTAGGAAGAGGAAAACTTTATCTGAGTTTTAAATAATTACATCCTGTAGGAAACACTATCAACAAATGGTGAATTTTAAAGTCAGTGATGAATACGTTGTTATCACTGAAAGGTATCAGTTTCTCAATTAAAAGTTGTTTAATACAATATTTTAAAAGTTAATTAAAAAAAGCTAATCTTTTTTTTTGGGGGGGGGGGGCAGATTTAATAAAATAATAAATTAATGAAACTAATGGACTCATATAAATGCTCTTAGTGAGCCCAAACAAACAGGTTTGTTTTGAATGTGTAGATGATATTGAATGTTAAGATGTTATGGCCTATCATTTACTGTACACTACACCGCTCTGTTGGACAGTATCAACTTCAGTCAGCGCTTTAGGTCCTAGCATGTTGTTATCATGGGCTACATATGGGCAGTATCAACTTCAGTCAGAGCTTTAGGACCTAGCATGTTGTTTTCATGGGCTATGGGCAGTATTACCTTCAATCAGAGCTTTAGGTCCTAGCATGTTGTTATCATGGGCTATGGGCAGTATTACCTTCAATCAGAGCTTTAGGTCCTAGCATGTTGTTATCATGGGCTACATATGGACAGTATCAACTTCAGTCAGAGCATTAGGACCTAGCATGTTGTTATCATGGGCTATGGACAATATTAAGTAGCTACAGTATTGGTATGAGCTTGTCAATACAATAGATATTGATACCTACAGTATACCATGAGTGTACAATTTGTTGGGGCTTGATTCTACAAGGTGTAGAAAGCGTTCCACAGGGACGCTGGCCCATGTTGAGTCCAATGCTTCCCACAGTTGTGTCAAGTTGGGTGGATGTCCTTTGGGTGGTGGACCATTCTTGATACACACGGGAAACTGTTGAGCATGAAAAACCCAGCAGCGTTACAGTTCTTGACACACTCAAAAACTCCAATTTTTTTGTCTGGCTCGTTCACCCTCTGAATGGCACACATACACAATCCATGTCTCAATTATCTCAAGGTTTAAAAATCATTTTAACCTGTCTCCTCCCCTTCATCTACACTGATTGAAGAGGTTTTCACGGGTGACAACAATAAAGAGATCATAGTTTTCACCTGGTGTGTCTATGTAATGGAAAGAGCAGATGTGTATAATGTTTTGTAAACTCTGTGTATGTTACTATTCATTTTACCTTTATTTAACTAGGCAAGTCATTTAAGAACAAATTCTTAGTTATAATGACGGCCTAGGAGCAGTGGGTTAACCAGAAATTAGCCTGTCCGTGACATTTGTAGAATGAATCCTAACAGTCACGATCCTCATTTTTCCATTTTCTAAGAAAACATGACAGGAATAATAGCAACTGATGCTTTCTGAATCTAGAGTCATTCTGGAATGACTAATCACTATAAGTTATAAATTCATTTTCAGAATTGACTTTTGACATATTTCATTTTTTATTTGTAACACGTAACTATTTAAATGTTCTAAATACTGTGCGAAAATCCCCAAGAACATAATCCATTTCATATTTCTGGGTCCAATCCTGATCAGAATACTAAATTCCACATTGTCACAGTATGCAATGCAACGTGATCAAATAACAGCAGCACTCCCGCCATGTTGAAACCCAGAGGACTCTACGGCATCTCCATGCACAGCCATTTAATCCAGGTGTTCCCGTGCATACATGAGTCAGATTACTCCACGCACTCAAGCCCCTCTATCTCCTCTGTGATCGATGTATACACAGACTCTCTGATAAATTGGTGTCCTCGGACAAATAGATCACTTCAGAGGACCACTCACAGGCCAGTAACACAGACAAATGGGAATGAATTTAGGAAAAGAAGAAGAGCTTTGCTGAAAGGGTAAAAACAAGGATTTCAGTTAGGATGGATTTGAGAAGAGAAGAGAGTTGAGGGAGGAGGGAGGTGGGAGCTGGGAGGCCCTGTAGCTAGTTGCAGGAAATGTTTGTCCTCACGAAAAAAGTGACAGGCGACTTTTGAAAGGGCTTGACATTGGACACATAAACCTGGCATCATAATCGGGCCAATTGAAGCATTCATGACATTTGCCATGGTCACGTTCTCAGCCCTAGCTGGCTTCTCTCTCTTCTGTGAGGCGAGAGACATACAAGAGGATGCGGCAGAGACATCTGTGAGACCTCAAGGCTATGTAGCAGCCACGAGGTCAGTCATCTGTGAGACCTCAAGGCTATGTAGCAGCCACGAGGTCAGTCATCTGCCATGCCATGCCATGAATGCTACAGCAAACCTGGCTTCTGTCTCCGTGCCAACAAACACAGGCAGTCTGTGTCTACTGGTCCCTTTGTCCCCCCCCCCCCCCCTGATTTGGAACTCAACAACGAACATTGCTGAATGAATTCTGTCTGAAACAATAATGTTTAAAATGCTTTATGATGTACAGAGAATAGCATCAAGTCGACTGTAGAGAGAAGGGAGCCAGACAGAGACATAAAACATGGCATGGAGTGATTCAGGGGGAACGGGAATACACCACAGGAGGTTGGTAGCACCTTAACTGGGGTGGACGGGCTCGTGGTAATGGCTGGAGCGGAGTACGTGGCATTCATCAAACACATGGTCTAATACATCAGACACATGGTCAAATACATCAGACACATGGTCAAATACATCAAACACATGGTCAAATACATCAAACACATGGTCAAATACATCAAACACATGGTCAAATACATCAAACACATGGTCAGACACATGGTCAAATACATCAGACACATGGTCAGACACATGGTCAAATACATCAGACACATGGTCAAATACATCAAACACATGGTCAAATACATCAGACACATGGTCAGACACATGGTCAAATACATCAGACACATGGTCAAATACATCAGACACATGGTCAAATACATCAGACACATGGTCAGACACATGGTCAAATACATCAAACACATGGTCAAATACATCAAACACATGGTCAGACACATGGTCAAATACATCAAACACATGGTCAGACACATGGTCAAATACATCAGACACATGGTCAAATACATCAGACACATGGTCAAATACATCAGACACATGGTCAAATCCATCAAACACATGGTCAAATACATCAGACACATGGTCAGACACATGGTCAAATACATCAGACACATGGTCAAATACATCAAACACATGGTCAAATCCATCAGACGCATGGTCAGACACATGGTCAAATACATCAGACACATGGTCAAATACATCAGACACATGGTCAAATCCATCAGACGCATGGTCAGACACATGGTCAAATACATCAAACACATGGTCAAATCCATCAGACGCATGGTCAAATACATCAGACACATGGTCAAATACATCAGACACATGGTTTCCATGGTTTCCGGCTGTTTGATGCCGTTCCATTTGCTCCGTTCCATCCTTTATTATGAGCCGTCCTCCCCTCAGCAGCCTCCACTGTAATACGCATATCCAAATAGAGTTGTACAGAGAGAGTAGAGCATCTCCTGAAGACAGAGACAGTTAAATAGAGTTGTACAGAGAGAGTAGAGCATCTCCTGAACACAGAGACAGTTAAATAGAGTTGTACAGAGAGAGTAGAGCATCTCCCGAAGACAGACCCAGTTAAATAGAGTTGTACAGAGAGAGTAGAGCATCTCTTGAAGACAGACCCAGTTAAATAGAGTTGTACAGAGAGAGTAGAGCATCTCCCGAAGACAGACCCAGTTAAATAGCGTTGTACAGAGAGAGTAGAGCATCTCTTGAAGACAGACCCAGTAAAATAGAGTTGTACAGAGAGAGTCGAGCATCTCCCGAAGACAGACCCAGTTAAATAGAGTTGTACAGAGAGAGTAGAGCATCTCCCGAAGACAGACCCAGTTAAATAGAGTTGTACAGAGAGAGTAGAGCATCTCCTGAAGACAGACCCAGTTAAATAGAGTTGTACAGAGAGAGTAGAGCATCTCCCGAAGACAGACCCAGTTAAATAGAGTTGTACAGAGAGAGTAGAGCATCTCCTGAAGACAGACCCAGTTAAATAGAGTTGTACAGAGAGAGTAGAGCATCTCCTGAACACAGACCCAGTTAAATAGAGTTGTACAGAGAGAGTAGAGCATCTCCCGAAGACAGACCCAGTTAAATAGAGTTGTACAGAGAGAGTAGAGCATCTCTTGAAGACAGACCCAGTTAAATAGAGTTGTACAGAGAGAGTAGAGCATCTCCCGAAGACAGACCCAGTTAAATAGAGTTGTACAGAGAGAGTAGAGCATCTCTTGAAGACAGACCCAGTAAAATAGAGTTGTACAGAGAGAGTCGAGCATCTCCCGAAGACAGACCCAGTTAAATAGAGTTGTACAGAGAGAGTAGAGCATCTCCTGAAGACAGACCCAGTTAAATAGAGTTGTACAGAGAGAGTAGAGCATCTCCTGAAGACAGACCCAGTTAAATAGAGTTGTACAGAGAGAGTAGAGCATCTCCCGAAGACAGACCCAGTTAAATAGAGTTGTACAGAGAGAGTAGAGCATCTCTTGAAGACAGACCCAGTTAAATAGAGTTGTACAGAGAGAGTAGAGCATCTCCCGAAGACAGACCCAGTTAAATAGCGTTGTACAGAGAGAGTAGAGCATCTCTTGAAGACAGACCCAGTAAAATAGAGTTGTACAGAGAGAGTCGAGCATCTCCCGAAGACAGACCCAGTTAAATAGAGTTGTACAGAGAGAGTAGAGCATCTCCCGAAGACAGACCCAGTTAAATAGAGTTGTACAGAGAGAGTAGAGCATCTCTTGAAGACAGACCCAGTTAAATAGAGTTGTACAGAGAGAGTAGAGCATCTCCCGAAGACAGACCCAGTTAAATAGAGTTGTACAGAGAGAGTAGAGCATCTCCTGAAGACAGACCCAGTTAAATAGAGTTGTACAGAGAGAGTAGAGCATCTCCTGAAGACAGACCCAGTTAAATAGAGTTGTACAGAGAGAGTAGAGCATCTCCCGAAGACAGACCCAGTTAAATAGAGTTGTACAGAGAGAGTAGAGCATCTCTTGAAGACATACCCAGTTAAATAGAGTTGTACAGAGAGAGTAGAGCATCTCCCGAAGACAGACCCAGTTAAATAGAGTTGTACAGAGAGAGTAGAGCATCTCTTGAAGACATACCCAGTTAAATAGAGTTGTACAGAGAGAGTAGAGCATCTCCCGAAGACAGACCCAGTTAAATAGAGTTGTACGGAGAGAGTAGAGCATCTCTTGAAGACAGACCCAGTAAAATAGAGTTGTACAGAGAGAGTCGAGCATCTCCCGCAGACAGACCCAGTTAAATAGAGTTGTACAGAGAGAGTAGAGCATCTCCCGAAGACAGACCCAGTTAAATAGAGTTGTACAGAGAGAGTAGAGCATCTCTTGACGACAGACCCAGTTAAATAGAGTTGTACAGAGAGAGTAGAGCATCTCCCGAAGACAGACCCAGTTAAATAGAGTTGTACAGAGAGAGTAGAGCATCTCTTGAAGACAGACCCAGTTAAATAGAGTTGTACAGAGAGAGTAGAGCATCTCCCGAAGACAGACCCAGTTAAATAGATTGTACTTAGAGAGTAGAGCATCTCCTGAAGACAGATCCAGTTAAATAGAGTTTTACAGAGAGAGTAGAGCATCTCCCGAAGACAGACCCAGTTAAATAGAGTTGTACAGAGAGAGTAGAGCATCTCCCGAAGACAGACCCAGTTAAATAGAGTTGTACAGAGAGAGTAGAGCATCTCCCGAAGACAGACCCAGTTAAATAGAGTTGTACAGAGAGAGTAGAGCATCTCCCGAAGACAGACCCAGTTAAATAGAGTTGTACAGAGAGAGTAGAGCATCTCCCGAAGACAGACCCAGTTAAATAGAGTTGTACAGAGAGAGTAGAGCATCTCCCGAAGACAAACCCAGTTAAATAGCGTTGTACAGAGAGAGTAGAGCATCTCTTGAAGACAGAGACAGTTAAATAAAGTTGTATAGAGAGAGTAGAGCATCTCCTGAAGACAGAGACAGTTAAATAGAGTTGTACAGAGAGAGTCGAGCATCTCCTGAAGACAGAGACAGTTAAATAAAGTTGTACAGAGAGAGTAGAGCATCTCCCGAAGACAGACCCAGTTACATAGAGTTGTACAGAGAGAGTAGAGCATCTCCTGAACACAGAGACAGTTAAATAGAGTTGTACAGAGAGAGTAGAGCATATCCTGAAGACAGACCCAGTTAAATAGAGTTGTACAGAGAGAGTAGAGCATCTCTTGAAGACAGACCCAGTTAAATAGAGTTGTACAGAGAGAGTAGAGCATCTCCCGAAGACAGACCCAGTTAAATAGCGTTGTACAGAGAGAGTAGAGCATCTCTTGAAGACAGACCCAGTTAAATAGAGTTGTACAGAGAGAGTAGAGCATCTCCCGAAGACAGACCCAGTTAAATAGAGTTGTACAGAGAGAGTAGAGCATCTCCTGAAGACAGACCCAGTTAAATAGAGTTGTACAGAGAGAGTAGAGCATCTCCTGAAGACAGACCCAGTTAAATAGAGTTGTACAGAGAGAGTAGAGCATCTCCCGAAGACAGACCCAGTTAAATAGAGTTGTACAAAGAGAGTAGAGCATCTCCCGAAGACAGACCCAGTTAAATAGAGTTATACAGAGAGAGTAGAGCATCTCTTGAAGACAGACCCAGTAAAATAGCGTTGTACAGAGAGAGTCGAGCATCTCCCGAAGACAGACCCAGTTAAATAGAGTTGTACAGAGAGAGCAGAGCATCTCCCGAAGACAGACCCAGTTAAATAGAGTTGTACAGAGAGAGTAGAGCATCTCTTGACGACAGACCCAGTTAAATAGAGTTGTACAGAGAGAGTAGAGCATCTCCCGAAGACAGACCCAGTTAAATAGAGTTGTACAGAGAGAGTAGAGCATCTCCTGAAGACAGACCCAGTTAAATAGAGTTGTACAGAGAGAGTAGAGCATCTCCTGAAGACAGAGATAGTTAAATAAAGTTGTATAGAGAGAGTAGAGCATCTCCTGAAGACAGAGACAGTTAAATAGAGTTGTACAGAGAGAGTAGAGCATCTCCTGAAGACAGAGACAGTTAAATAAAGTTGTACAGAGAGAGTAGAGCATCTCCCGAAGACAGACCCAGTTACATAGAGTTGTACAGAGAGAGTAGAGCATCTCCTGAACACAGAGACAGTTAAATAGAGTTGTACAGAGAGAGTAGAGCATCTCCTGAAGACAGACCCAGTTAAATAGAGTTGTACAGAGAGAGTAGAGCATCTCTTGAAGACAGACCCAGTTAAATAGAGTTGTACAGAGAGAGTAGAGCATCTCCTGAAGACAGACCCAGTTAAATAGAGTTGTACAGAGAGAGTAGAGCATCTCCTGAAGACAGACCCAGTTAAATAGAGTTGTACAGAGAGAGTAGAGCATCTCCCGGAGACAGACCCAGTTAAATAGAGTTGTACAGAGAGAGTAGAGCATCTCCTGAAGACAGACCCAGTTAAATTGAGTTGTACAGAGAGAGTAGAGCATCTCCTGAAGACAGAGACAGTTAAATAGAGTTGTACAGAGAGAGTAGAGCATCTCCCGAAGACAGACCCAGTTAAATAGAGTTGTACAGAGAGAGTAGAGCATCTCCTGAAGACAGACCCAGTTAAATAGAGTTGTACAGAGAGAGTAGAGCATCTCCCGAAGACAGAGACAGTTAAATAGAGTTGTACAGAGAGAGTACAGCATCTCCCGAAGACAGACCCAGTTAAATAGAGTTGTACAGAGAGAGTAGAGCATCTCCCGAAGACAGAGACAGTTAAATAGAGTTGTACAGAGAGAGTAGAGCATCTCTTGAAGACAGACCCAGTTAAATAGAGTTGTACAGAGAGAGTCGAGCATCTCCCGAAGACAGACCCAGTTAAATAGAGTTGTACAGAGAGAGTAGAGCATCTCCCGAAGACAGACCCAGTTAAATAGAGTTGTACAGAGAGAGTAGAGCATCTCCTGAAGACAGACCCAGTTAAATAGAGTTGTACAGAGAGAGTAGAGCATCTCCTGAAGACAGAGACAGTTAAATAAGTTGTATAGAGAGAGTAGAGCATCTCCTGAAGACAGAGACAGTTAAATAGAGTTGTACAGAGAGAGTAGAGCATCTCCTGAAGACAGAGACAGTTAAATAAAGTTGTACAGAGAGAGTAGAGCATCTCCCGAAGACAGACCCAGTTACATAGAGTTGTACAGAGAGAGTAGAGCATCTCTTGAAGACAGACCCAGTTAAATAGAGTTGTACAGAGAGAGTAGAGCATCTCCTGAAGACAGACCCAGTTAAATAGAGTTGTACAGAGAGAGTAGAGCATCTCCCGAAGACAGACCCAGTTAAATAGAGTTGTACAGAGAGAGTAGAGCATCTCCCGAAGACAGACCCAGTTAAATAGAGTTGTACAGAGAGAGTAGAGCATCTCCTGAAGACAGACCCAGTTAAATTGAGTTGTACAGAGAGAGTAGAGCATCTCCTGAAGACAGAGACAGTTAAATAGAGTTGTACAGAGAGAGTAGAGCATCTCCCGAAGACAGACCCAGTTAAATAGAGTTGGACAGAGAGAGTAGAGCATATCCTGAAGACAGACCCAGTTAAATTGAGTTGTACAGAGAGAGTAGAGCATCTCCTGAAGACAGAGACAGTTAAATAGAGTTGTACAGAGAGAGTAGAGCATCTCCCGAAGACAGACCCAGTTAAATAGAGTTGTACAGAGAGAGTAGAGCATCTCCTGAAGACAGACCCAGTTAAATAGAGTTGTACAGAGAGAGTAGAGCATCTCCCGAAGACAGAGACAGTTAAATAGAGTTGTACAGAGAGAGTACAGCATCTCCCGAAGACAGACCCAGTTAAATAGAGTTGTACAGAGAGAGTAGAGCATCTCCCGAAGACAGAGACAGTTAAATAGAGTTGTACAGAGAGAGTAGAGCATCTCTTGAAGACAGACCCAGTTAAATAGAGTTGTACAGAGAGAGTAGAGCATCTCCCGAAGACAGACCCAGTTAAATAGAGTTGTACAGAGAGAGTAGAGCATCTCCTGAAGACAGACCCAGTTAAATAGAGTTGTACAGAGAGAGTAGAGCATCTCCTGAAGACAGAGACAGTTAAATAAAGTTGTATAGAGAGAGTAGAGCATCTCCTGAAGACAGAGAAAGTTAAATAGAGTTGTACAGAGAGAGTAGAGCATCTCCTGAAGACAGAGACAGTTAAATAAAGTTGTACAGAGAGAGTAGAGCATCTCCCGAAGACAGACCCAGTTACATAGAGTTGTACAGAGAGAGTAGAGCATCTCTTGAAGACAGACCCAGTTAAATAGAGTTGTACAGAGAGAGTAGAGCATCTCCTGAAGACAGACCCAGTTAAATAGAGTTGTACAGAGAGAGTAGAGCATCTCCTGAAGACAGACCCAGTTAAATAGAGTTGTACAGAGAGAGTAGAGCATCTCCCGAAGACAGACCCAGTTAAATAGAGTTGTACAGAGAGAGTAGAGCATCTCCTGAAGACAGACCCAGTTAAATTGAGTTGTACAGAGAGAGTAGAGCATCTCCTGAAGACAGAGACAGTTAAATAGAGTTGTACAGAGAGAGTAGAGCATCTCCCGAAGACAGACCCAGTTAAATAGAGTTGTACAGAGAGAGTAGAGCATATCCTGAAGACAGACCCAGTTAAATAGAGTTGTACAGAGAGAGTAGAGCATCTCCCGAAGACAGAGACAGTTAAATAGAGTTGTACAGAGAGAGTACAGCATCTCCCGAAGACAGACCCAGTTAAATAGAGTTGTACAGAGAGAGTAGAGCATCTCTTGAAGACAGACCCATTTAAATAGAGTTGTACAGAGAGAGTAGAGCATCTCCCGAAGACAGAGACAGTTAAATAGAGTTGTACAGAGAGAGTAGAGCATCTCTTGAAGACAGACCCAGTTAAATAGAGTTGTACAGAGAGAGTCGAGCATCTCCCGAAGACAGACCCAGTTAAATAGAGTTGTACAGAGAGAGTAGAGCATCTCCCGAAGACAGACCCAGTTAAATAGAGTTGTACAGAGAGAGTAGAGCATCTCCTGAAGACAGACCCAGTTAAATAGAGTTGTACAGAGAGAGTAGAGCATCTCCTGAAGACAGAGACAGTTAATAAAGTTGTATAGAGAGAGTAGAGCATCTCCTGAAGACAGAGACAGTTAAATAGAGTTGTACAGAGAGAGTAGAGCATCTCCTGAAGACAGAGACAGTTAAATAAAGTTGTACAGAGAGAGTAGAGCATCTCCTGAAGACAGAGACAGTTAAATAGAGTTGTACAGAGAGAGTAGAGCATCTCCCGAAGACAGACCCAGTTAAATAGAGTTGTACAGAGAGAGTAGAGCATCTCCTGAAGACAGACCCAGTTAAATAGAGTTGTACAGAGAGAGTAGAGCATCTCCCGAAGACAGAGACAGTTAATAAAGTTGTATAGAGAGAGTAGAGCATCTCCCGAAGACAGACCCAGTTAAATAGAGTTGGACAGAGAGAGTAGAGCATATCCTGAAGACAGACCCAGTTAAATTGAGTTGTACAGAGAGAGTAGAGCATCTCCTGAAGACAGAGACAGTTAAATAGAGTTGTACAGAGAGAGTAGAGCATCTCCCGAAGACAGACCCAGTTAAATAGAGTTGTACAGAGAGAGTAGAGCATCTCCTGAAGACAGACCCAGTTAAATAGAGTTGTACAGAGAGAGTAGAGCATCTCCCGAAGACAGAGACAGTTAAATAGAGTTGTACAGAGAGAGTACAGCATCTCCCGAAGACAGACCCAGTTAAATAGAGTTGTACAGAGAGAGTAGAGCATCTCCCGAAGACAGAGACAGTTAAATAGAGTTGTACAGAGAGAGTAGAGCATCTCTTGAAGACAGACCCAGTTAAATAGAGTTGTACAGAGAGAGTAGAGCATCTCCCGAAGACAGACCCAGTTAAATAGAGTTGTACAGAGAGAGTAGAGCATCTCCTGAAGACAGACCCAGTTAAATAGAGTTGTACAGAGAGAGTAGAGCATCTCCTGAAGACAGAGAAAGTTAAATAGAGTTGTACAGAGAGAGTAGAGCATCTCCTGAAGACAGAGACAGTTAAATAGAGTTGTACAGAGAGAGTAGAGCATCTCCTGAAGACAGACCCAGTTAAATAGAGTTGTACAGAGAGAGTAGAGCATCTCCCGAAGACAGACCCAGTTAAATAGAGTTGTACAGAGAGAGTAGAGCATCTCCTGAAGACAGACCCAGTTAAATAGAGTTGTACAGAGAGAGTAGAGCATCTCCTGAAGACAGAGACAGTTAAATAGAGTTGGACAGAGAGAGTAGAGCATATCCTGAAGACAGACCCAGTTAAATTGAGTTGTACAGAGAGAGTAGAGCATCTCCTGAAGACAGAGACAGTTAAATAGAGTTGTACAGAGAGAGTAGAGCATCTCCCGAAGACAGACCCAGTTAAATAGAGTTGTACAGAGAGAGTAGAGCATCTCCTGAAGACAGACCCAGTTAAATAGAGTTGTACAGAGAGAGTAGAGCATCTCCCGAAGACAGAGACAGTTAAATAGAGTTGTACAGAGAGAGTACAGCATCTCCCGAAGACAGACCCAGTTAAATAGAGTTGTACAGAGAGAGTAGAGCATCTCCCGAAGACAGAGACAGTTAAATAGAGTTGTACAGAGAGAGTAGAGCATCTCTTGAAGACAGACCCAGTTAAATAGAGTTGTACAGAGAGAGTAGAGCATCTCCCGAAGACAGACCCAGTTAAATAGAGTTGTACAGAGAGAGTAGAGCATCTCCTGAAGACAGACCCAGTTAAATAGAGTTGTACAGAGAGAGTAGAGCATCTCCTGAAGACAGAGACAGTTAAATAAAGTTGTATAGAGAGAGTAGAGCATCTCCTGAAGACAGAGAAAGTTAAATAGAGTTGTACAGAGAGAGTAGAGCATCTCCTGAAGACAGAGACAGTTAAATAAAGTTGTACAGAGAGAGTAGAGCATCTCCCGAAGACAGACCCAGTTACATAGAGTTGTACAGAGAGAGTAGAGCATCTCTTGAAGACAGACCCAGTTAAATAGAGTTGTACAGAGAGAGTAGAGCATCTCCTGAAGACAGACCCAGTTAAATAGAGTTGTACAGAGAGAGTAGAGCATCTCCTGAAGACAGACCCAGTTAAATAGAGTTGTACAGAGAGAGTAGAGCATCTCCCGAAGACAGACCCAGTTAAATAGAGTTGTACAGAGAGAGTAGAGCATCTCCTGAAGACAGACCCAGTTAAATTGAGTTGTACAGAGAGAGTAGAGCATCTCCTGAAGACAGAGACAGTTAAATAGAGTTGTACAGAGAGAGTAGAGCATCTCCCGAAGACAGACCCAGTTAAATAGAGTTGTACAGAGAGAGTAGAGCATATCCTGAAGACAGACCCAGTTAAATAGAGTTGTACAGAGAGAGTAGAGCATCTCCCGAAGACAGAGACAGTTAAATAGAGTTGTACAGAGAGAGTACAGCATCTCCCGAAGACAGACCCAGTTAAATAGAGTTGTACAGAGAGAGTAGAGCATCTCTTGAAGACAGACCCATTTAAATAGAGTTGTACAGAGAGAGTAGAGCATCTCCCGAAGACAGAGACAGTTAAATAGAGTTGTACAGAGAGAGTAGAGCATCTCTTGAAGACAGACCCAGTTAAATAGAGTTGTACAGAGAGAGTCGAGCATCTCCCGAAGACAGACCCAGTTAAATAGAGTTGTACAGAGAGAGTAGAGCATCTCCCGAAGACAGACCCAGTTAAATAGAGTTGTACAGAGAGAGTAGAGCATCTCCTGAAGACAGACCCAGTTAAATAGAGTTGTACAGAGAGAGTAGAGCATCTCCTGAAGACAGAGACAGTTAATAAAGTTGTATAGAGAGAGTAGAGCATCTCCTGAAGACAGAGACAGTTAAATAGAGTTGTACAGAGAGAGTAGAGCATCTCCTGAAGACAGAGACAGTTAAATAAAGTTGTACAGAGAGAGTAGAGTATCTCCCGAAGACAGACCCAGTTACATAGAGTTGTACAGAGAGAGTAGAGCATCTCTTGAAGACAGACCCAGTTAAATAGAGTTGTACAGAGAGAGTAGAGCATCTCCTGAAGACAGACCCAGTTAAATAGAGTTGTACAGAGAGAGTAGAGCATCTCCCGAAGACAGACCCAGTTAAATAGAGTTGTACAGAGAGAGTAGAGCATCTCCCGAAGACAGACCCAGTTAAATAGAGTTGTACAGAGAGAGTAGAGCATCTCCTGAAGACAGACCCAGTTAATTGAGTTGTACAGAGAGAGTAGAGAGCATCTCCTGAAGACAGAGACAGTTAAATAGAGTTGTACAGAGAGAGTAGAGCATCTCCCGAAGACAGACCCAGTTAAATAGAGTTGGACAGAGAGAGTAGAGCATATCCTGAAGACAGACCCAGTTAAATTGAGTTGTACAGAGAGAGTAGAGCATCTCCTGAAGACAGAGACAGTTAAATAGAGTTGTACAGAGAGAGTAGAGCATCTCCCGAAGACAGACCCAGTTAAATAGAGTTGTACAGAGAGAGTAGAGCATCTCCGGAAGACAGACCCAGTTAAATAGATGTTGTACAGAGAGAGTAGATCATCTCCCTGAAGACAGAGACAGTTAAATAGAGTTGTACAGAGAGAGTACAGCATCTCCGAAGACAGAGACCAGTTAAATAAGTTGTCCAGAGAGAGTAGAGCATCTCCCGACCACAGAGGACAGTTAAATAGAGTTGTACAGAATGAGAGTAGAGCATCTCCTGAAGACAGACCCAGTTAGTAATAGCGTTGTACAGAAGAGGAGTAGTAAGCATCTACTTGAAGCACAGACCCATTAATAACTAGATTGGTACAGAGCAGAGTAGCGCATCTTCTCCCGAAGGACAGAGAGACAGTTAATAGAGTTGTACAGAGAGCGTAGAGCATCATTCTTTAAGACAGACCCAGTTCAATAGCAGTTGTACAGATGAGAGTTCGAGCATCTCCCGAAGACCAGACCCAGTTAATAGAGTTGTACAGAGAGAGTAGAGCACTCCCGAAGACAGACCCCAGTTAAATAGAGTTGTACAGAGAGAGTAGAGCATCTCCTGAAGACAGACCCAGTTAAATAGAGTTGTACAGAGAGAGTAGAGCATCTCCTGAAGACAGAGAACAGTTAAATAAAGTTGTACAGAGAGAGTAGAGCATCTCCCGAAGACAGACCCAGTTACATAGAGTTGTACAGAGAGAGTAGAGCATCTCTTGAAGACAGACCCAGTTAAATAGAGTTGTACAGAGAGAGTAGAGCATCTCCTGAAGACAGACCCAGTTAAATAGAGTTGTACAGAGAGAGTAGAGCATCTCCTGAAGACAGACCCAGTTAAATAGAGTTGTACAGAGAGAGTAGAGCATCTCCCGAAGACAGACCCAGTTAAATAGAGTTGTACAGAGAGAGTAGAGCATCTCCTGAAGACAGACCCAGTTAAATTGAGTTGTACAGAGAGAGTAGAGCATCTCCTGAAGACAGAGACAGTTAAATAGAGTTGTACAGAGAGAGTAGAGCATCTCCCGAAGACAGACCCAGTTAAATAGAGTTGTACAGAGAGAGTAGAGCATATCCTGAAGACAGACCCAGTTAAATTGAGTTGTACAGAGAGAGTAGAGCATCTCCTGAAGACAGAGACAGTTAAATAGAGTTGTACAGAGAGAGTAGAGCATCTCCCGAAGACAGACCCAGTTAAATAGAGTTGTACAGAGAGAGTAGAGCATCTCCTGAAGACAGACCCAGTTAAATAGAGTTGTACAGAGAGAGTAGAGCATCTCCCGAAGACAGAGACAGTTAAATAGAGTTGTACAGAGAGAGTACAGCATCTCCCGAAGACAGACCCAGTTAAATAGAGTTGTACAGAGAGAGTAGAGCATCTCCCGAAGACAGAGACAGTTAAATAGAGTTGTACAGAGAGAGTAGAGCATCTCTTGAAGACAGACCCAGTTAAATAGAGTTGTACAGAGAGAGTCGAGCATCTCCCGAAGACAGACCCAGTTAAATAGAGTTGTACAGAGAGAGTAGAGCATCTCCCGAAGACAGACCCAGTTAAATAGAGTTGTACAGAGAGAGTAGAGCATCTCCTGAAGACAGACCCAGTTAAATAGAGTTGTACAGAGAGAGTAGAGCATCTCCTGAAGACAGAGACAGTTAAATAAAGTTGTATAGAGAGAGTAGAGCATCTCCTGAAGACAGAGACAGTTAAATAGAGTTGTACAGAGAGAGTAGAGCATCTCCTGAAGACAGAGACAGTTAAATAAAGTTGTACAGAGAGAGTAGAGCATTTCCCGAAGACAGACCCAGTTACATAGAGTTGTACAGAGAGAGTAGAGCATCTCTTGAAGACAGACCCAGTTAAATAGAGTTGTACAGAGAGAGTAGAGCATCTCCTGAAGACAGACCCAGTTAAATAGAGTTGTACAGAGAGAGTAGAGCATCTCCTGAAGACAGACCCAGTTAAATAGAGTTGTACAGAGAGAGTAGAGCATCTCCCGAAGACAGACCCAGTTAAATAGAGTTGTACAGAGAGAGTAGAGCATCTCCTGAAGACAGACCCAGTTAAATTGAGTTGTACAGAGAGAGTAGAGCATCTCCTGAAGACAGAGACAGTTAAATAGAGTTGTACAGAGAGAGTAGAGCATCTCCCGAAGACAGACCCAGTTAAATAGAGTTGTACAGAGAGAGTAGAGCATATCCTGAAGACAGACCCAGTTAAATAGAGTTGTACAGAGAGAGTAGAGCATCTCCCGAAGACAGAGACAGTTAAATAGAGTTGTACAGAGAGAGTACAGCATCTCCCGAAGACAGACCCAGTTAAATAGAGTTGTACAGAGAGAGTAGAGCATCTCTTGAAGACAGACCCATTTAAATAGAGTTGTACAGAGAGAGTAGAGCATCTCCCGAAGACAGAGACAGTTAAATAGAGTTGTACAGAGAGAGTAGAGCATCTCTTGAAGACAGACCCAGTTAAATAGAGTTGTACAGAGAGAGTCGAGCATCTCCCGAAGACAGACCCAGTTAAATAGAGTTGTACAGAGAGAGTAGAGCATCTCCCGAAGACAGACCCAGTTAAATAGAGTTGTACAGAGAGAGTAGAGCATCTCCTGAAGACAGACCCAGTTAAATAGAGTTGTACAGAGAGAGTAGAGCATCTCCTGAAGACAGAGACAGTTAATAAAGTTGTATAGAGAGAGTAGAGCATCTCCTGAAGACAGAGACAGTTAAATAGAGTTGTACAGAGAGAGTAGAGCATCTCCTGAAGACAGAGACAGTTAAATAAAGTTGTACAGAGAGAGTAGAGCATCTCCTGAACACAGAGACAGTTAAATAGAGTTGTACAGAGAGAGTAGAGCATCTCCTGAAGACAGACCCAGTTAAATAGAGTTGTACAGAGAGAGTAGAGCATCTCTTGAAGACAGACCCATTTAAATAGAGTTGTACAGAGAGAGTAGAGCATCTCCCGAAGACAGAGACAGTTAAATAGAGTTGTACAGAGAGAGTAGAGCATCTCTTGAAGACAGACCCAGTTAAATAGAGTTGTACAGAGAGAGTCGAGCATCTCCCGAAGACAGACCCAGTTAAATAGAGTTGTACAGAGAGAGTAGAGCATCTCCCGAAGACAGACCCAGTTAAATAGAGTTGTACAGAGAGAGTAGAGCATCTCCTGAAGACAGACCCAGTTAAATAGAGTTGTACAGAGAGAGTAGAGCATCTCCTGAAGACAGAGACAGTTAAATAAAGTTGTATAGAGAGAGTAGAGCATCTCCTGAAGACAGAGACAGTTAAATAGAGTTGTACAGAGAGAGTAGAGCATCTCCCGAAGACAGACCCAGTTACATAGAGTTGTACAGAGAGAGTAGAGCATCTCCTGAAGACAGACCCAGTTAAATAGAGTTGTACAGAGAGAGTAGAGCATCTCCTGAAGACAGACCCAGTTAAATAGAGTTGTACAGAGAGAGTAGAGCATCTCCTGAAGACAGACCCAGTTAAATAGAGTTGTACAGAGAGAGTAGAGCATCTCCCGAAGACAGACCCAGTTAAATAGAGTTGTACAGAGAGAGTAGAGCATCTCCTGAAGACAGACCCAGTTAAATTGAGTTGTACAGAGAGAGTAGAGCATCTCCTGAAGACAGAGACAGTTAAATAGAGTTGTACAGAGAGAGTAGAGCATCTCCCGAAGACAGACCCAGTTAAATAGAGTTGTACAGAGAGAGTAGAGCATCTCCTGAAGACAGACCCAGTTAAATAGAGTTGTACAGAGAGAGTAGAGCATCTCCCGAGGACAGAGACAGTTAAATAGAGTTGTACAGAGAGAGTACAGCATCTCCCGAAGACAGACCCAGTTAAATAGAGTTGTACAGAGAGAGTAGAGCATCTCTTGAAGACAGACCCATTTAAATAGAGATGTACAGAGAGAGTAGAGCATCTCCCGAAGACAGAGACAGTTAAATAGAGTTGTACAGAGAGAGTAGAGCATCTCTTGAAGACAGACCCAGTTAAATAGAGTTGTACAGAGAGAGTCGAGCATCTCCCGAAGACAGACCCATTTAAATAGAGTTGTACAGAGAGAGTAGAGCATCTCCCGAAGACAGACCCAGTTAAATAGAGTTGTACAGAGAGAGTAGAGCATCTCCTGAAGACAGACCCAGTTAAATAGAGTTGTACAGAGAGAGTAGAGCATCTCCTGAAGACAGAGACAGTTAATAAAGTTGTATAGAGAGAGTAGAGCATCTCCTGAAGACAGAGACAGTTAAATAGAGTTGTACAGAGAGAGTAGAGCATCTCCTGAAGACAGAGACAGTTAAATAAAGTTGTACAGAGAGAGTAGAGCATCTCCCGAAGACAGACCCAGTTACATAGAGTTGTACAGAGAGAGTAGAGCATCTCCTGAACACAGAGACAGTTAAATAGAGTTGTACAGAGAGAGTAGAGCATCTCCCGAAGACAGACCCAGTTAAATAGAGTTGTACAGAGAGAGTAGAGCATCTCCTGAAGACAGACCCAGTTAAATAGAGTTGTACAGAGAGAGTAGAGCATCTCCTGAAGACAGAGACAGTTAAATAGAGTTGTACAGAGAGAGTACAGCATCTCCCGAAGACAGACCCAGTTAAATAGAGTTGTACAGAGAGAGTAGAGCATCTCTTGAAGACAGACCCATTTAAATAGAGTTGTACAGAGAGAGTAGAGCATCTCCCGAAGACAGAGACAGTTAAATAGAGTTGTACAGAGAGAGTAGAGCATCTCTTGAAGACAGACCCAGTTAAATAGAGTTGTACAGAGAGAGTCGAGCATCTCCCGAAGACAGACCCAGTTAAATAGAGTTGTACAGAGATAGTAGAGCATCTCCTGAAGACAGACCCAGTTAAATAGAGTTGTACAGAGAGAGTAGAGCATCTCCCGAAGACAGACCCAGTTAAATAGAGTTGTATAGAGAGAGTAGAGCATCTCCTGAAGACAGACCCAGTTAAATAGAGTTGTACAGAGAGAGTAGAGCATCTCCCGAAGACAGACCCAGTTAAATAGAGTTGTACAGAGAGAGTAGAGCATCTCCTGAAGACAGAGACAGTTAAATAGAGTTGTACAGAGAGAGTAGAGCATCTCCTGAAGACAGACCCAGTTAAATAGAGTTGTACAGAGAGAGTAGAGCATCTCCTGAAGACAGAGACAGTTAAATAAAGTTGTACAGAGAGAGTAGAGCATCTCCTGAAGACAGACCCAGTTAAATAGAGTTGTACAGAGAGAGTAGAGCATCTCCTGAACACAAATCCATCCGGTATAGCTTTGTTAAAATAGATACAATAAAATGCCTCTAGTTATGCCCTTGATTCTACAGTTGGCTTAACTCAGTCAGACACCAGTGGAAGCAGATGTTGTCTCGCGGCGTGTCCCCGCCTCTCTCTCTGCTGCTGTCCTGGTAGGTGTCACTGAGCTTACAGGTGCACCCAACCACTAAGCTGGTTCAGTCTGGTTCGGTCTCACCATAGGCCAGGGCCGCTGCTCCAGAGCTCCAGAGCTGGGGGTGGTGGAATAGGGGGAATATGCTAATTTGATCCACTGAGGTATAATAATTGATGATCAGTCCTGCTGTCCAAGATGAAAATCACTGGGCCGTGCCTTAATGCCCCGCAAATGCAGTAACATATCCTGATGTGTGTGCACCGACTGAACACACTGCATAGACACACACTATACAGACACACACTACACAGACACACACTACTCAGACACACACCTCACAGACACACACTACACAGACACACACTACTCAGACACACACTACTCAGACACACACTACACAGACACACACTACACAGACACACACTACTCAGACACACACTATACAGACACACACTACTCAGACACACACTATACAGACACACACTACACAGACACACACTACTCAGACACACACTATACAGACACCCACTACACAGACACACACTACTCAGACACACACTACTCAGACACACACTAGTCAGACACACACTACTCAGACACACACTACACAGACACACACTACACAGACACACACTACTCAGACACACACTATACAGACACACACTACTCAGACACACACCTCACAGACACACACTACACAGACACACACTACTCAGACACACACTACTCAGACACACACCTCACAGACACACACTACTCAGACACACACTACTCAGACACACACTACTCAGACACACACCTCACAGACACACACTACTCAGACACACACTACTCAGACACACACTACACAGACACACACTACACAGACACACACTACTCAGACACACACTACTCAGACACACACTACACAGACACACACTACACAGACACACACTACTCAGACACACACTACTCAGACACACACTACTCAGACACACACTATACAGACACACACTACACAGACACACACTACTCAGACACGCACTACTCAGACACACACTACTCAGACACACACTACTCAGACACACACTACTCAGACACACACTACACAGACACACACTACACAGACACACACTACTCAGACACACACTACTCAGACACACACTACACAGACACACACTACTCAGACACACACTACTCAGACACGCACTACTCAGACACACACTACTCAGACACACACTACACAGACACACACTACTCAGACACACACTACACAGTGCAGAGACACCGCTGCAAACTGTACAGCATTTGTTTCAGTGTTGTTAATAAAGTTGTTATTGACCAGGCAGGCTTTACTAAACTGTTGGATATAAATTGCCTATCTATTGTATTATTTCTAGACAAAAAACTCCTCTAGAAAGGCTTGCTATACATTGAAATGATATGAAAAGATCACCACACACATAGATCATCTGCATGAGGTAGTAAATAGACGTCCCACGTTGTTCAGAGATCCGGTGAATAGCACAGTCCGTGTCCCCATTGGGCTCTGGTCGATATTAGTGCACTATATAGTGAATAAGGTGGAATTTAGGATGCAGGCTTCATGCATCACCATGGGCAACCCAGAGAACTGGCAGCCCAGAGAACTGGCAACCCAGAGAACTGGCAACCCAGAGAACTGGCAGCCCAGAGAACTGGCAGCCCAGAGAACTGGCAACCCAGAGAACTGGCAACCCAGAGAATCATGGCTAAACTCAAACAAAAAAATAATCATATGTTTGTCATTTGTCTGTCAAATACAATCTTATAACATTTACATTTCCAAATGATTGATATGAGAAACAATAGTTCAAAGGTCGCAGAAAAATCAATACATTGTAATATTTTCAACTTTTTTAAGATGAGAAATGGACCTGTTTTTGTTTCCCTAAAACATTGTTGTTCAGGGTTCCCCAATGCAGTGTAAGAGATAACCTTCTCTGACAAGGAGCGATTCTCAAACAACAGGAGTTGGACTTTTTTCTTTTTCTTACAGACTGTTAGTTAGAATGCCTTGTGTTGTTGTCGAGAGTAAACCGTTCCTTTCTCAACAACAGACCTGTATCTGAAATCTTGATTGGCTCCCAATACACCTGCTCAGCTCTCCCGAAAGAAGAGAAGTGTACGCGGCAGTGAAGCAGAGAGATCCTGCCTGTTGTGAATGTTAGGGCGTTTCATTGATTGTATTGTACTGTACCATGCTGAAAACAAGTTGCAAACTGTTTGACATCTTCACCCACTGTATCTTCAAGTGCTAGGTTATTTACAGAAAGGTACTCCCTTCCAAAAGGTTCAAGTTCTGCACTTTATTGTCTACATTTTTTGACAATCTTTGTTTTGGAATTTATTTACAGTATATCCGTTATTTAAAGAACAACACTATATTTGCTGCCAAAGGTTCATGCTATTTAAAGAACAACACTGTATTTGCTGCCAAAGGTTACCGTTATTTAAAGAACAACACTGTATTTGCTGACAAAGGTTCAGGTTATTTATTTGTTATTTACTTTTTTGGGCAATCTTCATTTGGGGAATTAGTCATATTAATATCAGTGATATTAAATTAAATGCACAAAGTTGTGTGTGTTTTCTATACTCGTCCGCACCTCTACCTGTAGGCTTTACAGACTCTCCCCACCCATTGGCTGCAACCATTCCATTCCAAGTACCAAATGAATTCTGGGTCATTTGGAACTGCCGATCTGTGGTCAAGAACGCCGAGTTCATCCCAGCCTATGTTGCTCTTCAGTCCCTTGACGTTTCGGCCCTGACTGAGAGATGGATCACCCCAGAGAACACTGCTACTCCAGCTGCTCTTCCTTCATCTGACTACGTTTTCTCTCAAAGTCCGAGAGCATCTGGTCGTCGCGGTCTACTAATTTCACCTAAGTGGAGAAATGTCCATCTCCTCATTCCATGCTGTCTGTGTTACTTGTCCACTCAAGCTTAACCGTATTGTCATCTATTGCCCACCAGGTGCCCTTGGATAGTTCCTCAATGAGCTTGACACCTTGATAAGCGTATTTCCTGGCTCACCGCTCTCCGTACTTGGTGACTTCATCCTCCTGTCGTCTATGTTTAATTCATTTATTTCCAACTCTCTCTTTCCCCTCCTTTTCTCTTTTGACCTCACCCTTTCACAGTCCCCTCCAACTCACAAGGCAGGCAATACGCTTCACCTCATCTTTACTAGAGGCTGTTCGCCTACTGATCTGGCTGCAACCCCCCCTCCAGGTCTCTGATCACTACGTTGTTTCCTTTTCTGTCTCCCTTTCCTCCAACCCTACTACGTACTACGTCTTCGCAATTTCCGCTCTCTCTCTCCCACTACTCTCTCTTCTTCTATCCTATCATCTCTCCCTTCTGCTAAATCATTCTCCTTCCTGTCTCCTGATTCTGCCTCTTCGGAACTACTCTCCTCCATTTCCTTTTTCCATATCCTCTGTCCCCTTCCTCCCGGCCGGCTCGGCCTTCCTCTCCTGCTCCGTGGCTGAGTGACTCATTGTGAGCTTACAGAACAGGGCTGTAGGCAGCTGATCGAAAACGGAGGAAAACTAAACTTCCAGAGGACCTATCATCCTTCCACTCCCTCCTCTCCACTTTCTCTTCCTCTGTCTCTGCTGCTAAAGCCACTTTCTATCACTCTAAATGTCCAGCTTCTGCTTCTAACACTAGAAAACTCTTGTCCACCTTCTCCTCCTTACTTAATCCTCCACCCCCTTCCTCCTCCATCTCTGTGGATGAGTTTGTCAACCACTTTGAATGTTGACGACATCCACTACTCATTTATTCAGCCTATTGAGTCCACTGGTCTCAGTCACACAGACCCTATGCCTTGACCTGTTTCTCCTCTCTCTCTAGATGACATCCTGTGACTAGTGAGGTCTGGCCTCCCGACAACCTGGCCGCTCGACCCAATCCCCTTTTCCCTTCTCCAGACCATCTCTGGAGACCTTCTCCCATTCCTCATTTTCCTCATCAACTCATCCCTGACCACTGGCTGCATCCCCTCTGAATTCAAAAAGGCCTGAGTTGCTCCCGTCCTCAAGAAACAAACACTCTTCTCAACTGACGTCGAAAACTATAGACCTGTATCCCTTATTTATTTTCCTTTCAAAACACGTGAGCCTGATGTGTCTGATGCACTCTCTCATCTCCCTCAGAACGATGTTCTTGACCTGAACCAGTCAGTCTTCGAGACGGGTCACTCAACCAAGACTGCTCTTCTCTGTGTCATGGAGGAAAAGCTAACTCTCTCTCTCCTCCTACATCTATCTGTTGCCTTTGACACCGTGAACAATCAGATCCTCCTCTCCACCCTCTCAGGGCTGGGTATCTTAGGCTCTGCCCACTCCTGGATTGCATCGTACCTGGCAGGCCTCTCCTACCAGGTGACGTGGAGAGGATCTGTGTCTGCAACACATACTATCACTACTGGTGTCCCCCATGTCTCGGTTCTAGGCACTCTCATCTTTTCTCTATACACCAAGTCACTCGGCTCCGTCATATCCTCACATGGTCTCTCTTATCATTCCTATGCAGATGACACACAACTACTTTTGTCCTTCCCCCATTCTGACACCCATCTCTGCGTGCCTGGCAGATATCTCAAATTGGATGCCGGCCCACCACCTCCAGCTCAACCTCAACAAGACAGTTGCTCCTCCTGGGGAAGACATGCCCGCTCAAAGACCTCTCTATCACAGTTGACAATTCCACAGTGTCACCCTCCAAGAGTGCAAAGAATCTTGGCGTGACCATGGACAACATCCTGTCGTTCTCTGCAAACATCCAAGCAGGTCCCCACTCCTGCAGGTTTATGCTCTACAACATCCGTAGAGTATGACCCTAGCTCACACAGAAAGCGGAAAATCCGTAGAGTATGACCCTAGCTCACGCAGGAAGCGGAACATCCGTAGAGTATCGCCCTAGCTCACACAGGAAGTGGCTCAGGTCCTAATCCAGGCATTTGTCATCTCCCTTCTGGGCTACTGCAATTCACTGTTGGCTGGGCTCCCCACTTGTGCCATCAAACCCCTACAACTTATCCAGAACTCTGCAGCCCGGGCCTGGTTTCCTTTCCAAGTTCTCTCATGTCACCCCGTTCCTCCGCACACTCCACTTACTTCCAGTCAAATCTCACATCAACTACAAGACCATGGTGCTTACCTACAGAATAGCAAGAGGAACTGCCCCTCCCTACCTTCAGGCTATGCTCAAACCCTACACCCCAACCCGAGCACTCCGTTTTGACACCTCAGGTCTCTTGGCCCTCCCACCCCAACGGAAGGGCAGCTCAACCCAGTCCAAACTCATCTCTGTCCTGGCACCTCAATGGTGGAACCAGCTTCTCCTTGAAGCTAGAACAACTTCTGAAATATCTGAAACCCCCACTTCTTCAAACAGTAAGTTAAATCATCTGTAAATTGCTCTGGATAAGAGCTTTTGCTAAATTACTAAAATGTAAATGTCTACAGCAAAGTATAGAATAATTTCAACCCTGTGGCCCTTTAGAAGGCATCTGTCCTGGGTTTACAGGCCCAGCGACATTCACCTGGTGTGTCAGAGGGACTACAGCTGTCCCAACAGACAGGCCCAGGGACATTCACCTGGTGTGTCAGAGGGACTACAGCTGTCCCAACAGACAGGCCCAGGGACATTCACCTGGGGAGTCAGAGGGACTACAGCTGTCCCAACAGACAGGCCCAGGGACATTCACCTGGTGTGTCAGAGGGACTACAGCTGTCCCAACAGACAGGCCCAGGGACATTCACCTGGGGAGTCAGAGGGACTACAGCTGTCCCAACAGACAGGCCCAGGGACATTCACCTGGTGTGTCAGAGGGACTATAGCTGTCCCAACAGACAGGCCCAGGGACATTCACCTGGGGAGTCAGAGGGACTATAGCTGTCCCAACAGACAGGCCCAGGGACATTCACCTGGTGTGTCAGAGGGACTATAGCTGTCCCAACAGACAGGCCCAGGGACATTCACCTGGGGAGTCAGAGGGACTTACAAGACAGCTGTCCCAACAGACAGGCCCAGGGACATTCACCTGGGGAGTCAGAGGGACTACAGCTGTCCCAACAGACAGGCCCAGGGACATTCACCTGGGGAGTCAGAGGGACTATAGCAGTCCCAACAGACAGGCCCAGGGATATTCACCTGTTGAGTCAGAGGGACTATAGCTGTCCCAACAGACAGGCCCAGGGACATTCACCTGGGGAGTCAGAGGGACTATAGGTGTCCCAACAGACAGGCACAGGGACATTCACCTGGGGAGTCAGAGGGACTATAGCTGTCCCAACAGACAGGCCCAGGGACATTCACCTGGGGAGTCAGAGGGACTATAGCTGTCCCAACAGACAGGCCCAGGGACATTCACCTGGGAAGTCAGAGGGACTATAGCAGTCCCAACAGACAAGCCCAGGGACATTCACC